>NC_137960.1:12414718-12734718 GCF_963924665.1 Micromys minutus | reverse complement strand
TTCCAAACAAATTTGAAGAGATGTAATTGCATTTTATTTTTCCTTGCACTTTTGAATTAGTTCCCCCCCCCATTGGAATAAAAAACAAAAACAAAAAACAAAATCCTTAACTAATGACTTAAATATCTATTTAGAATGTGAGGAACACTGAATTGGCCTGAGCACTAAACTCTGAGTATTTTATCCAGAGGAAAATCATAGTGATAAAGGGGGGCTATTTTTTGTCACCTGTGAAAGCAATTATGTAAAGATTCTCTGTCTCTCTCTCTCTCTCTCTCTCTCTCTCTCTCTCTCTCTCTCTGTCTGTCTGTCTCTGTCTCTCTCTCTCTCTCTCTCTCTCTCTCTCTCTCTCTCTCTCTCTCTCTCTCTTTCTCTCTCTCTGTCCCTCTCTCCCTCTCCCTCTCCTGCTCCTTCCCCCAACCCCTTTTAAAGGTCCATTTCCTTCTTTCCTTACAACTTTATTTTTTTAAAAACAGAGATACATGCACCGATTATTAAAAGCATTTTAGTGTAAATATATATCCTTTACAATATCTTCCTTTTGTAGTGTTTATAAAGTCTTAGATCAGTAGCAAGACTGTTCAATGATGTCTGTGCTCATGGTGGGATGCAATTCCAGTGTCTCAATCCTAGACACAGCCAGTTGTCTGTCATAATAGCATGAAGAGGAGTTCTCACCCTACAGTAAAACAGTGTCTTAGGCAGCTGTTTGGAATGTCTTACCAGACCTCATGCAGATGTCTAAAGAGCCTTCCTTCCTTCATAACTCTCTTATTTTCTATTTTCTTTTTCAAGAAATTCACCCTTATTGGCACCAGGGAGCTCCAACCTCTTACTGTTCCATTTCACTAGATTACTAGGTTCTGCTTGAACTCATTTCTAGGAGCTGGAGTCAACATGAATCTGCAATCAAATGTTGTGATTACCTTGGGGTCACCTTGCGACATTCCATTTGTCCTGTGGTCTCTGTACTGCAGTGGCTGCTGTCCCAAACACAAAATGGCTTTCCCAGACTTGTACTTATTTATGACAAGACATGTGACCAGATACAACCATCCCACAGCAGACAGAAATGTAAAACTCATGAGTATTGTTTAATTGAAATCACTCTTCCACCCACAGATTTCATTTACCCATGAAGTGAAAATGTGAAAATATTTTATTTTACACAGACAAATAAAGGGCTTTTGGGCTTGATTAGTTTGTGCAGCTTTTATTTCATTAGAAAAAAAAGTGTTTGGGGAAAATCAGAGTCAAAGTGTAGAACCAATATTAATTAAAATTCTTTCAGTGTGTGGGCATAATTAGGAAAATATAACGTGACAATATTACCTTCATCTACTTGATTTTTTTTTGCAAAATAATAATTCTGATACACAATTGATTTGATATTTTAATTTTAAAATGGTGTCTGTGTCTTGTACTTATATGACTTGATTTACTTATAGTTGGTATCAGAGCAGACATCACCATTATATGCTATTTCTGAACATTTCTCATGCTTTCTGAGCTGGAATGGACGATGTGGAAGTATTGAATTTTCCGCACTAAAAATTTAGAGAGCAAATGTCAGTAATTAAACTACTTATAGGAGGGCTTCATTAAAAGCAGAATTACCGAACTTTACACTTTTTTTTTTTCTTTTTTGACCTATGTCCATTTTAGGATCAGAATTAAGTGGCCAGGGTCAGAGGTTACATAGTTTCCTCCTCTCCTTTTCCCCAGTCATAAACCCTCAATGTTAGAACTACACACTAAATTCATATACCTTTGTTTGCCATTAACAATCTGAGAGTTATATTTTTGAAATATGATTTCCTAACACATTTAATTACTTTTTCAGGAACAGCGTGAGTTCACTATTTTAGTTGTGCACAACTGATTCTACTGAGTCTCAGAGTTTCACCTTGTCTCCATTCCAGGAGTGGACGAAAAATGTACAACTCTCAGTTACCTTCCCGATGATTCGTTGTGAACATAGAAAACTGCCTTTTGCGGTTTCAGAACTCCTGCTATGAACACAATGTTACCCACTTGCAAGTTTCTTGCACAAAATAGAATCAAGCATATTTTTAAGTTGTCAAAATTAAACTGTATTTAAATTTTAAGTGTTAAACTCAATGGTTTGGCAAAGTGATTCAAACAGAGAAGGTAGTTTGCTGGTGAAACTTTAGGATGTTCAATGAATTTTAAAACGCCATATTAGCCAAACTTTTTGGCTCTAAATATTGTCTTTCTTGCAGACAAAAGGATGATATTGTAAAAAAAAAATGCAGCTTTTTTTTTTCTTGTTCTTCACATTCTTCAGATTTATAGAGTGGTGCTACCCATTTGAAGCATTTGGTGCAAACATTTCTAGAGACGATCCTAGGTGGTTGGACTGCAACGTAAATACATGTGTACAAATCATGGCGATCCTGTAATGCCAGAGGTAATTTAAAATTAATCATTTTTACTTTATCTTAGAAAAATTTAATGAAGAAAAAAATCTACATAAATTTTCCTTAAAATTGTAAAGATCATGGTGAAGCATTTTTTGTTAGTCGTAGAAAAAAAACTCACCTACAAGTATTTTTCCTGTCCAAATAGTCACATCAAATAATAATGCTAATGTTGCCATAACAACTAATTGGAAAATTTAAACCAAGTACATTTTAAAAGCAAAGGGTTAATTTCTTATTTGTATTTACATTTTAAGACATAGCTTTTGCCCTGAAACATTTTTTCCCAAAATGCTGTATCTTGTTAATCGACTTTTTTTTTCTACTTTAGTATCTACAGTTTGAATTCCTTTTTTTAGAATTGTACTGTTTTATGTACATTTCAAATGATGCTCCCCTTCCCAGTGCCCCCTCCAAGAGTTCTTCACACCATCCCCCCTCTGTTTGCCTTTGTGAGAGTGCTACCTACCCCACTCCCCACCCCACCTCCCACCTCACTATCCCCTGCATCCTTCTTAAGGGGTATCAAGTCTCTACAGGAGTAGGTGCATTCTCTTCCACTGAGGCCAGACCAGGCAGTCAGTACTCTGCTACATATGTGTCAGGGGCCATGTATGCTCTTTGGTTGGTGGCTTAGTCTCTGGGAGATCTCTGGGGTCCAGGTTAGTTAATAATGTTAGTCTTTCTATGGGGTTGCCATCCCCTTCAGCTCCTTCAATCCTTCTCCCAACTCTTCCATAGGGGTCCATGACCTCAGTCCAGTGGTTCGCTCTAAGTATCTGCATCTGCTCAGTCAGCTGCTGGTAGAGTTTCTCACAAGACAGTTTTGCTAGGCTCCTGTCTGAAAGTACAACATGTCATCAGTAGTTGAGTTTTAATAACATCCATGTGTGAGATTTACTTGCTGGTCAGTCACTCACACAGGGATATTAGTCAGTGTTCTATTGCTATGAATAGATGCCATGACTGTGGGAACTCTCAGAAAGAAAAAATAAGTATATAATTAGGGATGGCTTCCAACTTCAGAGGTGCAGTCCATTATCATCATGGCTGGAAGCATGAAAACACACAGGTAGACATGCTGAGAAGGTGGTTACATAAAGATTGGCAGGCAGCAGGGAGAGAGAGAGGGAGAGAAAGCAGGAGGGAGGGAGGTGAGAAAGGAAGGGAGGAGAGAGAGGTGTGAGAGAGGGAGAGAGAGACAGAGAGGAAGAAGAGGGGCAGGAGAGAGACTGGCCTGGCTTCTTGAGTGTTTGAAACCCTAAAGCCCATTTCCAGTGACATACTTCTTCCAGCAAGGCCACACCTCCTAATCCTGGTCAAGAAGTGCCACTCCCTAATGACCAAGCCTTCAAATCTATGAGCCTATGGGGGACATTTTTATTCAAACTACTGTAACAAGTGACACTCCGATCAAATTACATAAAACAGACATGAAAACTGAAGCAACATAAAGTGTTCTGTTTTGTGAGGAAATCTAAACTTCAACTGTGTCATTTTTATAAAGTACAAATTCAACATTTTTTCGGGTAATGCTTTTATTACATTAGCATATCAGTTGACTTTATTCAAACTAATTAGCAACATACCAAAATGAGCAGCAATGAAATAAGCATCTTTGAAAAATATGTAAAGTCTATAAACTCCCAAGTCTGCCATTAAAGCACAGTCTCCTTAAATAAATGTTAGCTCTGACAGAATATAATGGCCTATTTTCTGTTTAACTTGGGGAGCGTCAGATAGATGAAGAGCAACACTATCAAAGGAACTCTGTAGTCCCTTGCTTACTGTTCCTGCCGTTCCTGCAATGGGATTCATGTAATTCCAAATTTTTATGTGGCTACATACAACTGCTCTGTTGAGGTTCACCAAGCACCATGAGGGATCAGGCTTTGGCCAAGCCTTGTGCCTAATATTAAGCTGACTCAATGTTGACTTCTCTGAATGTTCTGCTTCTAGCTGTGTGATTTGATTTCTGTCTAATGTGATCAAAACAATAAATGGAGATATTGCAGTCCAGCGTCATGTGGGGTGACCTTTGCTCTGTGTTTTGAGAGGGATCTTTTCCTTTAGCTTGAATTAGCAAAATTAAAACAGCAGTGAATTGTTTGCACAACGGTAGTTTCATGACTCTTTACATGTGAGGTTGCTGGAACATTTGTATAAAATTTAATGTTCATTGCTATAAGGACACCCACTGCTGCCCACATGGAGAAGCCCTCTAGAGTATCCATGCTAAATTCAGAGGTGAGAAGCAAATTTGAGAAACAAAAAGACATGTTTTTGCTATGAAGAAGAATGATTTTTAACATATAAATGTACTATTTAAATTTTGAATGGGCATGCACACGTGTTTTCCTGTGTGTTGTGTTAGTGTATACAAAATTGTCAATGTCAAAATTCTCAAATTACATAGTATAATTCCCTTTTAGTTTTAGAAAATTATTCTAAATGATTAATTAAATCTTAGTTTTAATTAATAAAGACAGTCTACCTACCTTTTTGAAATTGTCTCTCAAAGTAATAGATTTTACATAAGAGGTCTATAATTATATACTGAAATATTAAAATAAAAGCTGGTTCTGTTGTTTAATGTTTGATTATATCACCTGTGGATATTATAAATTATTCTTGTAGACATAATGTCCACTCTCTGAACTATTCAGAGAGGCAATACATGTGTGTGTCTCTGTGTCTGTGTGCATGTGTATTTATGTGTGTATATATGTGCACATGTGTGTATTGAGGATGTTTGTATATGTATTGTGTATGTGCCTGTGTATATGTGTGTGTATGTATGTTATCCTGTATGTCTATATCTTGTGTACACTGGTTTTAGTTGCTGGGTAACTTTAACTGAAGACTTGGGATTAAATCTTATCATGTGCTATGGATACATATTTAAATCCCAGTTACCCTTTTTTAGAAGTGCAGTTATTGGATCTACTGTGGGGTCTTGGCCTGGATTAAATGCACTTTCACGAGGGTGTGTAATGCCCAAGAGCTACAAGTGTAAGGACAGACATAGCCTAAGGGACTAGCCATGAAGGAATGACCTTCCCTGCCATCTTTGCCTGCTCCATTTAACTCTCCCCATCAAAATGCAAGACTGGAACCTGCCAAAAGAATAAGACATGAACTCCAGCACAAATGCTTCACTGAGAGAATCAAATAAACATTTGACAGAGGGTGAGGTAAGTAGAAAAGATAAACGTCCCCTGCAGCAAGATTAATGAGACTCTAACCAACTGCTGTGAAAGCCAAATGGAAAATGGTCGAACTGAATGGTGTAAGTTCTATTAAGGGATGTAGGATTCTCATGTTTAGTGCAGATTCCTTGGGTTTTATTTCAGTTGAGGGGGGTTGGAATGGGTTATTTAACAATTATGTTAAAGAAAAACGTATCTATTACTGTTTCTGATACACAGAAATAAAACTTTAAGTTTCTTGATCTCTTTAAGAAGATAACATACACACATATACACACATTTGCACACCTATATACATGAACATACACAAAATACATACAAATACACTAAACATATACATACACACATATATACATACATAATAAACACACATTTACACAAATATCCACAGAGACACACACATGCACACACAGATACACATACACACAGAGATAAACACACTCATACACATAAATATACACAAAGACACATATGCACAAACTCATACATATACACACACATAAAAATACACATGCCAAGCACACAAACACACACATACACACATGTACTCTTATACATAGAGGGATACACACAGATACATACATACTTATATACAAACCACACTCATACATATATTCACAAAGACATACATGTACACAGACACACACACACTTGAAACAGTTCTATTTTTCAAGAAATTATATTCTCACGTTCAAGGAAGAAGTATGATCTGTGACATGTAGTCATCTTAAATAAGCAGCTAATTTGTAGCTGAAATATAGGCTTATTGCCACAAAGAAACAGGGGATGATAACACTTGTACAACATAATGATGTTAACAAGTAATTTATGGCACAAAACTAAGAGAAGAAAAAAAATATAAAACTTCATATTCTTTTATGTACCATGAAAATAAACAAAAAGATTAACAGCCAGAATAGACAGAGTACTAATGTGTCAATGGGAAAATGAAAGAAATCCAATATAAATATGGCCTCATGAGATTAATTTTATAAAGAGAAATATATACAAGTTTATGTTTGGATGTGAGAGAAATTCGTACTTGATACTGTCGCTTGAGAAAAAGAAAATTCCCATGTTGCATGAGGATACTCTATTATTCCCAACATGCTGACTCGGCATCTTCCAGGAGGCATATAAATTATTATTCCTCCTGGGAGAAGAAGGTCAGATTATCTCTCCCAGAGTACTGCCAGGAAAGGGCTATTAAATAGTTTCACTGGGAATAACCAGTACAATGTATAGAATGATCATTTAAAATTTTCTTAAAAAATAAAAAATCTAAATATTTCACAGTGTAGCTGTGTGAGTGAATGAATAACTCTTGTTGACCCAATAGCTGAAAAAATAAAAATAACAAATAAGTGGACAGAGAAGTAGTATATTTATATTTATAAAAGAATAGGAAGCAGAAATATGACATGTTAATTATATTTACTTAACCCTACACATCTATTATGGGAAGCCACCGCATTCGCCATTACAAGATGGAGCCCAGCCCAAAGGGAGGATGGCCAGTTTTGAGATAAACAACCTAAGTGCGCATGCACATATGCCTGTTTTGCTGACTCATGCTGACTTGTTCTCTAGTCCCGAGTATGCTAATTAGGACACACAAAATGCACCAATCAAGTAGCGATACATTCCTCCTAAGCATATATGAGGAGGGTTGATTTCTGGGCTCGGGGTCTTTCACAACTACAATCAAACCCACAATAAACACCTGTAGAAGGATCCTGTTGTGGTGCGTCTTCCTTGCCGGCAAGATAGGTGATCACTACAGTCTATTAGGAATGCAGATCTATAACCCAACAATAAAACTTGTATAATACAATTGTATTCACAACATAATCTTTAGGTTTTTGGTCTGACAAATGAAAACCAGGGTAGTTATTATTCTAATTCATGCACATGCACACACACATACACATAAACACACACACATATACACATGCCCATGGAAAAACCCTGAACAATCTGAATATCACAACCAAGAAACAGATGATCAAACTAAAGAAGATGTGTGGAGCAGAATATTTAAAGTCAATAAGGGAAGGCCAAGATGTATATAGTATGTCTCTACAGAAACATAACCATAACCAGAAGTTAGGGACATAAAGTACTGAAAGGTAAACTACTTGCCAACTTAAAACATTGCACACATCAAAATTGTTCTATACATGTTCAGAAGACATTCTACTGGAGATGAACACATTGAGGACGCTTCTTTTCAAGAAATTGTTCCTTCAACACAAAAAAAAGTAAAAACGTTATGGGGCAAAATATGGGGATCCATGTAAAGAAAAAGAAGGAGATGTCCACTTTGTACCACATGCCTGGAATCTCATTTATATGTTTAGGATTCTGTTAACAAATGCTGTCATGTTTGTTGTAAAATCTGTTTTCCTTTCAGTGGTTGAAGTATCTGAGAATTTAAATAAATGCTCAAATGTCACAGTAAGGTCACAACTTAGTCTAATACTAAGAAACACTTCTTTAAGAGAGAGAGGGAGAGGGAGGGAAAGAGAGGGAGAAGGAGAGAGCAGGAAGGCTTCAATATGGGTAAATGTTAAAAATCTAGTTTAATTCTTTTATTTGTAATTGATCTAATAAATTAAGTAGGGTCAAACTAATAATTATTACAATGCTCAAAATAAATGTGAGTTGTGGATTACCTAGATAAAGGACATCAGTGTCCAAAATGACAAACCAGTGATGTCACCAAAATTGAGCAGAAATAAAACAGTTGGGCACACATTCTTACAAGGGATTGGCACTGCCCATGAAACAGGATAGAGTAATTTGAATGAAACAAAGGTAAACTATTGGCATATATATATATATATATATATATATATATATATATAGAGAGAGAGAGAGAGAGAGAGAGAGAGAGAGAGAGAGAGAATGCACAGGCTAACACCAAAGAACAAATGTATAAATAATAAAATGTGTTGTATGTTATTGTAAGTGCAATTAAGACCATGTCTAATAATTGATTTATTCCCAATTATATTAACAACCCTACAAAGTTCACAGTAAGTGGAAATCTCAGAATTTTAAAAGTAGGCAAACAATGTTGTTAGCACTTTCACAAAACATCTGTTACAATTCCCATCATGGCTATACCAGTTTCTATTTGAACCAGTGTTGAGGATGTTTTTTCCCCTCTCTTCACTGGTCTTCTTGATGATATCAAATATTTGAATATTTACCTACAGCAGGATTAATTTTATGACAAAGTACACTCATCACTATAACAAAATAACCAGCACTGGTTAGTCAATCTACAAAAACAGAAATCCCTAGAGTCCCGGAAGGCAGCAGCTCCAAGGTCAAGTTTTGTGTTTGGTGAGAGTCTTGCTGTGAGTCCTTGCAACATTTCTGCAAGGAGTGAATGTTTCCTGCACAAGACAGAAGAGATAGGTGTTTGAACTCACTAGCCTCTTTATCAAACCAATAATACATCCAGAAGGACAGAGCATTCACCGCCTATTCTTGCTTAAGTGTTCACCCTCACTTCTATTTTTTTGTAATTTATTTATTCATTCCCTTTACAACTCAATATCAGCCCTTCCTCTCCTCCCAATACTCACCCATGCAAGGACTCCCTCATTTCCCCATTGTTTTCACTCTGAGAAAGGAGAGACCCCTCTGAATGCCAACACTACCACCACCACACTGCTACCAACAGTCCCTCCAACCTCTGCACATCAAGTTCCTGCAGGACTAGGCACATCCTCTTCCACTGAGACCAGAAGACCTGATCCTTTTAGTTGTGTGTGATCCACAGGCAGGCAGACAACAGGCTCAGGGACAGCCCTTGCTCCAGTTGTTTGGGGCACCAAGCTGCTCATTTGCTATATATGTGTGGGGAGCCTAAGTCCAGCCAGTACTCGATATAGGTTTTGTGTCTGCAAGCATAATAGGGTACCATTCACAGTGTGAGAGATTGGTTCTTGCCCATGGGATGGGTCTCAATATGGGGCAGTCATTGGTTAGTCATTCCCTCAGCCTTCTCTCCATCGTTGTCCGTGCATAGCTAGTAGGCAGGACACTCTTTGGGTCAAAGGCTTTGTGGGTGGGTTGCTGTCCTTATCTTTCCACTGGGAGACCTACCTGGCTGAAGGAGGTGGCCACTTCAGGAATCCACCACTGCTAGGAATCTCAGCTAGAGTCCGCCCCTTAGACACCCTGGGGCCTCTCCCCATCACAGGTCTCTGGCATGCTCTAGAGATTGCCTTCCCCATGTGCCCATGCTGATCCCCCTTCTCTCTCCCCTGCTCCCCCTACATATGAACTTTCCCCTCCTCCCCCATATTCATTTCTACCCAGTTCCCTCCCTCCATCAACCTTCAATATCCATCCTGTTTCCCCTTCTGAGAAAGATTCAAACATCCCGAAGAAGCCACATAACAAGGAGGGCACAAGCCCCACCTCTTAGTACCATGTAACCTAGGTCTATGACCGAACATGAGTTGGACATAAAACACATGTGCAAACGGGGACACTGATGTGCAAAATTGAACACCTTAGTGAATTTTGGAGGGTTTGGGTTGCACCAGCTGGTCATGTCTTTGGTGACATGATCTCTGTCTAAATATATCATAAAACTTCGTAATTTGGAGTCTTTCTATTATTTTCTAGCACATGTATTTAAAATTACTTAATCTTGTCAAATATCTATCTTACATTTTGAATATCAGGACTGGAATGACCAACAGAACAATCAAAATTTTATTTAAAAAACAGATCAGTTAAAATACAGGTGTGCAATACAATTAGTGCACATACTAATTATAATGTTATGTCAAAAGGGGTTTCTAACATATTTGGTCCAATGATAATATCATCAGCCCGGACTGCAATGCCTCAGTTATTCTAGAGAGTCATCTGTATGCATGGGACTTGATAACTTCTTAAATAAATAAAACACTTTACATTTAAACCTGCATATTTTCTTATGGGCTTCTTTCCATTAAGAATTCTATAAAACACATCAATTGAATTTTCAGAGCCGTTGGGTCTGAAACTACCAATCTGTTTTCCTTGGAATATATAACAATTCTTGGCAACTTTATTCCTCCTAAGAATAGAAATTTAAATTGCAATATAAAGTACATATCTTTTAGATTTCTCCACTCAAAGAAAATCATGAAAATGTGTTTGATTTTTCTTTTTCCTGAGACTTTTCCAGAAACAGGTGCAATGATATCCAGAATTATCCAAAGTGGAACTATCCTGTCTTAAGCAACTAACTTATTCTATAAATATCTATCAAACCTCATTTATGTGTTTGCTATTGTGCTAACAAATGCTGTCCTGTTTGCTTTAACGTGTTTTCTCTTTAGCGATCAAAATATCAGAGGATTAAAATAAATATTCAAATATCAACATGATGTTACCATGTGGTCGAACATTAACAAATACTTCTTTAATGCTTGTTTCTTTTGTATGTGACCATACGTAGCTTTTCTACATAACTGGACGTGAGTATTTGAACATATTTTCTTCAGATGCTTTTCTATCATTGAGGATAAATGCAAGGAAGAGAATGTGTTGCCCTTAAAGGCACTTACTTAGGCCAATTGCATTTGTAAGCCTTCTTTCTTTTTTAAATAAAACACTGCTAGTAAATTGGCTAAACTGTGTTTATATCTTCACAAGTGTTCTATACTTCTGAACTCATGGTCAGAATGTTCCTCTTTACTGGGCAAATACAATCCTTACGGCTGTAGAGAAATTGGGGGGGGGGCATTTAACAGATGTTTAATCTGGTGATAATTGGGCGTGTATGTTAGAGAATGAAGCAATGAAGATGCCTATAGAGCAGGGGGACCTAGTTGGAAGATGCTTCTCCCTTTAAGAGTCAGATATGCTGCATTCATTCATTCATTCATTCATTCATTCACTCTGAAGATAATTTTGTGTTGGCACAAGTCTTCTTACACTCCTCTGGCCAACCAGAGCAGTGATCACTCTAAGATCTTGACTAAGTGGGCTAAGGAAAAGAATGTGGAATTTGAACTAGTATAAAACAAACAAACAAACAAACAAACAAACAGCTTAAGTTGTGCCTGGATCTGGAGGCTGTTGGTATAGCAGGAAGATCATACCAAGTAAAGTAATGGATCCTTGATATGGCCCAACCTTCCTAAGATATGGAAATCAGGCTCTTGATAAGATGTTTGTGATCTCCTACTGCTTTTCAGATGCCTTCATATGCTTAGAGAATATGATATACTCTAATCAAAGGGCTCAAGAACCAGGGATTAAAAGTAGGTTGTAATGGAGAAAATCCACCAGGTGGCTCTGTTCATCATGCTGAAGTCTAGAAGGCATTGTGATGAGGAATGAGCTGGTGGGAAGCCTTCCTGTCTTTGGAAGCTTCATTGATGACTCAACAGGTAGCAGTGCTCCTGGATTTGGTAATCTTAGAGATCAGGAGATTCCTCTTAAATATCAGAAAACAGATAAGCAAAGTATTCACAAAGAGCAGTTAAAAATAGAAAGAGAGAGAGAGAGAGAGAGAGAGAAAGAAAAAAAAGACAGTCAACTCTCAGCTCTGGTGGTGACTAAAGAAATCCGTTGTTTAGATGAGTAGAGATCTGCTTAAAGTATGTAAGAGATATAGTTATGATCATCATCTGGAGGTCAAGAGATGCCTCACCAAATGCAAAGCTCCTCTTCTTAAACAGAGCCATGATTTGATCACCACTTGTTCCAATAGAGCCTTGTGCCCTAAGCTAGGTGGCCAGTGTGGTGGCACCAAGGTAGCTGTATGTAGCAGGGAACCTAGTGGAAACCAATGGAATTCTAAGCTCCACACTACAGAGCAGATTAATGGTCTCTAGTAGAGACAGATTGGCTCTTACTAGATGGGATTAGAATCCACAGCAGTGGGCTGTTGTGTAAAGGGAATGGGTCTACTTCCTTAGCTTCAGATTTCTCTAACCCAGTTCATGCCTCCCTCCTCACATTCACTCTTTGCCTTGCTTTTTTCTCATCCTTCACTAGGATTTGCAGAGACACCTAGATGCTACTGCTATCCTCCTGCAGAACAGAGTCAAACAAAACAAAATACCAAGACTGCTTTCTAAGCAGTGCTGAAAGAGAGAGAGAGAGAGAGAGGGAGGGAGAGAGAGAGAGAGAGAGAGAGAGAGAGAATGAGGAAAGAGACAAGATTCGAGGGAAGTGGAGAGAGACGGGGAGAGAGATCACAGAAATATCATTCTATACACAAACTGTTTCCTCGATCTATAAGGCACGGTCGTAGGAAGAACAATCGCAGTGTGTACCCTGAGAGTCTGAGCTGACACCGTGACATCTGCATGGAGCACGTTATTCTGACAGGAGTTTCCCTACCTGTCGAATTTTGGTAGTGTTCCTAGGTACAGTCACCTGATGATCTTCATCTGTGAGCTTACCCAGCACTGCAGTGGTACACTCTGAAGTCTATATTTCCAGGGTGATTGTTCCCCATACAGGCACTTCCTCCATATTACCCCTGACCACTAGAGTCAGTCCAACTACCCAAGTTCCCAAATGGAGCAACCCAAAGTATTCATTGCTCTCAATACCCACATCTAACTCACGTGTCAACCAGTTCAAAAGTTCTCACTCCCTCGAAAGGCATTCTTCACAGAGCAGCCAGAGCAAACCATCTTGAGATAGGAATGGTACTTTTCTGCTTCTTGGTTTGAAATGATATAAACAACTATCATTGCGTTTAAGTGAGAATTCCTCCTATAGGCTCTCCTGTTCACACACAACCTGATTACTTCCCCATTCTAAAGGAAGAACATTTTCAATTCACTGGACATGCATGCAGAATAATTCCAACTCAGAAAAAGAAAATGCTTTGGTTTCATTTTGAACGTTCCCTTTCAACATTCTCCAGCACCTTCTTCCAAGAGATTATCTTTCCCCTTCCATGTTATATGAAGAAAAGCTCTTAATGATTTCATATTTTAGTCCTGTGTTGAGCTCCTATGTGCTGAGGAAAGGAAGTCTTTCTATTCATTTATAGTCCAATTATTACCACTCTGCACAGGGCATCTTTCGAGGATGAAGGGGCTCTTAGGATTTCCGCAGTAGTATCCCAGTACATGGCCTTCCAGAACAGACTTAATAGGCACTTAATAAATAATTTCAGCCAGATGAATTACTTAACCTAAACCAAGACCTAGAGACAGTTGTTTTCAGTTCCTCATACAGCATAGCACTGCACATAGGGAGATGATCATTTAATTGGCTTATCAGCCTGTCAGAATGGCAGCACAAGATATGAAGCTGGCACTGCTCCAGACAGTTTTCCCCTAAGGGAGAGTTTTCCTTCCCTCCTCTATCCAAAGGAATCCGAGCAGAAGAAACTGAAAACTTCATCTTGGAGTATAAAATGCTGAAGTTGGAGAAAGCGAAAAAGAGAGTTTGAAATCAGTATTTGCCAACTTTTCTATCACATCGTGTCATGTCTTGGTTGGTGTTTTGTTGCCATGGAGAGATGCCATGACCAGGGCAACTCTGGCTTAAGGAAGAGTTTTAATTTAGGGCTTGCTTACAGTTTCAGAGATTTAGTCCATTAACCTCATGGTGGGGGGCACAGTGGCTTACATGATGACAGGGAAGTAGCTGAGAACCACATTCTGACCCATAGGCCAAGAGAGGGGAAAAGAGCCTAGATCTGGCATGGGGTTCTAAAACCTCAAAGCCAACCCCAAGTGACACATTTCCTCCAGTAAGGTCACATATACTTTATTTAAGTAACACCTCTTAATTTTTGTCAACAGCTGCCCCTCTCTAATGATTAAGCATTCAAATATGTGAGTCTATCCATACGAAACAATTTTTATTCAAACTACTCCATGTAGAAAACAAACATGAAAAATAATACAAAGACTGAAAAAACATTCGGAATGAACCAGCTGTTTGGAATCTTTCCTAGTTAGCTTTGTCAAGTTGACTCAAACTAGATATACGTTGTGGAAGAGAGCATCTCAGCTGAGAGGAATTGCCTCCATTAAAATTGGCCAGTGTGAAAGTGTGTGGGATGTATTCTCGGTTGATGATTGACATGGGAGTGTTGAACTCACCTTAGTGGATGGTCCTGAGTTGTATAAGAAATCAGGCTGAGGAAGCCATGGCAACAAAGCTACTAAGCAGCTCTATGGTTACTACTTCAGCTCCTGCCTCTGTATTCTGTCTGGCCTTGAGTTCCTACCTTGACTTAGTTCAATGAGAGACTGTGACCTACGATCCAAATAAGTCCTTTCTTCGAAAGATTGCTTTTTAATCATGTATTCATCAGTGCAATAGAAAGCACGTTAGGACAAGATCCTAAGGCCATCTTGGTCCAGCTTCCTCCTTCCCTTTCTACTGACTTTTGGTTTTTTACTTTTATTTGTACTGCCTTGGTTTGAATATTTGTTTGTTTTAGAATTCCCTCATCCTCTTTCTGACTCTATAAACAATCTCTCCCCCTGCTTCACTCAGACCTCTGGCAACTTTAATTAAAAAAAAAAGAAAAAGAAAACATAATTTAGATTATTTACAGCAAGGCAGGAGATATAGGAGACTAATTGCACGATTCTGGAGTGTCTAAAAGTTATATATTCTCTACATATTTCCCAGTAAGTGCATGTCAAAGCCACTTTTCCATGCAGAGATCCAGTGGCCAAGTCTCCCATTGTGTTCTGAATGTAAGTACCAGATGATAATACTTCCCAGCTGAATTTAATTAGTCTTTCACAATCAAAATTTCAAAGGCATTTTAAGTTTCAGCAATTACTCTGCTTGTTGCTGTTGAATTTTATTGATGATTTAATATAACACTCAGATTTCTTATTGAGTGAGATTTCAATGCCTTGTTAATTAAAATAAGCGTTTTTAGAGTGGTGTGCAAATGCAAGTACAGTATAAATATATTTGTGTATTGGATTGTTAGTAGATAGCAACATATATTTTTAATCTCTCTAGTGTGGTGTTTATTGAGATTACTGTCAGCAAGTTCCCATGCCTCATGTCATGTGCTACACTGTGATTTTACAGTGTTCTTTGCAGTCCTATCTTTTCTGTTTTATTGCAAAAACGAAGGAAGACAAGAATACAGCCAACAACCCGGTGATAAGCAAAGCTTCTCTCAGTGAACACTTAGCTGTGATAATAATTCATTTTATATGATCTTTGTGTGTACTATAAAGGCTATTTCCCAGAATGGCAATGTTGCTACTATATAAAATAAAATTGTGCTTTGGTTTAAATTGTGGTGCAAATATAAGCCGCGATCTGATATGGAATTTGCCATATTGTCTGCATGTGCGTCTTAAGGGAACATGGTTAAAATATTATATATTTGCAATGTAGTAATTGAAATGCTTAGTAACAAAAATTAAGACATGACATTTATATTATTTATAAAAATCTTAGTAGGATTGCATGGCATATCATATTTAGGAGCATGATGGTAAACAGTGATATCTATCAGATTTGATATCTGCATTATTCATCTATCAATCACTATTAACAATTGTTCATTAATTCATTAGTTTATTAGGAATAGAAAGGAATGACTTTGGGCATTGTGAGAAATAAGGTCAAACTATTTGAGCACAGTATATTTTCCCAGCTCTAGATGATAAATTGAAATTTTAGTAATAAATTTATCATTAGTTATTCATTCTTATTATTCATTTAAATGCAACCAGCATAATCCTAACATAGGTCTATCAGTTCAGAACCAGAGCAAGGCGTAGTGCTGTCCCATTTTTTGTTTAGTCTCATTTCTCCTTCTTTCGAATGAGAAGATGAGCTAAGCAATATCTAATTCTCACGGTGTGTGCATGGGCACGTATTCATGTGCTTTCAAGGATAAAGTGAATTTACCAATATGTTGTGGACTTGAAGTCTTAATAATTCAAAAGCCACACAGACTTACTATTACAAGCAAGTTAGGGAGAGAACGCATGGCGCTAGTCTTATGTTAAAAACACAGGGTTCAGTTGGTGGAAAAGAGGGACCTTCAGTTGAGAAAATGTCTCCATAACACCCAGCTGTTCCCAAGCTTCTGAGGCCTTTTCTTAATTAGAGATTGATGGGGGAGGGACCAGCCTATCATGGGTGATGTTGTCCCTGGCTGGGTAAAATCAGACCAAGTGTTGTAAAGACCTGATGCAGTAGTGACAAGCTGAGGTTCTTGGCCCACTGTGAGGAGATGATGCAATCTCAGAATGTCTCAAAGCGCCTGCGCTCCGAACTTGGTGCAGCAAGCAGGGGTATTCAGATTAGAAAGGAACAGGGGAGGTCCACAGTGATGCAAGAGTGGAAAAGAACATTGAGCTCCAGCTGCAACCCCTGTTGGCAGATGTCTGTGGCATCTTGCAGTCAACCATTCTATGAATAAGACTTTGAGGACCCAATGAAACCAGAGTCAGAAGGATGCAGGCACGGATTCGGAACTCGTAGACTTCATTCCTTTGTTCTTCCTCCCTGCCCCCAAGCTTCCAGAAATAAGACTCAGTCTCAGGATGCATCTACAAATACCTGGTCCATATTGCTGGATGTTTTTTTCTGACTAGAATCATAACTGAAGATAACCCATTTGTCTTAACCCACATTCTGCCATGTGACTGGCAACCTGGGCTCAGGTTCAATGTGTCCCTTTCCTCAGGTCTTCCCCTTTAAATCATCTGCCTGGCTCTGTCCCAGAATTCTCTCTCCCCTGGATGTCCCACCTCCTATCTCCTTCCTAAGCCATAAGCCATCAGATTTATTATTGACAGGTGCTACATCCATACATTCTCAAGATTCTCTATACGAATGTCTCCTGGATTACAAAGAAGGTTATTTTAATGTTGCTCTTCCCTCACAGTTGAATATTTGGGCAAAGATCCATTTGCATTAAATTTAATCAGATGTAACATTGCATAAAAGAGTGGGATGAAATAGAGATTTTTTTTCTTTATCTGTTAGGCAAAATTGAAGAATTTCTTGGTGTTCTACAATTGAAAATCAGTGAAAAATAATTGCCATTGCACAGATAAATCTCAGAAATATTCTGATAAAAATAAAAACATTATAAAGATTCTGCATTAAAAAAACCATCTCACGCACCTGTAAATGCAGGTATATATTGGGATTTACTCCTAGATTGGAAGATTACAGCTAATGGGATTAGACATAGTTGAGAAGGGTTTTTATTTTCAAATTAGTATTTTTACAAAATTGTCTGTGTCTAGGTCTTTTGTTTATGCTAAATTTAGTAAGTTGTATAATAATCTATATGCTTCTATTATCTATTCATCGTTACATAGTGTATGATTTTATGGTTTAACATAAGTTGCTTGTACAAGCAAAATTCAGTGTAATACTCCAAGTACTAACTCAGTACAGGAACAGAAACATGTTTTGATTTTGGGGAATTTTCAGATGTATGTCAGAAAAGCAATAAATGACCATAGAATTTTAATGGTACATTCACAACTTCAATTTAAAAATACATAGAAATAAGGAAACAAATTAAACTCTTTTAGAGTCCAATGATACTTCATTTCTCGGTCTCATCCATTTTAGGGAAAAGATGAATATAAGACTTTTTGTGTGTAGAATGTATGTATGTAATCACGTGTAGATAAGTGTGTTTATTCAGTGTTGTCATGTCTTGTGTTTGTGCATACATAGTAAACAGACAGAGGTAACTAGTCAACCACCTAGAAATATACTGTTTATTTGTGTTGGTCAATATAAAGTCAGTGTCTACTTTAGTTGTTATACTGTTCCATGGGGCTCTAGAAATACATCCTTTGTGTCTCACGGCCCTGTTCCCAGGCCCTCATCAGTCTCCATGCCTCCTTTACTCCCATCCAAGGCTCTATGGACCACAACTGATTCCCCCACTTCTTAGACAATACCTTTTGACTTGCCCTGTAAGTGAAACACAATACTTTTCATTCTGTGCCTGGCTCACCTCATTGAGCCTAATGACCCCTGACCCTATCTGCTTCGCTGAAAATTAAATCAGTTCATTGTTTTACTCAGCCGACTGAATCTGGAAGAGTGTAGGTCTGAAACACCAGCTCAGATAGCTGAGACAGGAGTATCCAATCTGACAGTAGCCCAGGCAGCTTAGTGGGAACCTGTTTCAAGGTAAATTTTTAAATACACACACACACACACACACACACACACACACACACACACACACACACAGTATGTATATAATAGTCTCTGTATCTATTTACCTTGTTTTAATGTCCAGCAAAAACACACACACACAGCATATATATATTCACCTTGATTTAATGTCCAGCCAACCCCCCCACACACACAGGCACACACACAGGCACACACACTGCACACACACACTATATGTACACATGTCAGACTCCTTGCCCATCTATCTATAAGAGGGCAGCTAAGTCTCTCCCACACTTGGATACAGGGAGTACTATTTAGCAACTATATGAATTTGTTTTGAGTTGTACATGCACTTCTGCCTCTTTTGGAAAATTTGCTACAGAGCAATTCAGTTTTACTGCATTTCTTTATTGCAGTATTTTTCTTAAGCTTGGTTGGGTCTCATGTGGTCATTATAGCCTAGAAACAAGTGACTATAGAATATGCTATATGCTATGTTCATATGCAGGGTTGTCTGATAACACACACACACACACACACACACACACACACACACACACACAGAGTTATCAAGTAGACAATAGCAGCATGCATTACCTACTTCTGAAAGTGCGCACGACAACAAAAACCCATAGAAGCAGTTCTCAAAAATTACTCAAACATTCAGAGATACTTGGCTTCATTTTTCTTTGCTCGCTTGCAAATTTATGTGAATATTTTCATGCTATTGTAAATACAAATTTACATTTCTCCAAAGACCTTACGTTAAAGCTTTTTACATATATTGTTACAATATCAGCTTTACAGTATGAGTAATTTCTCACTTGAAAAAATGTGACATTAAGAGCAGTAGCATATGACTGTGATGTTGTTCTGGTGGGTAAATTCTACCAATCGTATCAGGCAAAGATTCCTTGATCATATTGACTTGATCCTTGGAAAGGGAGATTATTCACTGAAAAACAATGAATCTGACCTGTTTCTTCATTTGAAAAAGAGAATAATGGTTCATTCTTTTGGAGATTTTGAAAGTACATTCTATGTCAGGAAAGGGAGTGTGGACAGACAAACAGATTCCCTGAGTATGATTTGGTCTTGGAGTGACTGTGTGAAAGCCCATCATTCTGAAGTAGTGGCCTATTTCTAGTTGTCTCTTTTACATTCGAGCTCACAGTACCCTGACTGTTGGGATGTTCGTTCCTATTTGTTCTAAAATTCCCTTTCCTAAACATTCTCTAGGAAGGAATTCCTCCCAAATACAGTCTCAGAGTGGCCACAGGTGTTGATTTATGATAATCAAATATTCTCAAAGCACCCAGTGAAGTCTGGATTACTATGTGATAAAAGGATTAAAATCAGGAGAACAAGATCACTTCATGCAACACCAGTGGCTTAAGTAGGAGTTAGTAAACTTCAAAAGTTTGACCTGTCTATGCACATTTGAAAACATACTTTGGATATATTTCCTGATGTGTTGTACTGCCTAATCGTTTTAGAGCTGGTTACAAAAATAAAACTCTTTGCTGACAATATTCTCTGACTTTACATTTAACCTGTGACATTCCCCAGAAGTTTCTGTCTCCGTATTAGTTTTAAAAGATACTTTAGTAAGAAAGCACAATGTACCTGCATTATTGGCACAGCCACAATAGACATGTATTTAATATTCATACCACATTTTTACTACAAACATGATATTTTCCCCTTTTTAAAAAAATTGGCAGAAGAAATAATGTTCATTATTCTCCCCAAAGCTTAGCTCTTTATACATTCCAGATACCTCCGTGGGTGAAACCTCCTTTGTCCAGGAAACAATGCTGTTCAAAAGATATAATTTTGATGAAAAGATCAATGCTGTTATTTAAAATGCAGCAAACAAATTTTTAACATGCCAATTGGATCATTTGCATTTTTGTTTAAAATTTCTGTGTGAGTTACATATCTTCTATTTACTGATCCATTGAGTGCAAACATTTCATGTTACAGATTTTGCTAACATTCTTCTTTCTTTTTCTCATTTGTAAATTCTTAAAAGTCTATCAAGGAAAACACTTATTAACATAATAAGAGCTTAGTAGAAAATATCATCTGAGTTGTGATGGGTCCTACATTCATGTAAGAGACTCCTTTTTTTGTATTTCATAAAAAAAAATACATACAAAAGAAAATACATAAGGAGGTTCTGTTCAGAGTAATTAGCCAGTATGTGGTCATGATGACCTCAATAAAACAGGCTTCATTCATTCGCAGAGGCCTGATTGAGAGTCTTTCCTACAAATAACTGTTTCCAGATCATGTATAAACTGAAGCTTAGAGTAAAGACAAAGAAGATAGAGATGCTCATGTGTAGAAAAATTGAGTGTTGCTTTAGTTCCCTCTAGTAGAAGGAAAAGTACTCCACAGACACAATTCAGGCAAATAAGGGCAATGGTGGTCAATCATTTGCAGTCCCAGATGCTGAGGCAAAGCTCTGACCAACCTGGTGGTCAAAGATGCTGAAAATGACAGAGCGATCTTTGAGTCATTTATAACTGTTTTGTCCGGAAGGGTGACCACCATCCACTTACAACTGGTTAACTATAAACTAAAACCAAATGAAATCACAGGATTAAAATTTTTTTTTCTCATGGCACTACCTTTGCAACCATGTTAGGTTATAACATGTTTCTATCTGCACTGGCTGGTTTTATGTCAACTTGATGTTATCTCAGAGAAAGGAGCCTCAGCTGAGGAAATGCCTCCATGAGATCCAGCTCTCAGGCATTTTCTCAACTAGTGATCAAGGGGGGAGGGCCCAGCTCATTGTGGGTGGTGCCATCTATGGGCTGGTAGACCTGGGTTCTATAAGAAAGCAGGCTGAGCAAGCCAGGGGAAGCAAGGCAGTAAGTAACATCCCTCCATGGCCTCTGCATCAGCTCCTGCTTCCTGACCTGCTTGAGTTCCAGTCCTGACTTCCTCTGGTGAGGAACAGTGGTATGAAAGTATAAACTGAATAAACCCTTCCTCCCCAACTTGCTTCTTGGTCATGATGTCTGTGCAGGAATAGAAACCCCTGACTAAGACACTGTCCTTGTAGAGATTTGCAATTAAGAATTAGAAATTTACAAATGGCTAGGATAGCAGACTATTAGAGAACCTCTCAGCTTAAATATTCAAGCTTGAAAAGCTTGAAGAATCAGTAAGTTTAAAACATGCAGCTTACTCATTGTAAACAAAATGCAAATGATCCAGTAAAAGAAAATAGAGTCTTAACATTATGATATAACAGAAAGAACCCACCAAGCACATTTTCCAAAGCTGTGTGTATAGAAAGTTGATGTCTGTGTGGCTGGATATACATTTGGAGTCTCTTAAAGTCTTGTTTGTAACTAAAGTTTTTACTCATTTGCGACCCATAACCTTTAATCTCATACTACAAATGTTGCTGGAATGCTATCCACAATGCAGTCTGCAAGTATTCTTTCCTCTGACTTTTGTCCCATATTATTGAATCCTAGTGACTATAATGCCTGAGGCCACGTCATCTGGTTCCTGCATTTTTTTATGTGTAGCGTGCATAATTACATATATATATATGTGTGTGTGTGTGTATATATATATATATATATATATACATATATATATATATATATATATATATATATATATGTATGTATATATATATTCTATGTTTGTCAAGTAGTTGCTTTGTCCTTTCTGAAATGTTGTATTTGTTCTCTGGTAACCTCACATGTGTAGGCTGGTTACTGGATATGCTGGTTACAATCTCACTCACTCTCTGGTTACTCTCACCCTCAACAGTGCCCATCCCTCTTCCATTCCTGTATCTCCCCCCTCTCCATTTTCCAGATTTGTGTCTTTTTTCTCTGTTTTGAGATCCATTGACATCAGCCAGGGCTTGTGGGGGAGATGGGTGAGTTTCTTAGTCCATGCACACTTGAAGACAACATATAACTTTTAAGGCACAAATCCACCAAAACATGTACAGACTAGCATTGAACATGAAAGTGCATTCTGGGGTGGATAAAGTTGAATATTTTAGAATAACACTGAAACAAATAAAAACACAAAACTCTAGAGAGAAAGCATAACTGTATACATATCACAGTCATCCACAGATCTTTTCCCACCAGCAGACTGCATCAGAAGCACCAAGCCCTCCCAAATATCTGGCTCCCAGATGTGTCACCAACTTTCTGGGTCTCTGGCTTGCTGACTGTGGATATAGGGCTTCTTCATAATTCTATTAGCCAATTTTGTTTGTCTAACTTTCTGTTTTTATATCTGTCTGTCTTTCTTTTCTGTTAATTGCCATTGATTCTGTTTCTTTGGTAAATAGCAACAAAACTATCATGGTGGAATTCCCTATTAGAATGATGGAGACATGCATAAAGTTCTCTTTAAAAACACATTGACATTCCTGTAAACTCTATTCTGGAAAATAAAGTGATATCATATTTCTCTCTAATATCATATCAGTAGAGATTTAAAGCCAATGTTATGTTTTTCATTGTAAACATTTTATTTCCAGTCTGAATACATATTTTCAAAATATTTGCCTATTATAAACATTTTTATTGAAAATAGATTCTTCTCTGATACAACATAAATATTTAAAATTGCTTTAAATTTTCTCCTAAAAGTGACAAGCCTTGCACTTTCTTTTGTAGATACTAACTCTGATTTTATATGTGCCTTTTCATATGATGTTATTGGGATATCTGTAGTGTTGTTTCAACAAATGTTGTTCAACATCAAATTTATTAATTATATATATTCTATTTGTTATATATATATTTCATATGATGAATTCATAGTTTTTTTAAAAAACCTTTTGCAAACTTGACATTTTCAAAGAATGAATGTAAAAGGAAAATTGTAGAATTAAACACCTTTTATCGTTTATTTTACGGCAGCTCTTTATTGCCTGCCTGACTTCTCATGGTTTCAAAGTTTCACTTTTTAATGTATCTCCCTCGATTTAACCTCATAAGTGACAGAATTTTTTTTAACTCAAGCTAAACCACCAGCTATTGTTTTCTAACTGTTTATTGTAGTCCTGCCCCAGTGTATTATAAAGAGTGGATAAGAACAGTACAGAAACATCACCTTGAGGACATGGAGGTGAGAAATCTGGCGTTGACTCCTGAGTCCAACAGAGCTGTCCTCCTTAAGGAGGCTCTTTAGGAGAATCACATCTTGCTATTGTCAACCCCATACTCACACCACAACTCTAGCTCACATCGGTACCTTTAGAACAGATGGGAATTTTCTGCCTCTCCTGTTGGAGTGCTTCTTTCCATCAGGAGGTCTAAAGTTCATTCTTTCTTCAACAATGCCCCAGACCTCAGGGAACCTGAAGCTTCTAAGTTTGTGAATGGTCTTTTTCACAGAGCAGAAAATACCCAAGTCTTCATATTTATCCACCTCTGCCCCATGTCCAATCACATGAACCCTGGACTCATGAAACTAGAGAGGTCCTAAAGCTTTTATCCCCCACATGGTGATGTGTCAGAGAGACCACGTCACTGTTTGCAGAACTCCTTGTGCCCAAGCTGTGATATCAATCTCTGATCCAAACATTCAAGTGTCATTTGTTCCAATGCCTGAACTGACTCATTCGTACTTTGGGGCCTAGAATAGAGACTTATGGGAACAAAAGTATACCAAGGCTGGCAAACTCCTTGACTAGAAAAAGTAACTCACTCAGGTGCCATATGACCTTGCTCTGACCAACATGAGAAGAGTGGGAGCAGGAGACTTGCATCAGTGATATAAACACCATTGTGTACAACAATCACATCATCATTGGCTACTATAAACAGAGGTCCTATGTGTGTTTTCCTATTATTCTGCATCCCTGTCTCCTGAGAACTGCTCTACTATTGCAGACTTCATTGACATATAGTCTTCATTTGTGCTTCTATGATAGGAAGATTATTAGCACAAACCTCAATAGGCAGAACCTCTAGAGATCACAGCCATCATATGATCCCTTGTGTGTGTCAGGGATACAAGCGGGTCACGTCTATTAAGTAGAATAGTGGCAATGGGCTGAGACTTCATTACTTTTGTCTCGCTGGACTCTGTTTATTTCCCTTGGGGCTCTGTATATTTGACTGAAGTTAGCTGCATGGCTGTGATGCCCATAGGGTTCAGACTTATAGCCTAAAGATATCAACCACCCCAGAAGAAGGGTATTCCCTGAGGGGCTGAGAATGAGTTTGAGCCCAGTCTTTCTTCTGTCTTGAGTTGATATTTAAGTTTTGTATGAACTTCAAACCTGTGACAGTGTACTCCCCTCAACAATAGAACCAGCTATAGTGGGCCCAGATTCCTGACCCACAGAAATTGTGAAAAGAGAGTAATTAAGGGTGATTGCATGAAGTGGAATGTTCTAGTTTCTTTGGAACAATGGTTGTGTCAAATGATTCTTTGCTGGGGCACACAGGTGACAAGGGTGCCTTGCTAAAACAGACACATCCCAGAATGTTTTCCTGAAGCAGACACAGGTGAAAGGATGTTTTGCTATAGAAAACCTGTGAAAGGAGCTGTGCTGAAGGAGATTAAATATGAGCCCACAGTCAGTAGGAGGGAGAACACTGGTTTAATTTGTTCTGTCTCCCTATTCTTTGCTACTGACACACACATACTGGTTTGCCTTACATAAGGTTGTTAAGTGGTCTCAAGCCCTTGGGTGAGCCTTTTGGTTTCTTCAGGATTAAACTACAGTTGCCGGTTCGTGCCTGGTGTCTGCCTCCCGAGAGAACTGGACAGTAGCTGGTGATTTGTATTTGGTGTTTGCTCTGGAACTAAACTGCTGACAAAGAAGGTAGAGATCACCCCCAAAGAACTATTGATGAACAGGTCCACTTCCCCCATATCCTAATAACTTTTCTCTTCCACTACCTCTGCTGGGTGGTGGGCTAGAGAAGAGGTTGAACATTTACTGAAAGTAGGCTGCAAAAACTTTATGCCTTATATTTGAACCACCGTTAGTTATGTATTGTACATTTTACCATGCAATATATAATAACCAATGAAAGCACTTTTAGAAAATGGTGTTTCATTTATTTTACTGATACTTAACAAATAACTAGAAAGTTGATAATCCTTCCTACCTCTGCTTTTGCCACAAATATCTTCTGTCCTTGTGGCTTTGACTAACAGGCTTGTTTTTAAATATTATAACATTCTGACCACAATACACACTACTATTTAACTGATAATATCAGATGCTATTAAAGGCCCAAGTGTTAATTTTTTCTTCTGCAGTTCTCTTATTGACAGTACTTAGATCAGTCTCTGTTTGTGGTCATACAAGAACGAAGGGCAGAATTGAGTCATCTCTTGCTACCTATGAATCATGAATAAAACCAGAAGTTTGTAGTCTCCATATTGCTTGTCAAATTTGGACACACAAGAACAAGCTCATGTAGCCTGTCTCATTCCCTGAAGCATTAAACCACCATTTCAAAAATAACCTAAAATATCAAGAGACAGCAGACCAAAGAAGTGCAACCGAAAAGGGTGAGGCATAAACCTAGGGTTACCTATTTTTAAAGTATTGATTTCTTAGTCTGTCATGGGCTAGACATATTAGCTTGTAGGCATACGGCATACCATGGAACTGTCAGGGGGAGGTTAGGGCATGGTGCAAACACCTGTGGGGGGGGATAGTCAGAACCATTAACTAGGAGATGATCCAGGGTTGAAGGAGAGAAATGGAGGCAGGTGTTCAGCAGCCAAAATTTCAACTGCAATGATGACACAGAATCTGTCAAAACAACCAGCCAACCAATAAACAAAAGGTCCCCTAGAATTTAGCTTTCCCATAGGATTTGTGTCCCTTGTGTGACCCTGGATGGAGTTTAAATGGAATGGTTTCAACAGAACCAGAGGAACCATTGAAGACGTGCAGTTTGTAGTTTAACATTTTAAGACTTCAGTGTTTCCTTTGAATTAGGATGAGGCTGCTTGGTTTAAGAAAGCAAGGCCATTTTTTTTTCTCCCTTTTGATGGGAAATGGCTGATGGAGTCACTGTTGTTCTTGACCCATGATGACATTAGGCATTTATACTTGTTATAATTGTGTTTTGAAATCACCAATGAATGTTCTATCCACATTTATTACATCAGAAATGCAAGTTATCGGTCTGAGAGTATATAGAATTGTGTAACTTCCACTCAGGTAAACAGCTGGGAAGTTCACATAGGCCAGACCGGAGGCTCCCAGACACACAGGTTTGAAATGGCTTTTTTTTTTTTTCTTAAGAATGAAAAGTGAGGCTTCAAGTCTTAAATATACGACTTCATAAACAAATCATAAAACAGTAATTGCTGTCTAACACATTTGTTTTTAAATTTACTTCTGATGTGGGGAAATAAATCAGCAGCTACCTCAGTTTTACCACAGACCACTCTAATTACCACCTTTTATTTATACTTTCCTGGCTTCATCAATTACCTGCAAAACCTATATTTTAATGCTTTTGATGGTTTAATTTGCACTTTAATCACGGCATTCCAATTTGCTTACTCATTCTGAGTAGCAGGTCCTTAAAGATTGAGTGCCTTACTGTAATAGGAGCACTATGTTCTTGCACACATTGGACACCTTAGGGAGCACCCAGATCTCTGTCTCTCTGTGTCTGGTCCTCTGCAACACTTAGTAGAAGGTATCTGAGGAGCAGGAATCTACAGAAGTATGATTTCAGCAGAGTAAGGAAATAAGCAAATAGATAATCAGCATGCTTCACAGGTGTGGCCTTTGATGGAATCTGAACACTGGTGTTCACACGTATACAAACAAGAACCACTCCCAGCAAAAAAAAACCTTCTGGTGACAAGTGGCGGGTATCATTTTAATAGATCCTGTATTTTTGAACTTACTTGGGAAGACATGGCTTCTGGTTGTCAAAGTCAGAATGGCTGACTTATGTTTTAAAAAGAGTGAAGTTACCTCAGGGCATGATAACCAAATAAGTAAATACTTTAAAAATGACCTAGCAGGATGGGATTTGTCATATTCCTTAAGCTATCTCTCCGTCATCTATCAAGAGCCAATTTAAAATAAACCTGCTGGGGACACAAAAAAAGAAAGCTGGGCATTCAGACAGGGAAACAGGGCTACCTGCAGGGAGATACGGGTTACAGATCCAACTTACTGTGAAGAAATAGGAGAAAGAGCCGTGGGCCTGTGATGTGGCTCAGTGGATCAAGGGGCTTGATGCCAACCCTGAAGGTCCTACTAAGTGGAAGGAGTGAATAGAATTGTGGAACCTGTCCTCTGACCTACACACACAGGATGTGACAAATATAAACACATCCATGCATACACACACACACACACACACACACACACACACACACACACACTAGCACTAAATAAATTTTAATGGAAAAGAAGAGAAAGCGATGGACCCAGATATGATCATAGTTTTCGTCCAGCATTGTCCTGCCCATGTCATCCAATAACAGAATGACCTGGGGAATGTCATGTGCAGGAGTTGATTTCTGAAATACAGAGGATAACAGGGAGGGATTAGAAATGTTTGTGAGGAGTGACCCCATAGGAAGACAGGCAGTCTCAAACTAACCTGGACTCCTGAGATCTTTCAGACACCGAGCCACCAACTATGCAGCACACACTAGCTGATATGTGCCCCCTGACACATATACAGCAGAGGACCACCTGGTCTGGCCCCAGTGAGAGAAGACACACCTAATCTTCAAGAGACCCAAGGTCCCAGGGAGTGGGGAGGTTTGGTGGGATGGGGGTGGGGTAGAGTGGGGACATCCTCTTGGAGACAGGGTTGGAGGTATTGGATGAAGAACAATCAACGACTTGACTATAAAAACAGGTATAATAATGATGATGATAAGATAAGATAATAATGATGACTTTAAAAAAAATGTGTGTGTACGCGCGCATGCAAGAGTGCAATTCATATTGAAGCCAGAAGAGGGTGTCAGGTACTTTGGAGCTAGTTTAATAGGGATGTGTTTGTGTGTTTCTTTGTCAAAGGGTCAATATTCCTGGCAAGTGTGTCAATTTAACACAGGCTGGAGTCCCCTGGGAAAAGTTACCTTCATCAGATTGGCCTGAGGTCATCTCTGTAGCCATTTTCTTGACGGCTGATTGATTCAGGAGAGCCTAGCTCACCATGGGCAGTGCCTACCCTCCATGAGCAGGAGGTTCTTGGTTGAATAAGAGAGCAGAATGAGCGAGCTGTAGAGAGAAAGGCAGTGAGCATCACTCCTTCATGGCCTGTGTTTTCATTCCTGCCCCTATCCCCTATGGTTTAATATTTATGTCAGCAAAATATAAGTGATTATTATTCTCTTCAGGTTTAAAATTATCCACTTTTCATTGATGGATTGAAAATTTAATGTTGACTGTACCAAACAAACAAACAAACAAACAAACCGAAATGAAATGAAAACAAACAAACACCACCTTTTTAATTGCCTTTTGCTTTTGTTTGTTGAATTGTGAGTATGAACCCTTTTGGTTTTTCTTCATTTCTTCTATTTGTGTCAAATATTTTTATTATCCATGCTTATAGTCCCCTAAATTTTAATCACAATTTAGTTTAATGTTTTGTGTTACTAGAGATTATGTTTAAAAAATTTAACTTACGGGGGCCCTTCTTCAAAATATTTCACGTTACAATGTGAAAATGTTTCCAGAGTGAATTCTACACTGATTTATCCTGCTAGCCTCTGATGTTTTCCTACCTTCTGTGAAGTATTTAAAAACTTAAAAATGAATTATCAAATAGGTAATAATATGCAATGTATTCACAGGCCTATGAACTGTTTTTATGATTCTCTATTTTTCTGTGTTTCTTTGTGGGAGGGAGGAATAGGAGTGAATGGGCATTGATGTTATTTGACAGGTCCATACAAATCTTAACTAGTCTCTGTAGATGCTTACCAGTTTATATTGATTTTAAAAGGCACTGAGAAATTCCTATTAGATTTTTTTTGAATGATCAGAGTGTTAAGGAGACTAACTTGTTTACTTCTGAATTTTG
The DNA here is from genome assembly GCF_963924665.1 of Micromys minutus. NCBI lineage: Eukaryota > Metazoa > Chordata > Mammalia > Rodentia > Muridae > Micromys > Micromys minutus. Next base: position 12,704,898 of record NC_137960.1, on the reverse strand, counting down.
TCCATTATGATTATGTATACAATGAACATTAGTGTGTTGAAAGAGAGAGAGAGAGAGAGAGAGAGAGAGAGAGAGAGAGAGAGAGAGAGAGAGAGAGAGAGAGAGATGATCTACCCTTTCATTTTCCACTGTTTCTGAAGAAAAGTTGGGTGATGTTTCCCATGCCAGGTTCTTCATTCAATTCTTCCTAGGTGCTTTGACATCACTGTGTTTGCTTTGAATGCTGCTCTGCTACTCTCTCCTTCCTTTCCTCTGTCTCTGGGGTATCTGTTGTCTGTGTTAAGCCCCGTGGTTCTGTTGAGTTCCTGAACTCTCTGGAAAACTGATTTGGCTCCTATTTCTCTGGAAATGAAGGTGTTTGCCTTCTGATGTTCTCCTTACTGTTTCAGATCTGTCTTTCAATGTATAATTCTCTCCTCCTCGAGTCTCTGATTAACAGCCTGTCCTCTGCATTTAAGTCCAATTCACTGTTTGACTGTTGAAATGGCACCATTTTATTCTACATTTTACCTTCCTGTGGTGGAATGTTCAGTTACATCTTTGGGTTCCAAACCTATGAGAGATTTCGCAAGGGTTTAAACAGTTGTGACCCTTCTCTTAGTTAAAAACCTTTATATAGTTTATGGTTACTTTGGAATCCTTGTGAAAACACTCAACACAGGCTTCGTAGGGTGGATTAAACTGAGTACATGTTTCATTTTCTCTAATATGTTATATTTTGTAGTTATGTGTATACTTATAGATAACACAAATACACATCCACACTTATCCACATACACCACATCTGCATACAAACACACACACACACACACACACACACACACACACACACACCTCAAAAACTAAGCAAATTGTCTCTTGTACTTCAAAACTTCAAGCAGCAGTAAATATTAAAAATTGTAAAAAGGCACCATGCCGTGCTACCTCTGGCTACTCTTTGGACCCAGTGGTCTCACTGACTCTATTGGTAACCCCAATATTTTGAAGAATGAGGAACTATCCAGGTGTTCAGCAGTCTAAGAATTGGCTAAATTTTGGAAGCTATGTTTTATGCTTCTCGTATTTCAGGTAACATTAGTCATTCTTGGATTTCTGATGGGGTTGAAGACCAATTATAGCCTCATATACTACCCAGACTGCTTAACATTGAAAAAAACATATTTAATTAGATAGTTTTCAGATAGTATACTGGCTAGCCAGGATATAATGTATATATTTTAAGCCTTTTTCTAGTTAGAATAGATAACAGAGGGGTCTATTTAATTGACAAAATTGATAGACTGGGTGTTAGATATATCTTATACTTTATAAATTACAGAATGATAATAGTAATGCACAATTTATATCCAAGAGAAACGTATCTTTTAACTGGGCAAAAAGGGGGAAATGTAGATTGATGTATATATGCAGGTGAGGGAAATCACAAGGTAAGGCAAGTCCTGTGATTGGGCAGTAGAAAAGGAGGCGCGCACAGAGTTTTTGAGAGACCGGAGAGAGAAGGGAGAAGGAGAAAGGTGGAGAAAGAAAAGGACTACCCAGATCTGTGTGGCTTTAAATAGCCACAGGTAGCTATGAATATCTTATAAGGGATAGGTAATTACAGGACAATTTGACTTATCTAGGTGGACTGTTCATATCAATATCAATTGGCTCTGAGTTTATTGTGTGGGCATTTTGTGGGGTGAGAATTTACTGATATAAACCTGATTGATAAATTACAAGCCTCAAGAGTTTTGATTTTACTGTGTTCTAGGGGGTTGTGAAAGTTAACTGCAAGATGCAGGGTTTTTACATGGAGCTGGCGTGGTAGCAGTAGTCATAGAGGCAGTGAGACTACTGGGGTCAGAGAATACCCAGAGGTCGTGTGGTGTGGTGCCTTTTTACATGTTTTAATATTTACTGCTATACCTGTCTTCCTTGTATCTTGTCATCTATGTACATCTATCACTTATTATAACCATGTCTCTCCCTAGCTATCTTCCACCTATCATCTATATCTTTATCTATCAATCAATCAATCATCTGTCTGTCTATCTATCAGTTGATCTATCTTCCATCATCTAAGGCATGATATCATTATGATGGAAAGAGATGTATATCATCATCATCATCATCATCATCATCATCATCATCATCATCATCATCATCATCTTTTCCCTTGTAGTTTATATCTTCAATCAATCATCTGTCTGTCTATCTATCAGTTGATCTATCTTCCATCATCTAACACATGATATCATTATGATGGAAAGAGATGTATCTCTATCATCATCATCATCATCATCATCATCATCATCATCATCATCATCATCATCTTTTTCCCTTGTAGTTTATATCTTGGTTGACTTCAACACATCACAATGTTTTCTTTAGACAGAGACATGTTGCTGGCATATTCTTTGAAAATGTGCTATCTACAGCTCTTTCACAAGAATAATTTCAGTTTGTTTTTGTTTTGTTTTGTTTTACTGAGGATAAGTGGGGTCTGTTGATTGAGTCAGTTGCTGTTCATCATATCGAGGTCTTCATAGCATTCTCCAAAAAAGAAAAAAGAAAGAAAGAAAGAAAGAAAGAAAGAAAGAAAGAAAGAAAGAAAGAAAGAAAGAAAAGAAAAGAAAAAAAAAAGAAGCTGTTGACAACCTGTGGCCCCTTAGAATAGTATGCATACTTTTTTTTTTTTTTTTGTCTTTTTGAGAGTTTTGAATCTCTCTTTATCTTTGGTTGGCTCTAATATTTATTACTAAAATTTTCAGCTTTCTTTTATGAACGTACCTGTATTTTTATTACTTCCTGTCTGGATTTCAGCTTTATAATTTTATTCTGACCTTTCTTAAAATTTGCTAAGACTTAATCCATGTTTAACCTTCTATCAAAGGCATCCTGTGCTCTTGAGAGCAATTGTACATTAGTGCTAAAACTCCCGTTATCTTCTTTTCAGATGCTTTACCTTGTTTCTTTATCCGCCCCTTTGGCACCTAATGTAAAGCTCCATTTTGATCAGTTGGTCTCTGATGGGTCTATGGCTGTATTACTGCATCTCTGTAGATAGCCACTTTGGGATTCACCTGTTCTTATTTGATCAAACTGCTTTTCCTTTATTGTGCATTCTGTTTTATATTGTACTCAACCATTGATTATGGACATGCAGGGATATAGCGTCTCTTCAAAGTGTTACTTCTATACAAAGGCAGGTTCCTTTTCTAAGCCCAGGTGTGTATTGCCTAGAGTTCAGATTTCCATCTCGACTTCAGACTTCACAACTAATGTATTTATTTCTCATTCATATTTATGAGTCCAGTACTTGGCATTCTAAGCCAATGGTTAGCAACTTTTCTAATGCTGCAAACCTTTAATACAGTTCCTTGTGTTGCGGTGACCCCTAAACTATAAAATGATTTTATTGCTGCTTCATAGCTTTAAGTTTGCTACCGTTATGAATCACAGTGGGCATGTCTGATATGCAGACTATCTCATATGTGACTTCCAAAGGGGTCGTAACCTACAGGTTGAGAACCACTGTTCTAAACCAACTTTGCCCCAAGACCCTTTCTGTTGGGCACAGGTACCCAATTTCCATTTACCTTCCTGAACATATTTGGCAATGGACATCATCTTCTTGTTTTTCAAACTACTATTTGTGGAGTCAGAGGTCTAAGCTCCTCACTGTCTCAGTGCAGTAAAAGGCTAAAATTTTATGACTGGTATTCTTCAACAAGTATGTATCCTTCTGTTAAAAAGTCACATTAATTTCAATTTAATTGGTTCGAATGAAAACGCAAGTTTAATTATGAAATGGTAAACAGATTGTAGTAAAACAAAGACAGGGAGATAGAAAGCATTTATTAGCTTCTCCCTAATGTCTGACTTCCTAATATAAACATGTTGACTCAATTAGGGCAAAAGAAATACCTTTCTATGCCCCATAGTGTCACAAATGGCAGCATAAATTCCACATAAACTAAATAAAAGTCCCACAAAAGTAAAATAAAAAAATCTCTATTTCTTTATGTTTTCCCGTTGGTAAAATAGTATACCAAATGCCAATTTTGTTTGAGTCGAAGTCACTCTGCTACAGGCCTAAACACTAGAATCTTATTATTACGGAAATGTTAAAAAATCGAATTTCCCCTTAACACATATTTAGTAATATCACCTGAAGTCTCATCTCTCATTGTTGTTACTGCTATTAGTGTTTGAGTTCTCACTGGTGGCTCTGCAATGAGCATTCGAATAAAGCAATGTGTTGGAAGTGGGGCCCTCAAATAACAGAATGTACATGAATGCTAAAATTTAATCACATTGTGTGTTAAGTAGTTACTATTTATCTCTATCCCTCCTCCTCCCCTTTTCTTTCCTTCCTTGCCTCCCTACCTATACTGGCTGGTTTTGTGCATCTACTTGACACAAGTTGGGATTTTCACAGAGAAAGGAGCCTCAGTTGAGGAAATGCCTCCATGTGATTCAGCTCAAAAGCATTTTCTCAATTAGTGATCAAGAGGGAGGGGAGGGGGCAGCCCACTGTCAGAGGTACCATTCCTTGGCTGGTAGTTCTGGATTCTATAATAAAGCAAGTCGAGCAAAGGGGAAGCAAGCCAGTAAGTAACATCCCTCCATGGCCTCTGCATCAGCTCCTGCTTCCTGACCTGCTTGAGTTCCAGTCCTGACTTCCTCTGGTGATAAACAGCAGTGTGGAAGTGTAAGCTGAATAAACTTTTTCCTCCCCAACTTGCTTCTTGGTCATGATGTTTTGTGAAGGAATAGAAACCCTGACTAACACACTACCTCCCTTCTTTCTTCTTGATTACAGGTTTCTATACAAGTTTTCATTCTAGAAATGAAATTTAATAAATCTTTATAGATACTTGTCCCAAAATATCAACTTCATTATAATTCAAAGGTTGTTGTTGGGGGTTGAACTTAGGACGTAGTATGAACTAAGCAAGCTTTCTGTCACCAAACTACATCTCATCTTCCTCTTCTGACTTCATAGTATACACCTTAATTTTAATTTATTTCACTTAGCAAATATATGATTAAATATGTATTTAAATACATGTGCATATGTAAGTGTATTGAAAAGAAGGAAATGTGATACTCACTGGATAACTAAATACTTAAGTTATTGTTATTATTTAATGGTTATGACATAGAGTGATTTTGTTCTGTGCAGGTAAAGTGACTACATACACACACACACACACACATACACACACACACACACACACACACACACACACACACACAAACTTGGCTTAAAGTCCTTAAAAGATACAAGTGCATTTTTTGCATAAGAAAGGTATAACCATTGCCAAGCCTTGTTGACATTATATTTTATACCCCAACCAGCTGTTATCTGGTCACTGTGAACCCCCAACCCTCTCACAGATGGTGACTGGCTGAGTTGTGGTTGACTGAGTCTGAGTTCTGAGTCAGAGAGACACAGATTAGCTATTACTCCCCTGTGGTTGCTGCGACAAGTTTCCACCTTGGTGTCTTTTCCAAGATCCTTTTCATCTCACAGTCTGTGGACTGGTGTTGACTTGGATCACCCCAAGACTACTTTGCACACACCCTCTTCCAGCCTCTCCAGGGTGGAGTTCCTACATAGCATCCTTCTTCCTCTCTTACCCTTAAGGCTCTGACCCTTAAGATAATTGAAGATAGTCTCCCAATGTCAATGTTACCTGATAGACAATGTCTAACCCACTGTCAGCACAACCTATAGTTGATCAAAGCTTCAAAGGGTCCAGAACATAGGCTACTGAGATGCCTGATGTTTGTCCTTGCCTGGTGCTAATCCATGCTTCAAATGATGTCTTGGGCCATGCAGTGCTCCCACAGTGCCACGCTATTTAAAAGACAGAAAGAATGGTCACTCTAACTTGATCAATGCCTGTTTATAAAGTAAGGTGGTAAGACAGATAGCGTAGGGTCCAGCCTAGTGAAAAATAACAGGCTCTTCCTAAGACAGGATCATAACCCAAAGAGATGTGCTGAAGGTGATACGAATTCCAGTCTGTTTCATCCTGAAATATCAAGCTGTGGTGATTGGCTATAAATCAGGAATTGTAAAGCTGCCTTGGAAATACATACACATAACCTGCAGAAGTGTATCATTAAGATCATTTTTTCATTATGGTACTGTTGATATAATTGATAATTGAGGCAACACGGCTGCTGAGCCCTGTCTTTGTCATTGCTGCTGCAGGACCACAGGGTAGGAGCTGCTGTCCCTAGGGACTTCTGGACGATTCTGGATGCAGAAGCATCTTGAAATCTGCCACAGAAACAGATGCTATTCACATCTGTTTGCATGACAGTCACTTAAGATGGCAAGGAAAATCTGCATTTTAACACACACTGCTCAAATATTCGAGAACATATTTGGCTTGTCAAAGCAATTTTTTAAAAAGTTGCAGTAGGAGATGAGATTTATAGCAAATACAAATGATTACATTTTACTTTGAATTTATCATGAATAAATTTATTGCACATGGTCTTTGCAATAAATTCTTGGAGGAATTTTAAGAAAAAGAGTAATTTTTTTGCCCTTTCATTTCAAAAGTTACACTATAAAAAATAATCAATGTTAGCCTGTTCTGTGTGAACAAAACTTGGTTTTTATCATCTAAATTAACATAGATGAATATATTTCCTTTAATTTTAAATGTTTCGCTTTTTTTCTAACAATCTTGTTAGCTTAACTCTGATCTCAGGGGAACTGTTAAGTAGACTCCGAGGCTTGATTGCTTTTCGAGCACACTCCAGAAATTCTATTTATACATTTTTGAAGTGTCCTTCTTGAAATGACATTTTCTCCATGTTAGGACAATAGGAGCCAAATAGAAAAAGTAATTTTCAAAGCACCGCATCTCTTCATGGCTAGGGCTGTACTTCAGTGGGTAGAGCCTAGCCTACAAGAAGACCGGGGTTTCATCACTGGAACCTCCTAAAACTGCCCTTTCCCTGGATACGGGCAATTGCAGCATTCTAGTTCCAGGCTGGAGGGTCAGAGTTCAAGGTCATCATCAGGTAAACCGAAGGTTGGAGGGTAGACTAGGTAGACAGACTCCTCACAATAGTGTCCTTAGAGTGTCCAAGCTGTATGCAGATTCATGGTCTGGGACATTTGCTATGGGAGATGGAGAATACACTACATATCCATGCACATGCGGTTTTGCACACGAGGAACAAAATATTAAAGTTTACACAAGCCTTCTATTATAGTGAACAGAGAGGGGCTAGCAGTCCTTCGTAAATAAATATCATCATCATCATCTCCTTAACCATAACCAGAGTGCAGCAGGATGTGACCTCAGACTCCTCCGCTCCAACCTATGGTGCTGTGATGCAGCCTTTGTAGATGGAGCTTCAGTTTGCACCATTTGAACTAGCTTTCTTTCTCTTTCTCAAACGCTAGCTGCTGTGGGTGTGATTTGTAACAATGATGCCTCTCAATTATCCTTGGCTCTTTTGGCAGTGCTGGTATCAAGTGATTCCTATCAGCTGCTGGTCTGAGGCAAGTGTATTCTGTGTGAATGGTGCTGCCTCTCTTCCCTCCAGATGAGAAAGACATCTCTAGGCAAATTTTAAAAAGGAAGATAGCATGCAAATTAGGACAAATACGTTTTGACAATGTCCTCTACTGTGACCTGCCTTCTGGGGTTGTTAAAAAATAAATCAATCTCTAGAATGGACAAGAATCTTCCTGAAATAGACACATTTTAGGACAGTATTATAGACTTACACACAGGTTAACTGCTCTCTCTCTCTCTCTCTCTCTCTCTCTCTCTCTCTCTCTCTCTGTGTGTGTGTGTGTGTGTGTGTGTGTGTCTTTCTCTCCCCATCCATCCCTCCCTCCCTCCTCCCTTCCCCCAAATAATTTGAATCTGATTATCTTGTAGTATTATTACTTTTTAATCTTGTAGTATTATAAATATATTTTTAGCATCTTAATGAAAATTAACTCAAGTCTCTTAAGTGGAAAACAGTGAATGAAATGATTCACTGTGTATAATGTAAAGTGACATATATGATGTTTATTCTTTTGTATCTCACCATAAATTATATAGATATTTAAACATCACTGAGAACATTTACAATATATATATATATATATATACATATACATATATAATATTCATTTGTTGGAAAACCCAAATCTTAATTAATTATTCATATATACAGATTATTATGTAAACTTGAAAGAAAAGTCAAAACAAAACTAGCTAATATAACTATTTTAGAGACAGCACAAGATTTTGAAGTCCATAATATTTTCATTGTACCCAGATTTTAAGGCTTTAAGTATGGATTTTGTATGTGACTTTAGTGCACTTGATACAAAATGATGCCCCATGGGTGGTATTCATATAAATAGGTATCTCATTTATTTCTTTTCCATCGTTTTGGATAAATAGGATGGTTGGGATTTTTCACAAGGTATAGTGGGTTGCTTTGGTACCTCTATGTATTCAAATGCTAAATACTGTATCCTAATAAGTGGGCAAAAGAGATGTAGGGAGAGCCAAAGGTTTCCCCAGACTTGGCGTCTCAGGAAAGGACAATGGGGGAGGGAAAAAAAGGATCAGGAAAGAAGGGAGCTCCCATGGGATAGGTAGATTATGAGCACATGGCCATGAGGGCCTGCCAGTTGGAGCCGGTTCAGACCAGGCAGAACATGGCAAGTGATATCTCCGGGGTATTGCCTGGGACTAGACAAAATAGCATAGAGGGTTGGTTTCTGCCCGGCTCTGGTGCTTTTACCGTTTATTATAAATATAAAGGTGCTGCGTCTTTTCTTTGGGGGGGAACTAAATGATCTAAGGTGGGGTAGAAACTCCCAGCCGATATCAACCACAACAAAGATTAAGGTAAACACGGTGTTAAGAGTTTACATATTGTCCTTTCTCCTTTTTTTTTTTTTTTTTTTTTTTTGTGGTTGTCACATAAAAGTAGACATGGCCAGGAAGCAGGAGTCTCAATAGAGGGATCCTCTTGCTCCATCAGATTGATTGCTAACTGGCAGAGCAAGTCTCAGTTCACTGTGGGCGGTGCCATCACCTAGCAAGTGGGGCAGGGGCCAATCTGTACGAAGAAAGGCAGCTGAGCAAGCAGGAGTCCGGTAGGAACCACTGCTCCTCTGTGGTCTCTGCTTCAGGTTCCTGCCTTGAAATCCTGTCTTGGCATGGTAACAAACACTTCCGTGCCCTGTTTGCTTTTGTCACAGCAACAGAGGAGAAATCTAGGTCACATATGGAATATTCCATAGTAATTTAAATAAGTCTTCCGTGCTAGACTAGAGTCCTGCAGTAGGGAATTCTGGGGTATGTGCAAAGCCCTGGGTTCAATCCTCCATCTGCAAAGATGAGTAAATAAGATAGTAATGTCCTTGTTTCCACAAGATAGATCATTATATCAACAGTGCTTGTTGTGGGCTTCCTGCCTTGCTTCCCTGCAGGGAAGACTCTACATGCTCTCAAAGCTGAGCTTGGGAATGCATTTGAGATGCGATTTTTCCCAGTCTGTTGTAGGTAGAGAATGAATATACCAGAGGCCCACGGCTCTGAACTCCTCACAAGCTGGGAAGGAGGGATTAGAAACCTCTTAAGAGAACAGTTTCCTTAGTAGGACTGCATACACAAAAGCAGTTGTTTCTTCTTGCCTCTGTTCAGAAGAACCCCGTTTCCTCTGCGCTCTGAAAGACCCAGGTGCTGTTTGTTCTTAGCTTTGTTTTGACCTAGGTGGCGCTCTCTCTTCCTTTCTCCCCAGCTTCCCCTGTGCTGGGGCTCCTGACCTGTGTTTTTCAGCTCATCTATGCAACCATGTCTTTGCAGAAAGATCAAGAATAATGGTCTCACCATGTATATAACACACCAAACAGAATGGTGCTTTCTCAGGCCATTGAATTTCAAGTCTAATAGCAGAGGGCATTTCTGTGGCTTTGAACTCACTTCCTGTTACAGAAGTTAATATATCGTACTGAAAGAGCTAACGCAGATGAACGGAAACAAAGCAGTTTTCAAGTTGGTATGTTTTTTTTTTTTTTTTGGAAGAAGTGTGTGTGTGTGTGTGTGTGTGTGTGTGTGTGTGTAGGTGTAGGGACAGGTTGGGTGTCTGTGTGTGTGAATGCAAGTACATATGTGTACAATAGAGAAGATGATATCAGATCTCTGGAAGCTGGAGTTTTACGCCATCTGTCTTGAGCCTCCTGATGTGAATCTTGGGAAACAAACTCAGGTCTGCTAACCAGAGCAGCACAGGTCTTTAACCACTGAATCATCCCTGTGGCCCAGGCAGAGAGTGGTTTGTTGGTTGGTTTGTTTGTAATTATTTTAGTGTGTATCACACCCAGCCTTTTAGTAAAAGAAAACAACAACTTACTATGCAGAGAGAAAAACAAACAAACAACAAGAAACAAAATTGCCCATGATGAATAAGGACAGTATTGACCACACAGTTTTGCAAATGAAGTAACTGAACTATATGTATACAGTGGGTGAGTTTATGGCATATGATTATAGATATAATGAAATGTATAATACATAAAAAAGTTTTTTTTGTCTCATAGTACTTTTCCATAATGATGAATCTGCAACAACTAAAAAAATTGAGATTTTTACAACAAATATTTCCATAATAAAAAGGCACAAGAATAACAATTTCAAAATACAAAACAAAATAAGGAGGATGCGTTTGTTATTATTATATAGCAGAAAATAGCTCAGCAGAAAACTCTCATGGGTCCTGAGCAACATTTCCTTCCAGAATTTGGAAACATGTTAGAGCCTTCGGTAACCCGGGGCTTCGCTCTGTTTTCACCGAGTCACTTAATTTAAATAATATCATTTAGTTATTTGTTTTAGTTTAAATAAATAATTAAAATTATTGCTTAAATTATTTTTATTAATTTCGTAAAAAAAAAAAAAAAAGCGTGATGTGGGGAAATGAGTACTCGGTTATCCATGTTGCAGAGCTTGAACTGGTAAGGTGAGGGAAAAGGTGGGCATTTTTAGGTCAGACGGGAGGTTCCATGGTAACTGGTCTCCAGTGCAGAAGACCCTGAGGATTCTGAGCAAACTCGAAGTTTGTTCTCTGTGCACAAAAAACTTCCTCTTAACCCCGGATTATATCCAAGTCCCTATTTAGAGGTAGCTGTTGTCATCTAGGGCAATCCTGCAGGTGAATCTTGCCAGATGGACCAGGTCCACACGGGGGAGCAGACACGGAGTCGCTCCTCAGGAATGACGTGGGATCATAAGAACCATGGATACCTTAGTACTCCGCTGTTTCTCCTGTAGGCTCTGCCCTAGTATGTGTCTTCAGAGCTACTGGGGATGTGCACAGACTCCAAGATCGCTCCGCTCCCCACAGTTCCCTGCACCCAGGAGGAAAAGTGTCCTCCCTCAGTTCCATATAAAAGATCTGGGGGATAGGGGAGGTCCCGAAGCCGCCAGCCAGAGACCAGGCAGGGACATTTGCTTCAAGACTGGACTTTGCTTTCAGACGTCCATCTGCATCTGCGCTTGCGCGTTGGTGATGCAGGTCACGGTGCGGGGCGTGTACAGCACAGGCAAAAGGCCTGGGCGGGTCCAAGCGGAGCGCAGAGACAGCGGAGCGTCAGGCACCTGGGGCTAGAAGGAGCCAGGCGAGGAGACCTTATGGCTAGAAAACCTCCCACTAGCAACTAGACCATTTGGAGCATCCTTCTATCCTTCCATAAGAGCAGCTCTGCTCACGAGCTTCAGGGAGGAGTGCTTCGGGCGGCGACTCCGGACGCTTGTCTCTTTGGGGGAGTTTCTCCTCTCCAAGTGCTACTAGCTGGGTGCACCTAGTCCTCTAGAGACTGGCATCGCTGTTTTCTTCCCGGTGGCCTATGACTGGGATGAAACAGCCATTGCCCCGCCTCCCTAATGATGATTGGGATAAAGCAGCTATTGCCCCGCCTCCTAGCCTTTCTCTAGGTGGCTCTAGGGAACAAGGCACATGGACTGGTGCCTTAGTGGCTGTCCACTTAGTGGACCTGAGTGGTTTTTTTGTCCTTGTCACCCGGGTCCTGGTCCAAACCGAGGCGACAGTAAACCTATCTGCTTTCACTGCGTTGACTCAAGAGTCATACTAACGAAGATCAGGGTTCTGACCTCGGAGATGGATTGGCAGGTGAACAGAGGGCAGAATGCAGAATCCAGGGTTTCTGCCACCCTCTTGGCCACTATTCCTTCTAAACTAAACCAGGAAGGTCTGTTTCAGCGAACCCAAAGACCGCTACCCCTGACTTCACATCGAACTGTTTAAATGAATGATTGAATGAATGAATGAATGAATGCTAAAGTTGATCGGCCAGGTCCATGTATTTTGTTTGTTATTGCACTTGTTTCGCGTCCTTGTTTAAGGCGGAGTTCCTGCTAAGAATCCCAGACTGACCTGGAATTCACTCCGGATTCTACAATGCTGACAAGACCTGCACGCACCAGACAATCCTGGGCTCTTTGCAGATGCCAGTATATAATTGTAGAAAACATGTAAGACCATTTTCCCTCCTCACCAAATCTTCCCGGGGGTGTTCACCACCAAGAGCAAAAATACTGTTCCCTAAGTTCCCAGTACCTCAGTTAATGGGGTGCTTCCGCAGAGTCTGGCAGAACCCTCATGGTCGGACCAAGTGTGTGTGTTTGTGTGCGTGTGTGTGTGTGTGTGTGTGTGTGTGTGTGTGTGTGTGTTGTTAGGTCCAGAGTCCTCAGAACGGTGCGGGTTAGATAGGGTTAGATAGGGAGGGAAGAGGAGGAAGTGGGTTGGGAAGACAGAACCAGAAAAGGAAGCTGGAGGAAAGGGGGTGAGGAGCTAGAGCACCCATGGAGCCTGTTTTCCCGAGCGTGACCTCTAGAGGGAGACATGCTGGTAAGTACAGGTGGAATAAAAAAGGAGCCGCTGTCTGGAGGAATTTGTCATGATGTCGCTTTAAAAGGCTTCAAGTGAATACAGGGAAGGTAGTTCACAGAGGAGAAATATCCAGTAGCATCTGGATTTCGCCCCTCCAATTCCTCTGGTGTTGAGATCTTGGGTTCTTCGCCGTTCTCAGTTTAACAGCAGGAATCTGCAGGAAACCCAGGACGGGGCATAGGCATTAAGGTTGGAGCTCTAATGATCTTGACTTTTCCTGAAGGAGGTGTAAGAAAATGCGCTAGAAATGGGGATTTTTTTTTTGTCTCCCCGATTGCGTATTCAGCCTCTGCTTAACCTCACTGTGCAGCTTTAAAATATCTTGTCACGGTGCTTGAAATCGTCAAATCAGTGAGAAACATGCAAAATTATTTTTATTTCTCATAGCCAACTCGGAAATTCCTACAGAAACCTTTTTGTTTTCTTTTGTGTTGTTTGGAATACTATTCCCCCCTGCAAAAGCTCCTAAGTTCCATTGATGAGTGTTGGAAAGTAAGGTGACCGTAGGTCTGTGTCTGGGTCTGTGGGGCTGGATGCATGCGGGACATTTGAACACGTGGACATTTTCCACGTACTGCCCCTGGAATGACAGTGGGGGCTGCGGGAAGTTAGCGTGTTATCTTCATAGAAATTTCAAGACAGGACAACCTAAATTTAAAAAAAAAAAAAAATTTTTTTTCCCCAGCTAAAAAGATGGGTTTGAGCTCCTCCAAGTGAATCAGCGATGACTCAAGAGCAAACCAGAAAAGTGTGTTTTCCCAGAACCAGGTGTTGAGCGCCTGGGCGACCCAGCCAGCGGCGCGCGCGCAGAGTGGCCAGAGCCCGCTCCGCTCCACCAGCGCACCAAGCGCGGTGCCGCCCTGCAGGACCCGTGGGACTCGGACCCAGTGCGCCACCCTCGCTTCCTCCCACCGCCACCCTGAGCCGGGCGCCCTCCCTGGCCCCAGCCGCAGACTCGTCCGAGAGCTGCAACCGGTGGGGCGGGGAGACCTGGCGCTCGCCCCGCGGGCCCGGCAGCCGCTGACGTCCTCTCGGGCCTTTAAACGTGCGGGTCCCCGCGCAGCAGAGACACGACTTTGGAGCAGTCACTTTGCGGGGAGGGAGAAAGCCTCTCCTCTTGGTCAGGAGACAGCTTGGAAGCCTTTGTTCCTAGGCGCTGCGTTGGGTTTGGGTCCCATCAGCACCAGGTCCTAGCATCCTAAGCAGCGGGAGGCGTGTTTGGCCACTGGAGTCTGACAGTGGACCCCGTGTCTTCCCTTGCACACGCAGATCAAGGACCGCGAGGTGCGCCCGCAGTCGCCAGCGGTGCACAGAGCTGTCTCTCCCGGGCTCGGACGCCGGGTGATTTTTCTCCGAGCTGGGGAAGGCACCTCGGGGAGCCCACACCTGCAACTTGTTTGGTTTCCTCTCCCGCAGCGTGTGCGGCGGCAGCATCAAAGTTTCTCTGCCTTCCCCGGGAATCAGGCGTTTGGATCGATCCTCCCCGCGCTGTGTACCCAGGCCTGCCAGCGAGCCGGTCGCCGGGCGCGCGGGTGAAAGGCGCGGCACGAGCGGCGTGGTCGCGGCGAGCACCGGGAAGGAGCTGCGGCCGGGGACTCCCCGGGTGACCCTTTGCGGCGCGACCGAGCTGGGTGAGAGCAGGAAGAGGAGCTAGCTACACGGTTGGGGACGCGGGTGCCCCCACGGTGGATGTTAATCGCCTTGCTGATTGCTTCTCAATTGGGAACTAGTGGAGAGTGCGGCGCGGGGCAGACGCGCTCTGCGGGACTGGGTCTCGGCGGCAGGGATCTGTGCAGCTCTGGCTGCAGAGGCGCTGAGGGAGGACGCCGCGGTGCTCGCTGGAGCCTGAAGGTAGGCAAGGGGGTGGGATCCTGACTCTCAGGCCCAGCTCGGAATCCAAAAGCGAGTCTGTTCTTCTGCAACCTGCTTCTCTTCCTCTTCTCTTTGCTCACCTCTCCTCTTGGGGACTCAGGGGACCCAGGAGCCCACAGGGACCACGACCTCCACCTGGAATCCGAGAACGCCTAGTGCTAGCTTCTTCGGTGGCCCTGAGCTGGGGGCCTGGAGCTTCCCAGAGAAGTTGCTACCTTGAGATTTGAATGCTGTCTAAGTTGATTTGATGTAGTTTATTAAAGGATGTGTTTCCTGTGGGCAAGAATTATGGGAAATTCATGTCCCTGTAAAGTACAACTGTTACCGCAGCTCAGCATCTCCTCCCTGATCCCCCAAAAGTTTCCTAGTAGCAAGTTTTCTTAATGTCCAGATAAAGTCAGTGGAGGATGGAAGCTTCCATACTGACAGAAGGTGAGGTTTTCAGAAGGGTAGAAAAAGGACATAGTGTGTTTATCATCTCTCTCTCTCTCTCTCTCTCTCTCTCTCTCTCTCTCTCTCTCTCTCTCTCTCTCTCTCTCTCTCTCTCACACACACACACACACTTCAGTGTACAGATGGCAGACATGCCAATAACCCCTGTTGTTTCGTCATTTTCTTTAAGTTTTTTTTTTTTTTTTTTTTTTAATTTAAAATATCAGACCCCTTTCAGTAAAGTAACAAACTGTGCGGTAAAATCAGAGTAGACTTCTCTGCAGTTCCGACACGGTACAAGTTCACCCAGAGTGGGCAACCGAGTTGGGCTTTTGAATAGTAGCTAAACATATAAGTGGTCCTGAATGATTCAAAACTGCTATAATTTGACAAATGACATTCTTCACAATGGTGGGGGGGGGGGTTGGATTTGAAGTCTCCGTTTAAAAAAAAATTACCCAGGTGGAAAGTCCCTGGATGGGAGAGAGAGAGTTAACTTGAAGAAGGTGGCTTATGAAAAACCAGGGCTTGGTGCTTTCGGAACTACATATGGTAATCACTGAAATAAATGAACCTGTTAGTATTCCAAGACTGCGGTGCTTGGCTCCACCGAGAGACTGCTGTTACAATTCATTTCCAATCTCATTTGTGCTAATAGAATAATGTTACACGGGTTTATCCACTTCCTCATGTATGTGTTGTTGATTCCAAGATGTCCTGTAAGGCAGAGAGGCAGGAGGTCCAAGATCTGGCTTTTCAACCTCCTCCTCCCTCTAAGTACCCTTCCCTGGTCTGCTCCCCTCCGTCTCTCCTGACTCTTCTGTTCGCTCCCTCTCTTTTCTTCTCTACACCCATTCTTTGTGATTTACCATCATGGCTCATACCTTGCAGACAGTTTCCAGATCCCTGGTCTTCTGCTCCAGTGTTCTTGCCCACAGGACATCTCAGAGTTAGGGATTCCCTAAGTAAGTTATGTAGACAGTGCAGTTGTGGAGTCCTGGAGTCCTCTGGTGGATACTGAGTAGAGGAGGCAGCTGAGCCCCCCTTGGGTAGGGCAGGTGCGATTCTACACAAGTAGGAAGAGTAGGATGCAGCGGAAGTCATGCTAAGTCAGAAACATGAACTGTACTTAGGGTGAATTGGGCTACTGTAAAGAGAAGGGAATTTGAGCACGATTTGTAAAGTAGGAAGTACGAGCAGTGTGTGTGTGTGTGTGTGTGTGTGTGTGTGTGTGTGTGTGTGTGTGTGTGTGTGAGCGCTCTTGTGCGCGCACGCGGGCATAACTTGCTTTTATCAGGAGTTCTCTTGGAGAGAGGCATCTCTCTGTCTCAGAGGGCAGATTCCTAACTTTAGGATAGAGTTAAACTTCTCAAGAGAACAAGCTCTCCTTTGCAGTAATCGGGTTCCAAATAATGGATTTGTCCTCAAGAATAAATGCCTCAAGTGTAATAGTTATTTTCTTAAACCTTTATTCCCAAGGGTGACTGAGAACCGGACATTAACATGAAGGGTAAGGGCTTTTTGGTTCACTGGCTTTGGTTTTGCCCTTAGGGCGACACAACTGTCCTCACACAAGAGACAGCCTGTGACCAATACAGGCTTAGTGTTGTTGGACTTGTTTTTCATGAGGGAAGGTCAGCTGGTGTGTTCCTTGGGCACTCTTGCCTTCTTGAGTCTACCTCATCTTCTCTCATCCACCCCGTGGAGTCTTCTGTGAGGAGGTGACTATCCTCCAGTGCTAACTGGCCATGTTTAACAAGTCTCACCTCATGACTTTATTTATTACTTTTTACAATATCAGTGTATGGATGAGGCTGGATAGATAACATATCGATGATGGTAACTCTCCCAGTGTATTGAGGAATCTGATTAGATAATTTGATCAATGTATTAATAAGCATGATTATGTAATAGCTGGAAGTGAGGACTGTGAGTTACTTCTTATCAAGTAAGAACCCATTTTTAAAAATTCTTCTAGCATTGATTATTTATGTACTTTCTTAATAGTGAAAAATAGTTTATGCGACTTCCATGACCATATACAAACAAAATATATATTCAAAATGCCAGCAAACAGTTTTTGTCTAGGAAGGCACCATAAAAGTAAAGAAGATTCTTTATGGATAAGTGGACATGTTGGCATTTCTTTGGTCTGTTTGGTAATCTCATGAAACTCAGACCTTCCAGTCTCCTTCCAAAGGGAACTGTCACCATATGCACTGGTGTTCTGTCTGCAGCACGTTGGCTGTGTGATGTCAAAGCGAGTTGTTTAATGCTACCTGTTTAAGGAATACTCCTTTTGGGAAAAACACATTTCGTCGGTGACAGGCATTTATAGGCTTCTACAACTGAAGTTGTTACACAGCAGCAAGGCAGCAGAACGTGTGGAAACAGGAACAGTATGTGAGCATGCACACACCCATGTATGTATGCATGTCTGTATATATGCATGCATGCATGTATACATGTATGTATTTATACATGTATGTATTTATGTATGCCACTTTTCTGAAATGGCCTTTCCCAGAGTGTCATACGCTCTATCTGCAGCTTGGGTGCCTATTCTTTATGTGCATCTTGAGTTTACTTTTTGGAAGTAGCTGTTCAGCTGTAATAAGACCTATCTTTTCGGGATGACATGGATTATAAAAGCTTACTTCTAGGTTTTATGTTTCTGTTCTGTTGAACCTCCAGAGACCTCTTCAGATACGTGTGTAGGTGGTGCTCGGAGAAACTCTAAGAAGCTGGAAATCTGTCAAGGAAATTACGGAGAGAGTGATCATAATCCTAGCAAGACTAGAAAATAGGAGAACTGCCTTTTCTTCATGTGAACCTCATCGCTGGTGTGAGGAGTGTTAGGGAATGTGAATCGTAGTGTCTGGCAGCCAACATCCCACCTTAGTGACGTGGCTTAAGTGGAGAGGCAGCCCTGATAGCCAACAGGGTCCCCTTCCAGGGATATAATCTGAAAGAGCTTATGTTTGGAGTATCTAGAGGCTCTTTCCTCCCCCTCCCATGGGGTGAGAGAGAACTGCCACACGGTGGCGCTATTGTGATGCCTACTCTCCTGAACACGTCCCTGCTGAAACAGTGGAAGTTTTCTCTAATAATGAAAGATTACTATTTTATATATAACTTCAAACTAATAGATGTTGGGTAGGTCGTCTCATTGTATCCTGTTGATAGAGATTTTATTTTTTTTGAAGACTTCACTTGTGAGAAAATGAAAGCTGGATGTGTTTATCTGTCCGGTCTCATTAGTAGATGAAGTTTCTCTTTGGATACTTGTCCTCACATTTATGTATGCACGTGTGTGATGAGAGAGAGAATTCCACTTGCTTGAAGTTACAAAGAGCAGTTAAAATGAGAGATCTTCTGAAGTTGTGGTCACAGATGGTTATGAGCTACCCAAAGTGGGTGCTGGGAACAGAATTCCGGTCCTCTGCAAGAACAGCAAAGGTTTCCACCCACTGGACTGTCTTTCTGGCCTCAGAGAGTTTCTTAAGATGACTTTGAATCTATAAGAAATACCCATTCCATTTTTCAATTGATTATCATGTTGTATATACTGTCCTTTCTCTTGTAGGTTCTTAAAATTAACATGGCTCCTCAAACACATCCCTCTGTGTTTACATTGGGCTTATACACTCTACATCCAAACTGTATGTATCCATTCAAACTAATAACAATAACAGATTACCTAACAGGGTTGCTCTGCATTTTTAAAGATATACACTAGAAAAAAGGTAAGTCTTAGCATGTATCTGTTTTGAGGTGTTCGGATACCTTAAAATAAGAACAATTAGCAGTTTATTACAAGCAACAAGTCCCTTGCACACACACGCTGTCAGCTGTTGAGAGGTTTGGACATCTGTGGATTTCACACCCCATCCCTATAAGCCCTGAGCTCATCCAGAGCCTTCAGATGAAAAGAGGAATCAAGAACACTTGTGAAAACCCAGATTTGAGCAGGAAGAATGGAGAATTGCCAATGGTTGCATCCAGAGAACTGAAGGCAGGGGACCGTGGGCTGCCTTTCAATCTCTTCCTATTTTCATACAGCCTGCTTGGGTCCAGCAGGGTCAGACGAGAAGACACCATCATAGTGAGGCTTGAGCTCACGATGCAGCAGTAAGCAGGCTATCAGGGTGGACCCTACATTTTCTTGGAGACTTGGGAAGGACATCTGCCTTATTATTTTCTTGACCTTCATTTGCTTGTTGGGGAAAAACAAACATGTTTTATGTGTTGCTAACTAGAAACCCAATTGCAGGTGAAAAAAGTGCCTCTCCATTATAACCAGTAGCTATAAAATTTAAAACTAAAATAATAATAATAATACTTTTCTTTTAAGAGGTACTTCTCCTTGGCTACCTCTTAGCAAAATGCCTGGAGCTGGTCAATCGAATAATTAAAATGATGGCTTACTTTTTGTATTTTCTTGTTTAAAATGTTTTTGATGAAAATAGAATGAGACCATTTTCTTCTCCATTTCCCCTTCTCTAGTCCTCCCAGCACAGACCCTTCCCCCTACCCCACTACTACCAAATCGATCGCCTATGAAGTAAGAGGATTTTGGTTTTGTTCAAGTTTCCATAGATGGCTTTTTTTCTTACTCTGTGAAGCCATTTAATCTGAGGCTATATTTTTACATTCAAACACACACACACACACACACACACACACACACACACACACACACACACACATATATACTTCTTCTATAGACAAACTTGCTAAAAATCCAAATAGAATTTTGAAAAAATATAGACAATTTAGTCAGGCACAGATCTTTTCATTCCACATTAAATATTATAGTGTATGCTAAGTTCCACTCATGGGGTAACATCTGGTGTATATTAAGGGATCACAAGGCCACCATTGACATCACATTTCCTAAAACTTCAGGTTACGTTTTATAAGAAAACAACCCTGGAGGATAATATTACAAATAGGAAAATGGGTAAGAGACTCTCCACCTTTAAAGGGAAAAACACTGCTAAGCTAGGAACTCTGACTTACAAAAAGAAACAGTATTTTGGAATAAATTTGTCATTCCATAATTCCTGAAACAATTTACACTGACAATTGGAGCGATCCTTATATTCAGATTGTAGGAGATTTGTAGTTGGAGCAAATGTTAAATGTTGCCACCGTATTTAATGCCATCCTTCCTGTGGAAGTGTATGCTTTCATGCAAAGTGAAGAGTCTGAGACATGTCTCAGAATATTTTAATTTACAAATAAGTATTGCTTGGTGTTTTTGTGGTTGTGTGAGCCTATGTGAATGTGAGTGCAGTGCTTAAAGTTGCCACAAGAGGGCACTAGTTCCCTCGAAGCTCGTGTTACTGGTGGATTGTATGCTACCATAAATCGGTACTAAGCTAGAACCGGAAACTGAACTCAACTGTTCGGTTAGAATAGTGAGCATTATTAAATGCTAAGCCATCATTCTGGCTCTGATATAATTTATATTTATACCATATTGCAGACCTAGCTTTCAAGATAGATCACACACACACATATGTACAATATACATGCATGTATATTATATGTATATATTTATCGTATATTATATATGTTTGCATGTATCCACCACCCTGAGATTTTTTTTACCTCCTCAGCTATGACATAAGAACCACAAGTTCAGTAAGATTTGTAATCTCTGCCCAACGTTTTCTTGTCAGTAAGCGATTCCCACCAAGAAGTCAGACAGTCTCTGACTGCCAGGTTGTAAAGGCTCACAGGGGGTTTCAAATGAACGCCATCATTTCTAACCTCATGAGTTCGGATCAGCTTTACCAAACTCTACCAGTGTAGAGCACCATTTTGCTAGCAGAATGTTCAGTTCTAAAACATGTTCTCATGTGCCTTATCTTTAAAAAGTAATCCTTTCTCCTACAAGCTTGGGTGTCCAGTTTTTGGAAGTCAACGGTAAGAGGATTTGGTGTCACGTGCTTCCTGCTAATGGCAGAAATCTCTGTTTTTACCATGGAAGTCAGCAACAGAGTGGGTTTGAGACATAACCACATCTTGGTGCCCAGTTGCAGGGTCTTATCTCGTTCTGAAGAGGAGATGTATATGTGTATGTGTATGTGTATGTATATGATGTATATGTATATGTATGCGTATGCGTATGCATATGTGTATATATATATGTCTATGTCTATGTATATGTATGAAAGGTAGACAGAATGCCTGGAGAGCCCTGTTGTGGTTTGAACACGCAAACACTTATTTTTAACAGAAACTCCACTGAGCTCCTTTCTGCTTTGTAAAGTCCTAAATCCTTTCCCGGCAGTCACCATGGTAGGCATTTCCCTCCTCCTGTGCATTGGTCAGAGAGGGCTGCCTCTGGGTTCCGTCCTTCCTGTCAGAACCATCTATAGATGTGCGTTAAAAGTACAGGGCTGGTCGTCAGGTTAACTGACTCCAAGGCTATTCTGAAATTTATTTTAGTCCCGCTTTCTTCAGGCCTCTGTCTTAGGAATGTCTTAACCCTGCTGGGAAAGAATTCAGGTAACGTGCACATGTTAGTATTTAACAAAGAGCCTTGATGAATGATTTGAAATATTGTTTTGGAAGGAGATCAGGAGGAAAAAAACAACAACATGAAATGCACATGAGTTGCTGACAGTTGGGTGTACCATACACATATATTTAAATAAGTATACAGAGGCCCATACGGGAACATCCCCAACACTGTAGTGAGCACAGCCACGTTAAACCCCAGGAGAAGGTAACAGAAGAGCAAAATCTCCTGGTTGAATTTTCCAACTGAGTGACTACTTCGATTAAAACGGGAAGAGACACATTAATGAGTGGAGGACACTTTTAGGTTGTTCCTTGTTCCTGTGGCCTTGAATAAGTACAACAAATACAGAAATGCATAAAACTTCTTTGGGGAATGTATTTGCTTTACATCATTATGCTTGTTGAACATTATCTGAAATGAAACCTCGGCTATTAGAAACCACCGTGTTTCTCGTCAGGAGGGCTGCGTCCTATTCTGATCTCGTTAGAACTGTATTTCCAGGAGTCACATGTCTGCTCGTGCTTGTACCTCAGAACAAAAACAAATCCTTCAGGCTCCTTTATTGTTCTGTGGCACTGATAAAAAAAAAGTTGGAGTAAGATTAGCTTAAAAGTTTCAAGTAGGAAAGAAACTCCTGGGATTGGGTTGAGTTTGAAAAGCTGTTTGGGAGGTGAGGGCAATGCTGTTCAGAGGTCAGGCTTTCTGACCTGGAACTTCTGCCTGAGCATCTTACCCAGGGCTATGATGTACTGAAGGGTGTAATGTAATCAGAGCTTGCCCAATTTAGATGGGCATCGAGCATCGTGAGACAGTTGTTTAGGAAGAAAAGAGCTAAAAGAAAGAAGTGGGGAGTCCTTAGGCAATTTCACTCAATAACAATACAGAACCTAGAGAATGCTCTGGACATGTGTGTGCTAATGGTGGTGATGGGGGACAGGGCACAAGGGCTGGTGCCTTCTTGCCAGAAAGTTGCAGCTGGGCTATATATATATATATATATATATATATATGCATACACACACGTGTGCATACACAAATATATTTATATTTACATATGTATGTGTGCATGTGTGTTTATGTGTGTATGTGTATGTATACATACATGTATGTATGTGTGGTTTTCAACAAAACATGAGGAGCACATTTCTGGGCCTTTATGAACATAATGGATGTCATTTTCATCCTCCCTTGTTTGTAGTAGTTGTGGCGAAGAGAGACAGTGAGGAGAGTGTAGCTTCTTTAAAGAGAAGTGCTATTAATCTGAGTGTGCGGTGGTGCGAGTCTCCACGGGAGCTCCAGTTAGACTCATTTGCTTTGGAATTTACAAGCAAATTTTATTTGCTCTGCTCCACACTCCATGTGCAATGCCAAACAGTGCCAGGAACTCGATGAGTGCCGTGACCTGTGACACAGAGCAGAAACACAAAGGGAGATGTGTTCCATATCAGGATATTTTCAATATATATCCCCTTCAGCTCCTTTTGCAAATTAGTAACCTCTTTCCCAGCCTGGCTCTCCCTTGGCATCAGCCTCATTCCTCTAGAGAAGCATAGGTATTCCTTTGCATGTGATGGATAATCATGGGCATGGGCACCATGCAGGTCAGGATGGTTAAGGATTTATAGTATATAAACTGAAGACCTGGGAAGCCAGCAGTATAACCCAGTCCCAAACCAAGGCAAGAATCAGGCATCTCTGAGAGGACTGTTCCAAGAGCATCAGGAAGAAACCAGATGCAAGCTGTAATGTAAAGGAAGAACGCATCTGATTTGTTGCCTGACTTCACGGTTGCTCCCAGGATGTCTCATTGAGAACTCTCTTGTTCTGTGTTTACAGGTTGCTTCTAACTGGCCGATCCAGAATTCTCTCCTCTGGTACTATCAGCCCACGTCTGGTTAGACTTGATTGTGTTTACAAACCAAACATGACTGAGATCACTTATAAGGGTGTGCTGGCCCGCTCAGTCTTTATTTCAAGTTAGTAGAGGTAGCCAACGTGTTCACTCCCCTTTACCATGCTCAGCTTCACATGAAGAGTTAGCCACCCTACTCATGCAGGGACCAAATATCATTATGCTGCTACTATTCTCTTTTCTCCTGTATATTTTTCTGACATAAGGAAGGACATCATTAAGGAGACCTCTATTTCTCAGTTTACCTCAGTCTGAAAAGTTAGCAGAGGTTGAGGGTCACATAACACAAGTCTCTTCCCCCAGCGGGATGGTATGTAGGATTCTGCAAAGCCATGCCTCACTTGTTGGAAAACCTTTCCAAAGCACTTGGAATGTCTAGCCTTTATAATTTCAGTGTACCACATCACACCGATAAAAAACTTGAAGCATTAAGAAAGTGTTACTAATCCTACCACCAAAAGGTACCCTTGTTCATTTCAGCGGCCCAAGATTATTTCTCTATGTTCCGATGTAAGTAAAACAGATGCTTTTGTTATTAATAGATGTACGGGGAAATAATATTTCAGGGCAACCCTTTATCACTCAGTGCGTGTTTATCAGTTGTAAATCAGATTCAATTTGCAGTCAAATTCATTAGATCCACTAGTGCGTTTTGTTAGCAATGTGTGTGAATTCTTTTTAAAATTGGTATTTCTCAGGCTGGGGAATTCTGACACATTGATAGCAACCTTGCTTTGCTTAGCTGCAGAAAGCCCTGGGTTTGGCCCTCAACACAGCATGAAACATGTCTCTGTGTTACATACATAAAATCCCAGAATTCCAGAGGGAAGGGAATCAGGAAATAAGGGTGACTCTCGGGTACAGACAGTCTTCAGCCAGCCATAGTTATAAGGCATGTTGGTTGAAGATATAGAAGATGATGTTTCTGTTAACATATTCAATATTTGTTGATAATCTCTGTTGCAGAACTGAGGTTTAATGTCTCTTTTTGAAAATGTGGGAGATTCGGATAAGAAAACCAAAGCCAGTTTCTGCATGGCGTTGCCAACCTCTGGCAGAACGGCAAAATGACTGCCATCTTTCCTGTTGTGACAGTCACCCGTGGCCTGGTAACATCTTGCTGTGTCAAGCCTCATATGGTGTAGGCTTTCAGGACCGCTAGAGTGATTCTGAAATGGTCTATAGGCACATTTTCCTTCCCTTTAATTACTTTCTCAGAAAAACGTCCTGTTGGTAGGGATTACTGGGACAACCACCTATTTGCCACTACCAAGACGTGTTTCCCATGATGTGTTTTATAAAGATAAGCCCCATTTTTAAAAATAAGACAAGTTTTTTATTATTCTGTCTAAATATAAATTGGTTCTTTACCCATAGTTTTCATGATTAGGTTTCTTCAGCTCAGCTTTTGATAGAAAAAGATGGGTGTTCATATTTTAAATGCTTATGACAAATCTGCCAACTTTTCCCTTTCTTTTTCCTTTTGTCTTGAAATATTTGCATGAAGGCACTCCTGTTATACAGTCATCTGCATGTTCCCACCACCCTCTATTTTTCCAGCTTTGAGTGTAGCTGAGCTAAATATATTAAAATACTGAAAAATATTTGATGTCAATAAACTCAGATATCCAATTTTCTGCTGACCACCTGTTGAATGGTTTAGTATCTAATGTTAAAATTTCAGTTCCAAATGAACCTTCAGGGCCTTGGTTCAATGGAATGTCATTCTGTGCATCTTTGAAAAGGATAATTTGCCATTATTTCTGCAGGGCAGTGTGCACATTTTAATCATGTGGTATTAACAGTCAATAATTATGTCTTCCTGCCTTGATGACCTCAGATTTACAACAACATATCGGAATGACTCTTATACTTTCTGTTAAGTTAACTTAGAGGAAAAATCAGTATAATTCACCCCCAAGATAGATCTTAGAAATAAGTCAAACTCTTTGGTTTGTGTCGGCATCTATGTGTTGAGGTTGGCTGTGTATAAAATCTATATGCAGTTTCAAACTTTTGATATCAGTATGAAAATATTATTTCAAGGTTATTTAAATTTGGATCCCTGTAATGTTGTAGTTAAAGCTGTATTGCATTCTTATGATGAAATGAAGAGTTTTTTTGGGCTATTCTCCTATAGGTCATTTTTGTTATGGAAGTACTGTAAAGGTGAAACCCCCTATCAAAAGCATCTCTATGTCCTGTTTTACTGCAGATGCATTTAAAATAGGAGAGGGAATTCTTTCACAGTTCAGTCTTGCTCTTCGGTGTGGTACCCCTACCAGCCCAATAGACCTTTTTATGTTTCCTTGTGAAGCAGAAAGAGCAGCTGTAAAATTAATGAATGTGTTTGAATCCTCTACTGCCTCAAAAATAAAATAGATCCCAATGTTTACCAGTTCTGTTTTAAAGAGGGCTGTAGGAAAATGGGAATTACCCATCTGCCAGAAAGTGGATAATCTAAACTTCCTAGGTACTGAGTGTTGTATGCTTGGCATTTTTAGATTCAAATAATGAAAGAATTTAATAACTTTATAATGTTTTGCACCTCTTCTTA
This sequence comes from Micromys minutus, assembly GCF_963924665.1. Taxonomy (NCBI): domain Eukaryota; kingdom Metazoa; phylum Chordata; class Mammalia; order Rodentia; family Muridae; genus Micromys; species Micromys minutus. The sequence continues at coordinate 12,678,651 of NC_137960.1, read as the reverse complement.
ATGTAAGAGGGCATGTAGCATGTTTTGTTGGATGCCATTACCTGTGAGGGAAGACTGTGGTTGATGAACTGGGTAGGTAAGAGTTGTTAGTTAGAGGTGGAAAGGAATTATGTTAGGAATTAATGAGTGGGGATTTTAGAGACCCATTCAAGGTGCTTGGTTAGAGCATAGGCCATTGGAAAGCAGCCTATATGAGGGTCCTTGTCACCAACATCCCATACAGGACTCCTGAGCACTAATTTTTGGTATTTATTTTTACTTATGCAGAGACAAAGAGGGATGTAACTGCTTTGTTTTAAATAGGACTTTTATTTTCTTATACTTACTGTGTGTGTCTGAGTCTATCTCCCATGTGTGTGGGTTCTGGATATCAAACGCAGATCTTTAGGCTGGTCGGCAGGTGACTCAATTGGATTTCAGCAGTCTCAGTGGAGAGTTTTAATACAGAACCGATTTCCTAGAAGGTTGACTATCCTAGAATAAGTCATCAACCTTCACGCTGTAAGATGCAGCCTGTATTCTAAAGAATACAAAACATACATGTTTTTCAACTATGTTTCTTTTGTTTTGTTCCTCTCTCTTAGTGTCCACAACGAAGCTGCTTTTCTCTTCTAGAGGTATTAGCTATGGGTCTCAATTTCAACTTATTCAGAGTTGGGTATAAAGGATACTTAATACTGATTCTAATACCAACATTGTTTTTATTAATCATTTTATCTGTTTGCATCTCAAATGATATCCCCTTTATAGTATCTCCTCCAGCCCCCTCCCATATCATCCTCTCTCCCCTTTTCCTCCAAATGACCAAGGACCTCCCCTCCAATTGACATCAGATATAGATATATGCTACATATGCAGCTGGAGCCATGAACCCACCCAAGTATACTCTTTGGTTGGTAGGTTAGTCCCTAGGAGCTCTGTGGGGTCTAGTTAATTAACATTGTTCTTCCTATGGGGTTGCAATCTTCTTCAGCCCCTTCAGTCCTTCTCCTAGATCTTCCATTGAGGTTGCTCGGCTCAGTCCAGTGGTTGACTGTGAGTATTTCCATCTGTATTAGTCAGGATCTGACAGAGATTCTCAGGGAACAGCCATACCAGGGACCTGCCAGCATGCACTTCTTGGCATCAGCAATAGTGTAGGGATTTGTTGTCTGCAGATGGCACAGCACCCAGTAGAGGAATGGGACTACCCACCCATTTCAAAATTCAAAAATTGTTCATGTCTAAAGAAAAGGCAGGGACAAAAAAATAGAACAAAGGCTGAAGGACAGGACCTTAAACCTTGTTCAAGTCCACAGACACTTCATTAATCATTCAAGAATGGCTTCCCTTTGGAATTTGCATGGAGCGTCTAGGCTTAAGGTCACTCATTTTCACTAAAATTTTACATTGAGCTTAAGTTTGTTGGCAAACAACACAAAGTTCCATTGAGATAGTGACAGGTTTCTGGCAAGCTGTTTAATATGCAGGTTGATGTCACCCATAAACACTCAATTATTTAGGACATTTGGTGACATGCATGTTACACTTTGGGGCATAAGTGACTCTTTAGAGACCGTCTCCAAAATAGATGTCCCATCCCAACATTCAGGATATGACAACTGATTCTAAACAGCACCTCATAAGTTCTTAAGCATGTGTAACCAGGAGAGATAACCCTCAGTTCAAGTAGCACCAGAATCGAACTAGACTTGGACTTCGACATTTAATCCAAGTTTCAGTCAAAATGATCAGTGTTGCATTCCCCATTTCCTGAAAAGAGATAAGTTAGTATCCTCCAGTTTTATCCCAACTCTCTAACCAAGCTTGGAGGAGAGAGGGGGAGGGGAAAAAAGGGAAGGGGACGAGAAAAGGGAGTAAGGGACAGAGAGTGGGGGAGATGAATTCAGGGAGAGGGAGTTGGGGGGAGAGGGAGAAAGGGAGGGAAGAGAGTGAAGGAGGGGAGGGAGGGGGAGAGGTGAGGAGGGAGGAGAGGGAAAGAGGGACAGGGGGACAGGGAGTGGGGAAAAAAGGAAGAGAAGCTCTTAAAATTTCTGAAGGATTTCTTAGACTTGAGGGTCTTCCTTGAATTATAAAGAATGCAGAAAGACTTAGTTCAGTTATGAAACTTCATGTCTACATTAACACTGGTTAAGAGCTTTATTTTGTTAAACATTGAGCTTCTTTTATGCTTCCCGGGACATCCAGAGAGTTATATCCTGGCTAGGTTCAGAGTTATAGTATTCCTTCATGTAGAGTTAGCTATAACATCCTCACGAAGATGAGGATTGCTGACATAAAACACACAGCATTGGAAATACAATGCTTTTACTTGCTCTTCTGGATCTTTTTAGGTTCTTTGCTTTTCAATGTCAGTTAAATCATTCATGAAATCACCTAAGTCTGTTTCTACTGGTTAATAGTGTTCACAGTTGTAGTGTCCAGTGTTTATTTTCTACATCTAGCCTTATAAAACAGCAATTCTCTTCAGATCACGTTTCAATAGTAAACATCAAGAAGAAGAAGAATTATGCAGGATGTAGGATGTTAATTTATTTCCTAAGTTCTTACTTCACATGTGCTTGGGCATAAGCATGCTGCGAAAGAAAGAATGGAGTATCAGTGATTTGTTTTGATTTTAGGATTTGATTGCACATTAACCTGTATAGATCATAATGGGCCATGCAGATCAAATTCGGTATCATAATAAGCATAATAAGAAAGTGTCTGTGAGATCTAGAAACACTGTCACACCCGTATTTCTTGTATTCCTTGAACTTGTATTAAGCCATTGGTTCAGCTGAAATAGCACGTAAAAAGCTCTAGATTTGATGCCTTTGAGCTACATAGACCTTTTTTAGTGCAGTATTACCTGCAAAAGAAACTGAGCCCATCCATGCTGAATGTTGGCTGGCTTGATCTTGTGCAGACAGATATAGATGATGTGAGCTCGTGAGTGCAGTGGCCATTTTGTGTCTAGTCCACAATGAATCATGCTGCTCTGGATCTACTTCCTGCCCTGGGATAAGGATGCCATATGAGGTTGGTCTGCCATGGGTAGAATGGAAACTGGAGAGGGAATACTATCAAAATAAATCTTATTTTCTGTGGAATTCTCAAAAAATACAATGCAAAAATGAACAGGATTGCAACTACTAGATTATGAGCATTTTATAAATTTAAGATCTCTTACAGATATCCAAGGGTTTAGTTGAGTTGCACACAGCATTCTCGGGATGTACAATGCTTTAGGTTTAAACAAAAACAAACAAACAAACAAACAGTTCTCAAATAGGAAAGAAAGAAAGAAAGAAAGAAAGAAAGAAAGAAAGAAAGAAAGAAAGAAAATTTCTTAATAATGAATCAGTTTCCCCCTTTCTCTATTAGACAATCTTGAGTAATATTTGGCTGAGGTGCCAGTGATTTTGGAAGGGACCCTGTCATGAAAAATTATATGTGCAGAGTTTTCATGTTTAACAGATTTCAGTGAAATTTAATGACTCAAAAATCAATAACCCATGGATGATATATAGAACAGCTCCATTGCCAGGACCGAGATAGTGAGATAGCTGGTTCCCAACAGTTCTGGATATCTATCCATGTATCTCCACATTGCTCCACTAAGTTCTTCAAAAAACATTGCTTGTCACATTAGCAATGCAGCAAGGTTCTACGTCTTCATGTGAAGCAAGGTTTGTTCCCTGAGCCTCCAAAAACACTTGAAAGACCAAATGCTTCTATGGGTCAGTTTCAGGTAGAGAAAACTTTGAGAGATGTCAGCTATAGTTAGAACGGTGTTTTGAAGACAACTCATTTAGAATTCATCTAAAATTTGTCATTTTTGTAACACTGAAATTATCAAATGTTCCTGCTAACATACACTCTACCACCATGTTGTTCGTCCCTTTAATGGTCAACAGTTCCATGGCAATTAATCCATCCCATCATCCTTCCTCCTTGGATATGGTTCAGGGATATTTCATTATGTAAATTTGTGTTGTCTGCTCCTATTTTTGGAGTTTGATTTGAACAAATACAGTTTGACTGATAACCCACCAAACATTTCCCAAATACAACACAATTCATCCATTTATCCATGTTTAAAGAAAAGAATTTTCCTGAGCAAATCTTTGAAGTTACACAGTCTACCGTTGACTGCCATTTTACCTTTGTGTCAGTTGTGAGGCAGAGGACACTCTAAGTAGACTTTGTCATTCTTATATTTGTATTGTACAGGCTATGGAAATGGTGTTGAAGAGGCTGACGGAGAGATGGCTTCTTATTTATGCCTCCTACAGGTATTTTCAGGTTAGGGCTGAACAGTCTAGCATTACTTATATTAGCGTCAAGGCTAATATCAAGTCTGTGTGTGTTTCTTTTAAAGAGTACTAAGTATGTACAAATATTTCCCATTCCAAACACTGCAACAGTAGTGTGGAGTAGTATCCTAGTGACTAAGGAGTCCAAAAACTTCCATGCTATGAGTCAACACTCTATAATCCTTACACCAGGGTCCCTGGATCATTACTTGCTAACACTTAGAGATTAGTTTTTAATACTTTGGTGAAATATCTCCAGGGAACTTTTTAGTTTCAAGCAAGCCTTTGAAATTGTTTCAAACTATGATTGATAAGTTGGGAATCAGACAATTCTCCTGTTTTCTTGAGAAAGCTATAACAGATTTATCTTAGAAAGTTAGCTAGCCTTTGTCTCTTAATTCCAGATCTGAGCGACAAATTCCATTTTATTTTTTAAAACTGGGGCCAGAGAAATGAGTGTCTCCCTTCATAAGGCACACTCTTTATAAGAGACAGAAGAGAGCCTGACTCATCTTTATCTATTCTGTCCCATGACTTTTTATTTTGCTAATTTCTTTTCTTGATACATAAATCATGCATGATGGTTTTGAACAAGGTAGGCAGCAGAAAATCATGCAAAGTATCCGCCCTGGTAGAAAACCAAAGCTACCCCCCCCCCGCCAGAAAATGTTATCTTTTTAGTTTCTTTAAATATCAAACCCCACTGAAATGCATTTTCAGAAAGAAATCCTGTTTTAAGATGGATCAGCACTCCCTCTGGATATTTTAAATATGCACATTTAGGTCTCTGAGTGTTTTAAAGTCTACATTTCATTTCTTACTTTTCCATAATTAACAATTATAAAGTTGGTTTCCATTACTGTCTTCTAGTGAATGGGCAAAAGAAATGTTCTTATGTTTAAATCAAAGCACATATCCAAGATTTTTATTTCCTTAGCAGGTATTTCTGTTAGCAAATTCAGTCATTTAGATGACATTTTGGATGTGTTTGTAAAGGTGTTTTTCTATTTTAATGCACCAAATTCACACATGCCTTATTTTATAAATTGCATTAGCCATATTTCATATGCTAGTCATACACAGGAGATGCAACTGTAACTAGATAAAGGGGCTGATACAATGATGCTAACTGGTTGAGACATTATTTTTTAAAAGTACTATGATCATTTTCCTTTCAAGTCAATAGATCAAGTCTGTCTAAAAAGACATATATAGACCAAAGTGTTTAATTTCCTAAACCAAGAAGTACAGTTTGATCAAATGTGGCAACTGAGAAATGATGATGATGGTGTTGTTGATGATGATGATGATGGTGGTGGTTGTGGTGATGGTGATGATGATGATTTGGCACTCTTTCTGGAAACTTAATAAGATGCCATGGCTATTTTTCAGTTAGCATTTCACAGGCATGGCAACACCCTTCTCTCTAGAAGTGAGAGAGTTAGAAATGACCAGAACATGTAAGAGAGGCTTCGTGCAACAGCTTCTGGCAATGCTGGTAACTGTTGACCAGAAGACCAAGATGGCAGCTGCCCCCTCCCATGCTTTCTCGTTTAATTAAATCTGCCAGGGATCAAAGTAAAAAGAGCCTAAAGTGACAGTCCAGTAGGCATCTAGGCTCCTGGGCACATATGGTGAGTGTGAGAGAAAAGAGAGCTCACCTTTGGAGTGGTAATTAAATATGGCAGTGAGCTACGAAGTCAACAAAAGCCACGCCATCGCTTTTTAACTTTTCCACATATTTCATGAGTATTTCTAGCCAACAAGAGAATTTACTTTCCGACCTGAAATTCTCCACCTATGCCAGTACGTGCTTTCTGTGGCCACAGCTATTACCTGTAGTGAGACCATATAGATCAGTGCTTTATTCCCGTGGGTAGAACTCAGCCTATCAGCTGTAGGTTTTCCTTTGAACATATGTGAAGCACTTTATGTAGATACAAAAATATATAGCATAGAGAGTGGATTCTACATCATCAATAGGAGTCACCTTTAGTTTTCCATCCCAATAAAATCTGTAAATTTTTTATTTTTGAGTATTTTATCATCATTTGTGGTTAGGTGATAATCATTATATATGTGTTTGTGGGCAGTGATCACTTTCCTTGTCCGAAGATAAAGCACCCAGCTCCATTCAATTATTACTAGTGCACATACTTATTTCAAAAGAGAAGAAATAGGTTTACTATCAGGTCTCCAGCCAGCCCCTCCCTCAGAAACTCAGGACACTTTTTTCAGGGTTAAAATTTCCAGAAAAAGGAAAGGAAAGTCTGCAGAATTGTATTTTTAAAATTCATTGAGCTTCTTTGCCCTACTTATTCTTGGGAAAATGTGAGTGGCAGTTTGCCTATCAGAGTTTCAATAGCTTTAAGTGGATACATAGATGGGCAAACAAGAGATTCTCTGAGGAGAGCGATGGCCTGTATTTTCTATGGGACTCTAAATGTTCCTATTTAGCTGTTGTACAGATAGAAGCAGTTTTACCTGTTTGTATGGTTTTTCTTTGTTAGTAACAATTTTCGTGATCAGACTGAATTCTCTCTTTTAGCACATACACACCCTCCCCCCACTTAGGAATGTTCCATTTGACCCTTGTTTTCATATATATATATATATATATATATATATATGTATATGTATATATATATATATGTGTGTGTGTGTGTGTGTGTGTGTGTGTGTGTGTGTGTGTGTGTGCGCGTGTGTATGTATATAAATGTAAAATGGAGGGAAGCTTGGGTGATACAAGGAGTCTTGTTTCATACCTCCTTGAGATTTCCTAAGTGGTCATTTGATGGTGACTTCCATTTTAATGAGATTTAAGCAGAAAGTAGACAACAATGGCTATTATCCTAATATAAACCAGCCTCCATGGCTTTCAGGAATTACATATGCTCTCTTTTACTTATTGACTATTTCAATCTTTAAAATGTCTTATTTTGCTTTTATTCCAGTTACCATCTGCTGAGTATATTGGCAGGCAATCTATAATACACAAGGACCATGATGTCATAGGGGTTTCTGTGGTAGAAACCTGTAAGGGTTTGAGTCCAACTCAGAGAAGTTAAGAGTGTGGGTTAGAGGAGACTCACCTAATAATGGTCTTTGCCATGAACAGCTAATAGGCAATAAAACAGTAAACACAGTTTTTTTTTTTTTTTTGCAATAGGGATTCATGAGGCCCAAGAGGAGAGCACACCAGCTAGCCATACTTTGCACAATGAGACTATCTTTAACAGTGTCTTCAATACCATGCAGCCTCTTGGAATAGGGCAGTTGCCCAGATCACTCCTGCACATATATCTTTAGTTCTGTCTCTTGATTCATCCCTTAGTCCTCCTTTTCTCATTTTTCTTACCTCTCTTTTTCTCTCTTTCTTTTCCCATTTCTGTTCCCTTACCTGTTTTGAGGGTGATTCAACCCACACAGTCTGAGCATTCATGTCTGAGCATTCAGCCCAAGCCAGGCCTCAGGGAACTTCAGATCTGACAGATGGTTCCTTAGCAATATACGCGAAGTCAGAAAAATAAGAAAACAGTTTTCAAACTCAATAAGCTACCTCTTAAAGCGAATGCTTTAACAAATTACTTGGTCACATTAGAACAACCTTCACTTTCAAAGTATATTTTTGCAATGTGATAAAAAATCTTTTCAATCATGCTATGCGATGTTTATGTAATGATATTTGAGTGACCATAATTTCTGAAAGAACAGACTCACAGAATACCATGAAAACTGAAGCATAAGAAAGTGGGACACAAAGTAATGACCTTTAGGAACAAGCATGGGCACCTCAAAACTATGTTCTGCTGCTCAGAAGGTTCTGAGTTCAGGGCTTAAACATTTGTATAGCTGAAAGGCCACAGGAATGAATAGAGTCCCGTTGATGTAGATCATGATATCATAACTGGAGAACCTCAGCAATTTATATGGCCTTACCATTGCTATAGAAACAGGCTACATTGAAAAACTGTAATTATAAGATGTTTACATCCAATGTATTAGTCTCTGGATTCCAAATAAATGTATAATTTATACAACATATTTCATATTAGTATATTTTCTCCCTTTTAATATTATAACCCCAACTGTGCTCCTCCTATCTTTAAGAAAATAGCCAGAAACATCAGAAGGAAATTTTAATTTATGAACTGCCAAAATACAGACCCTACTAAAATTTTACTCCGCTTTCATCAAAACTGGATTCTATAGTTTTAAATCTAATTTTGTCATAATTCATGCCAGTGTTTTTAGCCTAGGGGACTTTAAAATCCTACACTTAATAAGAACGTAAATGCCTGGATAGATACACGTTTCTTGAAATTAAATAAAATAGAGGGGGAACACACACCAAGGGGATGAAAATTTAAGACCAAGCATTCCATTCCAGAAGAGCAGCAACACATTTGCCATAGGATGTAACATTCATGAGGGTTGTTTGTAAATGAAGCCAACAACCATATGTTTAACCAACTGGAAACACATTTTGTGATATTGTAACTTGGCTACCTAATTGAAAGGGTAATGAACTTGATTACAGACATAGGAGGAAATTTTGCCACTTTTTTTTTCTACTTAAGAGGATTAGTAATATTAACATTTAATCCTGCATTAGATTTTTCAAAGGGCTGAGCCCATTAATGATTAAAATTTCTTTGGAATTTCTGCAATTATCATTTTCAATTTTACAAATGAAGGACCTTTTAAGAATAGGAGAATCAAGAAGTTGGGGAATGATTTGGAATCTATGGAGTGTCAATAAATTCAATGTAGATAATATTTGAACCCTGGGATTTTCATTCTATTAGGTGAGGTCTCAAAAAACCCATCTTGGCGCTTGGGGATTGCTTACTCTGAAGGAGTGATAGAAGCTTCTGTCATCGGGGGTTTCTGTTAGAGATGGATACAGGGAAGAGCCTCCATTAGTCCCAGGAAAGAAGGCTGGGTGGTTAGGATTGTGTTAATCAGAATCTGAACCCAAGCTTGAGACTTCATCAGTTAAATGAGAGTCCCAACACATGCTGGGCCATGGATAAGTTACATGGTCTCCATAGTCATGTTTCCAAACAGCCAATAGCAGATACTCCATGTCCATCAGAGGAGTGGGGGAGGGGTTATGATAACAAAGTCTTGTGAATTTGTGTGGAGACTGAATGAAATAGTCACTTTACCATAATGTGGTTTGGAACATAGAGGGCTTTGAAGATTCGTTTTGATGATGACAGCACTGGTAATGGCTATAATCCTGACAGTGGTTACCATGCCAGTGACGATGACGGTGTTTATGATGGAAGTGGTTGGGATGGTGACAAAGGTGATGGAGTTGATAGTGATGATGGTGGTGTGGTAATGGTGATGATCTTGATGACGATGTTGGGGACGGTGGAGGGTGATGGTAAGGGTGTGATAGTGGTGTTGGGAATTATGTGGTTGGTGGTTAGGATGGTGATGCTGCTGCTGTTGATCATAATGAGGTTGATATAATGGTTGTGATGTAACTTTCATCATTACGATGATTCTGATTTTGATGATTTATATGATTAATATCATTATCTCACTATGATGGTTATCATTATCATTATAATGATTTCTTCATAGACTAAGCTAGATAAAAGTATCTTAGGATGATTATAAATATTATTTTCCTTGTAGATGTATAACTAGTACTACCTTCTACATAAGAGCCTCTATATAATCAAATAAACCTTTGGATTTGTAACCAAGTGACAGATCAGTCATAACAGTTCAGGTTTTTTTTTTTCTATAAAATAATTATTGTAAGAAAGGAGAGCATGTCAGTAGAAGTTTCATGTTCAGTGGAAAAGGTGAACACAGTCTTCTGCACTGGAGAAGCAAGAGAAATATGGACACATGCCCCTTAAGGTATCAAGGAAGATTTGATATTAATCACTTTGAGATTATTGGATCACATGTATCTCAAAATCATTGGATAACACGGGCATTTACAAAGAGCATGGCCTACAAAATGGCCGTCAATTTTCGTAGCTCACAGACATTGGTTCTATATACCTGTAGTGACATCAGTCATTATTTTCTGACATACTATAACGAATCTCACCTTACTAATGACTGGGTAAAAAATTAACAAATTAATAATGTCACATTTTGTGGGAATCATTAAAGTACTTATAAGTAAAAAATTTGCTTTAAAGTGCCTAAAATAATGCAGTAATATAAGACCAACATGATAATACAAGAATTGGCTGTGTGTGTGTGTGGGGGGGGTGAGCATTTCACCAATTTTATATAGACCTAACTCTGATTTTCAACAAATCATCAAAACTGAACAGCAAGCATTTAAATGCATCTATTGCTTCATGTCTATGATCGCGACTGTTTGACACATGAGAAATTATAAGTTCAGAAAATTAAGCTGATTTTTTAAAATGTGAAAATTAAAAAAAAATTAATATTGTCACATATTACAGCATTTTATATGACTTTTGATATTTTTATCACTCAGATCATGAGGTCTATCTTTTAACATGGTCATAAAATCAGATAAACTCCAGTCTCCTCAGAATAATAAAAATCGATTCACATATAGTAAAGATTTAATGTTGATTTTCAAATTTATTAGTTAAATGATTTTATAGTCCCTTTATTTCTGATAATGATTAGATTACATAGAATTGACATAAGTTATGTAGGATTTCCTTGCCCTGTAAGATAGGCTCTAGCAGAACATTCACCTTTATCACTGACAGGAATTACAAGTTGCAGAGAAGCTGTACTGGTCACTTTGCATTCTCTTGGAGCCATTTTAATCAACGGAGCACATTAGAGATATTCGTTTTTCGCATTTATATAGTTTCTCCTGCAAAACTTCACATTTCTATTATGCTGTAAGTATGTGATTGGCCTAATGATCTTTATATTCATTATGTTTGCACTGTAATTAATGGTTAGGTAATTACAGTAGGTGCTAAATTTTTATAATTCCATTTCACCATACATACAATGCACACCTCTTTCCCAATGAGGATTTCTTACTTATAGGAGAAATATAAATAACTTTCAAACTTATCCTAGGGATGCCTAAATTTCTGGAGGAAAAAATTATATCTATCACTTAATATATCAGTTTCTTCGTGATAGCTTAATAAAATGGTTTAAGTATTTAATAATAACTCCTGGATGTATTAAAGACAATTATGTTTTTAGATTATTAAAGTTAAGTATATGCATTAATTTTAAATATGATCTTAGATCATTAGTGGGTGATCCATCAAGGGCTTGCTCTCCACATTCCATTAGTGGAATGGCTAACCTGAGATGACAACTGTAAATTTTAAAGCATATTAGCCCTTCTAGGCCTCTAATTTCAATAATCAGAGGTGGTTTAATAAGAAACATTGTGACTTTTTGAGTTGCATTTCAGATGCTATGAGGCTCAGTTTACCAGAAACAACTTAAAAAAAAAAAGTCTGAAAAGGTCCACACATATTTGTAATTTGGATAAGCAGTTCATCACTTTTATTATTTACAAGCTTTATAAAGTTTCTCATAGTCAATATTACATGCCTCATTTATCATGTGGTAGTGTCATTCTAGATGAACTATATCGGGTTATGTATCTGTTTTCTTCCTTCCTTCTTTTATCTCCTATGATCTAAAACCCAAAGAGAAGCAATTTAAGAAAGCAAAGGTTTGTTTGGGCTTACAGTTCTAAGGTATACAGTCCACCATGGCAGAGAAGTCACAGTGATAGAAGTGTGTTATCTTGCCACATTATGTCTACAGTCAGGAAAGTGGAGGAGGAGGAGAGAGGGCAGGAAGGAAAAAGAGAGAGAGAGAGAGAGAGAGAGAGAGAGAGAGAGAGAGAGAGAGAGAGAGAGAGAGAGAGACTGAGGTTAATTTTTAGTTTTTTTTTTCTTCAGTTTCTGAATGCTTCAGTTTCTCTTCGCAGACAAGCCCATTTACCATGTCATTTGGACAGAGGCCCTGATGAATTTCTCCCGCTTACTCCATTTTTGACATACCCTAACAAATATAAGAACTAAAGTGAAGTTATAATTTACAGTCCATTTTTGAAAGTAATTATAACATCTAATATTATCTCATGTCTATGAAACAAGATGGCACAGTAAGACAGAAGCTTAAAATATTCTAAAATCCAGCAAGTCAGTCTCATAACCATATGCTATTACAGTTAAAACAAAGATGGAAGTGGTCAATTCTGAACTGGATAGAAAATTTATTTATAGATAGATTTTTAAAAGTTAGTTTTTCTAAACTAATGGCTTTAATCCATCGTTTTACTTTGACTGATATTTATTTGGTTTAAAAGCTAATTATGTTTTGAATTTTTTTCCAGTTGATTATTTCACATCTGAAAAAAAATCACAAACAGACTTTGTTACCTTCTTAAAACAATTTTATATCACCAATGGATCCCAGGATACCATGTGTGCATGTGTCTGTTCTGTTATGCTCATATGAGACATTGTTACATTTCTAACATAACCCTGGCATCCTTTGGGGGCCTCTTTTACAGTTACAGATTTCAGAGAAAATTATGAAACAACATTTATGATGTTGAAGATCCCAAATTAATGGATACCACATTTCTCAATTCCAAAGGAATATGTAACATCCATTTAAGAAGAGTTGGCAGGCTATGGAGAAATACCCCGATTCCTTTAGAGAAAGGAGAAGAATTGTGGATGCTCTGCTGTCCTATTTTGATGGATGTACTGCTTCCTGTGTGATCAGTAATGTGCACACATAACCAGAGCAAGTCCTCCTGTGTCCATTCCTTGGTGTGGAGGTGCCTGAGGGACTGCAGTGAGAAAAAGTCATCTACTGTGGGCCAGGGATGGTGATGCACTGGAGAAGTCTTTCCAATGGAATAGCGAATCTTACCCATGTGGAAGCTCACATGGGTAGTCTCCAGGTTAAATAGGAGCAGTAAAGCATGTGTTCAGCCAATAGGAAAGAGCATTGTTACCTCAGTGTTAGCCCAACTGGTACTATATCCTCAGAGTGACAAGGTGACAATACACAGGGGCAGGGGAGAACTGGTTACAAAGATTGAGTGTAATGTTAACATAAAAAAAGATAGTCTGGTTGTAATTTTTGCCTGTTGTTCATCCACCGGAATTGAATAAGATTGGAATTACCCAGCCCTATTGTATCGTTGATCTTAGAGAAAATTTACTAGTGAGTAGCATCAAATGTATATTATAAACATAAGGTAGGTTACATCACTCTCACTTTAAGAAATTCTGTAAAAGCAGGGGTATTGTGGTGCACAACTTTAATCCTAGCACTTGGGAAGCAGAGGCAAGTGGATCTCAGTGGGTGTGAGGGCAGTCTGGTCTACAGAGTGAACTCTAGGAGTGGATTAACAGAAAGCTGGAAGAAAAACTTTCTAACCTTAAAAAACACCAACAAAACCCCCACCTGTCTGGTTTGCTTATTTTTCTTCTTATATTCTTTCATTATTCTCACTGAACTCAATGCATTCAACCATACATTGAGAATTTTCATTAAACAAACCAGCATTGTGTATGCCAGGCCCTTTGAGATTTAACATATATTTTCCCCACAACATTGGAAAACCTAAAATTAGTCACTGCTCCTGGGTTGATTCGTCAGGTTAAACGAATTTAAGAGACATGTTTTCCCCCTTAGTTTTAGTTATTATGGTTTGACTCAGCATTAGAATGATTAATTTCTTCCCCTCTCCTCTCCTCTCCTCTCCTCTCCTCTCCTCTCCTCTCCTCTCCTCTCCTCTCCTCCCCTCTCCTTTCTCTTCCTCTGTCCTCCTCTTCTCCTTCTTATCTTCTACTCTCTACTTCTACTTAAATTAACCATTGTCTCTTTAAAGAAAGAACCAAACTTCCCCCAGTTTTCCAATGGTGTTTGAATACAAGGTATTGAATTTCTTCTGTGAAAGTCACACTTCTTATTAGGGTTATGACAGAATCAGTTTATCAACAATTTAATTCTTGTTATAGAATGCTGCATGACACAGATGGGGTGGCCTGATATTCCAGGTAGATTTAATGTTATTTGTTTGTCTGAAAATTTCAACTTTTAGTGAAACCCCTGACAACTATTTCTCTCTAACCTGCAAGGCTTTAATTCTGCACTGTTTTTTTTTTTTTTGTTGAATTGCACACTTTTATGTTTTCTACTAATATAGCACTTAATTCTATGAAAAATAGGCAATACTTACAATAAAATAGTAATAAATATCATGATTTTAAGTAAAATAAGTTTTTAAGTGTGAACTCTTCCAAACAGTGCCAGGGAAATGCACAGTGATTGACGGGTAGAACATAGTATACTTCCAAGTTGTTTTGCAGAAGTTAGAAAAAATTGATATCATTTATATACTTAATGAAGATGCTAAATGTTTCTACACATAGCTGTGTCTTCACACATGAAATCAATCTGTGCAATGAATTTTGATTAAGTAATAGCACGACACATTTAGAATGACAAATTTTGAATATTTATGAAATATGTCATTTTAGGATCTTTGCAAACACATGCACGTTTTGAGTTATGGAAGAGATGAATATGTTCTGAGATGATCTGTGGACAAGATGAGATCCAGGCTTGTGTAAGGAAATGAGTGCAGGATTTAAAATAGTGCACAACGAACAGGAACAGGCCATGCTATGGCTTTTATTTTTATAGAAATACTAGGTTATGATAAAGTTGTATTACCTTGAAGCAAACTTTCTTTAAAAGAGGCTAAAGAAAGGAATAATTTTAAGGGAATCATGAATGTTTGAAGAGATAAGATATTTGAGTCAATTTAAACATTGAATAAGGTTTTATAGATATATTAAACAGGGCCAGGTTTTTCATAAATACATTTATACTTTAAAATTAATCATTCCACTTGTTTACATCTCAAATGAGATCCCACTCCCTGCTTACCCACTCCAGCAGCCCCCCATCCCACATCTGTCCTCCCTGCTCCCCTTTGCCTGTATGAGAGTGCTCTCCCACCCACCCATTCTCCCACCCACCCTACCGCTCAAGCAGACCAAGGGCCTCCCCTCCTGTTGCAATCAGGCAAGTCCATCCTCTGCTACATATGTATCTTGAGGCATGGATCTCTCCAGGCACACTCCTTGGCTAGTGGTCTAGACTTGGGGAGAACTGGGTGGTCATGCCAGCCTATGTTGTTCTTCCAATGGTGTTGCAAGCCCCCTTTGCTCCTCCAGTCCTTCCACCAGATCCTCCACCAGGTTTCCTGAACTCCATCTGATGGTTGGCTCCAAGCATACACATCTGGATTGGTCAGTTGCTGGCCAGAATTCCCCAGAAATTACCATAATAGCTAGGTTCTTGTCGGAAGTCATGTCTTGACCACAGTAATAGGGTTGGGTTTGGTATTTGCAGACATGATGAATTCCCAGGTGGGACAGTCCCTGGTTGGCCCTTCCTTCAGTTATTTTGTTCCTGTTCTTCCTTTGGACAGGAACATTTCCAGGTTAAAAACTTTGAGACTGGTGGGTGTTCCCATTCCTTGTTTGGAGGCTGTGCCTATCTGCTGGAGCATGTCTCTATAGGATCTATCTCCCCCTCTTCTGCATTTTGGCTAAAATCATCCCCACAGGGTCCTGGGAGCCTCAGATTTCTTTGGTGTTTGGAACCCTCTGATGGCTAATCCCAGATCCTCATCCCCCCTGTTACAAATTTTTGATTTCCTGACCCTCTGTACCTTTCTCACATTTCCTCCAGATCCTGATACTGTCACCCTTATTTCTTCTCTGTCTCTTCTCCTTCCCCAGTCCCTGTTTCCTCCACCTCCCATGATCATCCTGTTTCCCCCTCATTATAGGACTGAAGCATCCACACCCCTGTCTTTCTTCTATGCTCCACATATTCTGTGGTTGTATTACGGGTATTGTGAGTTTTGGGGCTAATATCCACTTATGAGTGAGTACATACAATGTGTGTTTTTTTCTGTCTGAGTTACCTCACTCAGGATATTTTCTAGTTCCATCCATTTACCTACAAATTTCATGAAGTTATTGTTTTTAATCACTATGTAGTACTCCATTGTGTATATGTACCACATTTTTTAATCCATTCTTCTGTTGAGAAACATGAACATCAGGGTTGTTTCCAGCTTCTGGTTATTATACATAAAACTGCTATAGTTTTGGACATAGTAGAACATGTGTTCTTGTTATATGTTGGAGCCTCTTTTGAGTATATGCCTAGGAGATGTATGGCTGGGTTCTCAGGTAGAAATATTTCCAGTTTTCTCAGGAACCACCAGACTGATTTCCAGAGTGGCTTTACCAGCTTGCAGACCTACCAGCAATGGAGGAGTGTTCCTTTTTATCCACATCCTTTCCAAAATCTGCTGTCACCTGTGTTTTTGATCTTAGCCATTCTGACTGGTGTGAGGTGGAATCACAGGGTTGTTTTGATTTGCATTTCCCCTATGACTAAGGATATTGAACACTTCTTTAGGTGCTCCTCAGCTATTTGAGATCTCTCAGTTGAGAATGCTCTATTTAGCTCTGTAATCCACTTTTTCATATTGTTATTTGGTTCCCTGGAGTCTGCCTTTTTGAGTTTTTTGAGTATTTTGCATAGCAGTCCTCTATCAGATGCAAAGTTGGTAAATATATTTTCCCAATCTGTGGGTTGCCATTTTGTCCTATTGACAGTATCCTTTGCTTTCCAGAAGCTTTTCAGTTTTATGAAGCCCTATTTGTTGATTGTTACTCTTAAAGCGTAAGCCACTGGTGTTCTGTTAAGGAAGTTTTACCCTGTGCCTTATTATTCAAGGCTCTTCCCTACTTTCTCTTCTTTTAAATTCAGTGTATCTGGTTTTATGTGGAGGTCATTGATCCACTTGAATTTGAGTTTCGTACAAGGAGACAAGAATGGATCAATTTGCATTATTCTATATGCAGACATCCAGTTGAACCAGCACCATTTGTTGAAAACACTGTCTTTTTCCCACGGGATGATTTTAGCTTGTCAAAGACCAAGTAACCATAGGTGTGCCAGGTTCATTTCTGGGTCTTCAATTTATTCCATTGAGGTACTTGCCTGTCTCTGTACCAATGCCATGGTGATTTTTTTATTACCATTGTTGTATAATATAGCTTGAGGTCAGGAATGGTGATTCCCCCAGATATTCTTTTATTGTGAGAAGTTTTTGCTAACCTAGGTTTTTTGCTATTCCAAATGGATTTGAGAATTGCTCTTTCTAACTAGGAAGAATCAAGATGGACTATTGATGAGGATTGCATTGAATCAGTAGGTCACTTTTGGTAAGGTGGCCATTTTTACTATATTAATCCTGCCAATCCATGAGCATGGGAGATCTTTCCATCTTCTGAGATCTCCAATTTCTTTCTTCAGGAATTTGAAATTCTTGTCATACAGACCTTTTCCTTGCTTGGTTAGAGTCACATCAAGATATTTTATATTATTTGTGACTAATGTGAAGGGTATTGTTTCCCTAATTTTTTTCTTAGCATTTTTATCCCTTTAGTAGAAGAAAGCTACTGATTTGTTTGAGTTAATATATCCAGCCACTTTGCAGAAGTTGCTTCTCAACAGTAGGAGCTTTCTGGTAGAATTCATGTGGTCACTTATGTATCCTATCATATCATCTGCAAATAGTGATATCTTGACTTCCTCCCTCCAAATTTATATAACTTTGATCTCTTGTTTTCTAATTTCTCTGGCTAGAATTTCAAGTAGTATATTGAATAGGTAGGGAGAGAGTGGGCAGCCTTTTCTTGTTCCTGATTTTAATGGTATTGCTTTGAGTTTTTCTTCACTTAGTTTAATATTGGCTATTGTTTTATTGTTACTGCTTTTATTATATTTAAGTATATACTTTGAATTTCTGACTTCTTCAATACTTTTATCATGAATGAGTGTTGTATTTTGTAAAGGCATTTTCAGCATCTCATGAGATGATAATTTTTGTTCTTTGTTTTTATATATTTTTTAGTTTGTTTACATAGTGCATTATGTTGATGGATTTTTGCATATTGAACTATCTTTGTCTTTCTAGGATGATGAAACCTCCTAGATTATGGTAGATAATCATTTTGATGTGTTCTTAGATTTGGTTTGCAAGAATTTTATTAAGTATTTTTGCATCAATATTCAACAGGGTAATTGGTGTGTAGTTCTCTTTCTTTGATGACTTTTTGTGTGGTTTAGGTATCAGTATAACTGTGGCTTCATAGAAAGAGGTGGTCAGTTTTCCTCATGTTTCTATTATATGAAATAGGTTGAGGAATATTGGTATTATATCTTCTTTGAAGGTCTGATAGAATTTCCACTAAAACCATCTGGCCCTGGGCTTTGTTTGTTTGTTTGTTTGTTTGTTTGGGAGACTTCTAATGACTTTTTATATTACTTTAGGAGATATGGGACTGTTTAGATGGTTTTTCTGTTACTAATTTAACTTTGGTACCTGGTATCTGTCTAGAAATTGTCGATTTCATCCAGATTTTTCAGTTTTGTTGTGTATAGTCTTTTGTAGTAGGATCTGATGATTTCTTGAATTTCCTTGGTTTCTCGTGTTACATCTCTCTTTTCATTTCTGAGTTTGTTAACTTAGACACTGTCTTTATGTGCTATGGTTAGTTTGACTAAGGGTTTATCTATGTTGTTGATTTTCTCAAAGAACCAGCTCCTGATTTGGTTGATTCTTAGTGTAGTTCTTTTTGTTCTAATTGGTTGAGTTATATAATTTCCTGCTGTCTACTCCTCTTGGGTTTATTTGTTTCTTTCTGTTCTATAGCTTTCAGATGAGCTGTTAAGCTACTAGTGTATGATCTCTCTGATTTCTTTATGGAGGCACTCAGAGATATGAGCTTTCATCACTACTTTCATTGGGTTCCGTAAGTTTGGATATGTTGTGCCTTCATTTTCATTGAATTTTAAAAAGTCTTTAATTTCTTTCTTTTTTTTTCTTCTCATACCAAGTTATCATTTAGTTGATAGTTGTTCAACATCCATGTGTATGTTTTTGAATCTGTTGAGGTTTGATTTGTGTCTGAGTATATGGTTGATTCTTGAGAAGGTACCATGAGGTGCTGAGAAGAAAGTATATTCTTTTGTTTTAGGGTGGAATCTTCATAGATATCAGTTAAATCCAATTTGTTCATAATTTCTTTTAGTTTTACTGTGTCTCTGTATTTTTTTTTCTATTTCCATGATCTGCCCACTGATAAGAGTGGGGTGTTGAAATCTCCTACTACTATTGTGTGAGGTTCAATGTGTGCTTTGAGCTTTAGTAGCATTTCTTTTACAAATGTGGGAGCCCTTGCATTTGGGGCATAGGTGTTCAGAATTTAGAGATTACATTGGTAGATTCTTTCATTTGATGAGTATGTAGTGTCCTTTCCCATCTTTTTGGATAACTTTTGGGTGAAAGTGTATTTTGTTGGATATTAGGATGGTGACTCCAGCTTGTTTCTTGGGAACTTTTACGTGGAACATTTTTTTTTCTTTTTTCTTTTTTTTCTTTTTTTTTTTTACTTCAAGGTAATATCTGTCTTTAAGTCTGAGAGTTTTTGTTTGTTTGTTTGTTTGTCTTTTTGGAGCAAAATACTGGATGATGTTTATGTATTCAGTCTGTTAGCCTATGTCTTTTTATTGGGGCATTGAGTCCACTGATGTTGAGAAATATTCAGGACCAATGTTTGCTGTTCTATGCTATTTTTGCTGTTAGAGGTAGAATTATGTTCATGTATTTGTCTTCTTTTGGATTTGTTGTGAGAAGATTAATTTTTTGTTTTTATCTTGGGTGTAGTTTCCTTCCTTGTATTTTATTCTTCTTTAAGGGCTTCTACTTGTTTACTTGTGTTCTCCTCTATTTTTTTAAGGGTGCTATTTATATCCTTCATGGAGTCCTCTATCATCTTCATGAAATAAGACTTTAGATCGGAGTCTTGCTTTAGAGATGTGTTTGGGTATCCAGGACTTGCTGGGGTGGGAGAACTGGGTCTTGATGTTGCCAAGTCAAATTGGTTTCTGTTGTTTATGTTCTTGTGCTTGCCTCTCAACTCTGGTTATCTGGCCTCCCTGTCTCTGGAGCCTGTCCTTCCTGTGAGATTGTGATGCTGTGATCTTGTGATCCTGAATGTGTCAGAATACCTGGGGAGTCCAGCTGCAACTGCGGTGTGGGCTGTGTAAGATCTGGTCCAGAGCCAGGGTTCTGGTCTCCGGCACAGGTGGAAACCAGATGCATAAATACATTTAATTTCCAATATTAGTCAAAATTGGTTTAAATAGTAGAAACATCATGTGGATGAATGCAACTTTGATTTTATATACAGACACTCAGAGAATTTATAGCAATACATCAAGGTTTTAATATGAAAATATTTTGAGAGATATATTTATAGGACACATTGTACCAAGTCTATAACCTATATCATGTTTGTCACAGTGTGTGGTAGAAGTCAAAACTACCATTCAATAATATGAATTCTGAATTTCTTCAAAAGTATGAATATTGTAAGTGCTGACATAGCATTAGTAAGTAGAAAGTCTTTCACACCTGATCTCCTCTTTCTCCATCTCTCCATCCCTCCCTCCATTTTTCTTACAGTGTAAGCAGGCTGACTATGATTTCATGGTCAGTTTGTCACAGATCCTGTGCCCTGACCCTCTCTGTTCCTATGTGATGAGGCATAGACAGCAGGAACTCATCTTAGAGATAAGAAACTGACTTCAGATGAGAGGTATATGATCCACAAGAGAATGTTGTGCTTTGCCTTGGCTCCTGTCCCAGAGACAGCACACATGGATGCTTATGGATATGTATATGCAAGAATTATATAAAATCGACCGGAAAAAATCAAATCTGAAACTCCTCTGACACCAAATATTTTTCCCGAGGATCACTTATCCTGTGATTATCTCCTGAGGTGAATATTAAATAGGGACTCTGCACTGTCACAGGCATCTTTACAATCATCTTGAGAATGCTTCCTACTGAAGATCAAGTTACAGTTACCAATGCTGGTCTTCTATGCTAGGATGAAACACACACATATACAGACACACACACACACACACACACATATATATCTATGTGTGTGTGTGTGTCTGTGTATGTGTGTGTGTGTGTGTGTGTAGCCAGACTTTACTAAGAACTTCTAAGACATAAGGATAGAGAATTAATTCTAAAGTTAGATTTTTTTTTCAAAACCTACTTTAATAAGGGTTCTCAAATTCTTCATCTACCCTTCTAGTCCACTGTTCAAAGGCAGGAGAGAAAAGATGGTAAATAGTATGTGGATATGGAACTGTTTAGTAGTTCTTTGGGGGGTCATTCCAGTTTCTGTTGTCATGATACCAGCAGTCCAGTTCAGCAGTGTCAGGTTACTCAACAGGTATCAGCATCAGGGACATGCTCCAGCAGAAACTGCCAGTCCTCAGCCAAATAGATACAAGTCAGCAGAGGGCCCAGGACCCCGCAGAGCAGCCAGGACCAGCTGCAGTGCCAGGAATTCTCTGCTATGGCTCTGGCAATGAAGTAAAGATCAATGAAGTATTTTTGTAAGACCGGTTAGGCAAGCTCACCCTCAGTGTTCGTTGAGTCCCACTCATAGTCTGTCCAAACCTCACGTTTCCTCCCAAATGCTTTGCCTCAGCGAAACACGACTGGAGTCTGTATTACCTGACACAACCAGGAACTTCCACTTCAGTCAAGTCTCGTTTTGATTGTTGGTCCAAGGGACTCATTTACCTGTGCCTCTTCTGCAGTGTAACAATGTTAAAATACAGTGTAATTTTGATACTTCAATGAAAGGTCAACTGTATTTGAAAGAAAGAATGGCTACTGTCCTACACTCATGGCAGCTGGACAGGAAATGACAAGCATTTGATTAGGATAAGGCCATCCTGACCATCTGGAAGTAACATTTATTTTATGTCATTTTCCATTATGGAGAATTGGAGAAAATTAATGTCTCTCTTGCTCACCACATCTAATATGTACACTCAAACATAGATTAGATTTTCCCCCCTCCCCAATCTAGTTTTATTTGGCAAACAATTCTGCCTGGGACAGTTTTTAAGGGTAAAGGCAACTGAGTTGATTTCTGTAGAAAAACAAATCACCTTCCTCCATCTGTGTTGTAAGCATGGCATTTCAATCTGTTTCTCATTATGAATTAAGTTCCATTGACTAGGCAAACAATATTTGAAAATGTTTCCTTTGCATGTAACAATGAAGAACACTAACTTTGATTCTTTCATTCACTGGTAATCTACACTGTTGTAGGACACACCATTGCCACACAGATGCAGACAGTGTAGCCACTAATTGTCACCATTAAAGCCCTTACAAGGAGAGGCCAAGGTAACAAGCAGCTCCAGTTTTAAGCAAATGCATGAGTTGTATATAATTTAAAACAATTATATGTATCAGTAAGAAACTCACTCCTTGAACACATAAAGTATACCATACTGTTACTTTCAAACTCTAACATTTGCTGTTTCAATCATCATGTATGTTAGAGACAATTTATTGTTTCTTTGGAGGGTGGTGGTGTCACTGTTAGATAAGGAGGAAATGTAACAAAGATTCTGCAGGTGGGTCCTGATCTATCTTGTTCAAGGTCCTCCTCCTTACTGCTGTGAAATACCTTTTCAATGGCTACCATTGACCACATCCCTAACATTCTTATCAAAACATTTCTGAAGCTATACAAACTATCATTACCACGTGCTTTTTCTTTTTACCTACTTTCTTCCTTAAAACTGTTGATAACAATGGCAAGAAACTGAGTGTACATTATATGCAGCCTGAAAGCTCTGAAAGGAACAGAAGGACACACTATCCAAATTTTACCAACCTCACAGTTGCCAGTCTTAAGGAGTTCAGAAACATACTATGGCTGCTTTAATAGTCATTTATATGCTACAGGTTTGTTGATCTCTTGCCCTGGGGAAGTAACTTATAAGGGCAAGAAGGTTAAGATAGTGCCTCTTAGTGCAGGTCCAATAAATTGGTCCTATGATATGGTCCACTTCTTTTCTCCATATGAGGAATGGTGTTCTCCGAGAGGAAACAGCCTCATTCCTAGAAGAGTAGCAGTTAGTGTCATTTTTTTTTAAAAAGCACGGTCAACTTTTAACTCTTTGATATTTGGTGTGTGGACTCAAAAAAAAAAAAAAAAAATCAACATGTTCTACAAGAAAGAAAATTGTCTAATCCAATTTATAGTGCACATATTTTCGTTTGAGGGTTTGCTGTTGTTCTGTTTGTCTTTCACAGACAGTTAAACAATAACAAACTTTTCAGAAAAGGAGAAATGCTTCTAAGTATAGGTGGCTTTGGGCTGGGAACATGGCTCCATGATTGGGCAATTGCACCTAAACCAACAGATTACAGTGTGTAGTGCAATGTTTCTGACTCCTGTATAAATAGGAAAAGCTGTCGTTTCAAAGTCTTTGCAGGTATTGAGGAAGCCCTATCAATACTAGGAAGCAAATACCTTTAACTACATCCCTTTTATATACTTAGTGATCTTGACATTACTGTTGGGCTTCATAAATGCTTAGAGAATCATGCCCATTTTTCTTCAATTCTACCACAGAAACTTGTTGAAAGTTAGTATTAGGCACCCAAACCCAAGGGTCAAAATAATATGAATGCCTAACTATATAATGATGAACATTTCTATTTTTCAACTAGTCATAAAAAGAAGGGTAGGCTCCTTATTTCACAGTGTAGCTATGCCACAAGAACAATATCATGGTATGGCTCAGAGTTACTTTTCACTTGGTGAAATAATCATAAAATAATAGCTTATTTATTAATGTATTTTAAAGAAATTCAATGTGCTTATCCAAATATTTATGGTATTTGGAAATGTTTTAAATTAGTGATTTCATGATAGAATAATGAATAAATATTTTAATTTTTATGACTAAAATAGAAACATTGCAGAACACACACACACACACACACACACACACACACACACACACACACACCACAAAGTGGGCACAACCATTCTTTATCAGCAAGCCACACTGTTGAAATCCCTGCATCTACAAAGCAAGTGTTTCTGTTACCTTTGCATTTAAAATGGATTTGGATGGAATGACTATAACATTCAATATCAGGAAATGTGGCTTTAGCCACTACGGTTTCAGTTTTATTATTACTATTTTCCCACCTGTTTCTCTATATTATCTCTTCATCCCACCCCTCTCCTCCTCACTCCAACCTCTGCCTCCATCCAAAGCTTCCTCCAATTCCCTCACAAATAGGCTTGTATGCCCATGGAATCCCAAGTGTTAGGTTTTCCACCTATACCTCTAGCAGCTCCCTTCCACCCTTTATATTTTACCACATCATAAATGCCCTTCTGTCTCTCTGATGTGGGTTATAGCATATGCTTACCTGAGCGTTCCTGTCTTTCCTCATACCCAACATTGGCTGTGAACTCTTCACTGACATAACCTATTATCTCTTCTTCACCATCCAGTGCATGCCATAGTATATTAAAGACATAAACAATGTATGTTTAATTAATTATGGTTGGGATGTTATTGTATCACAACACACTGTCCTTATTCATTAATTGCTTATATTGAATAGAGACAGTTGTGGTTTGTGGGTCTCTGCATGAGTCTCAGAACTGGGGACAAAGATGAGAGAATCATGTCCAGAGTCTTTTGATGTGTATACTACATGATGTGCACTCCAAATTTTAGTATAAAACAGCAGGATTCAAGTCTAGATACAGTTTTAAGCTATACCAGATGACTTGTTTTCCCAAAGGAAGCAAAACATTGCTTTCTCATTCTAAAAATAACATCTTTTCCCACTAAGAACCAGTTTCTCATGGTGAGTGATCTTCCTAAAGACACCCAGAGTATTTGTCTCATAATTATTCTTTAGAAATCTCTCATTATTTATGGTAATACTGAAAATAGCTTAAGTGCTTTTAAAGTGAAAAATAATCTTATGTTATATTAAAGAAAACTGAAGTATTTATTTTTTAACTAAAGTATTTAAATATTATGGATTAGCTATATGTTCATGTTTGGACAATCAGGCAGTTTAAACATTGCATATTTTTCTAGAAGACAAGCATTTCAGAATAGAAATATGTTTAAAGACCTTCAGAATATGCCAATTAACACATGGTGTTTTATTTTGCAAATATCAGCACAAATAGAATCAAACTATTAGGTTTCAAATTATAGTTTAATATAGATCTCCATGCCTTTTTATTTGCTTGTTTATTTATTTATATTGTTCTATATTGTTTTTACTTTTATTTATTGATCATTTTATTTGTTTACATTTCCAATGTTATCTCTCTTCCTTGTCTCCCCTCCATAAATGACTCACCCCATGCCCCTCATTTTTGCCTCTAAGAGAATGCTCTCCCACCCACTCCCACCTCACCCCTCTAGCATCCCCCTTTGCTAGGGCATCAAGCTTCAACAGGATCACTTGCCTCCCTTCCCACTGAGAATAGATGAGAAATTCTTCTGATACATATGTAGCAGAACACATGGACCTGCTCATGTATAGTCTTTGGTTGGTGGCTTAGTCCCTGGGAGCTCTGAGGGGTCCAGTTACTATACTGTTGCTCTTCCTATAGGGTTGCAATCTCCTTCAGCTCCTGTATCCCCTTTCCTAATTCTTCCATTGCAGTCCCGGGCTCTGTTCAATGTTTGGCTGTGAATATCTGCATTTTTGTTAGTCAGATGCTGGCAGAGCCTCTCAGAGGACAGCCATAGCAGACTACTGACTGTTAGTACATCTTGGCATCAGCAGTAATGTCTGGGTTTGGTGCTACAGATGGAATGGATCACAAGGTGGGGCAGTGTCTGGATGGACTTTTCATTAGACAGTTAAATTTTTAGATGGGTAGGTGGCCCCAACCCTCCATTGAGGGCCACGTCTGTCTACTGGAGATGGTATCTTCAGATTCTATTTCCCTGCTATTGCGTATTTTGTTAACTGGCCTTGCTATATATGGCTGGATTGTGTCCCCTTTGTGATCCCGAGAGCTTAATTGTGATGGAGCTTCTTGGAGTCAAGTTGTCTGTGGGTGTGAGGGGGTATCTGGATCTCTGGCTCTGCCCTTGGCTGAGTTATGGGCTAAATACATTTTTAGCATAAACCTGTGAAGGAAGGTTACAGAAAGCAACATGAAAATAATGGATATTCTGGCAGATGTCAGAATATCAGCTATAGTTGCCTAAATGCACCACCATTGATTTGCAATGTATATGCAAACATATATGCAATGCACATGCAAATGTATGTATGTGCAATAGGACATGCAGGATGACAAACTATTATGTTTTCTAAATCTAGGTTATGTTAATGAGACTGTTAGAGCTCGAGTTGGAGTCAACTGGCAATCCCTTACGTCCTGTGAGAAGTCCTCTCTACACTAGCATCTATTCATGAAGGTTGAACCCACCTTCCCTGCATTTATGGTCTGGGACAGTTATTGTCAACCCCACAAATGCTTCAATTCTTTAATACAATTCCTCTTGTTGTACTGACCCTCAACCATAAAATTATTTTGGTTGCTTCTTCATAACTGTAATTTTGCTATTGTTTTAAATCATAATGTGAATATGTATGTTGTGCAATGGTCTTAGGTGACCCCTGTGAACAGAGCAGTTAACTTCTGAGGGGTCACAAGCACACAGGCTGAGAACCACTGTCTTAGGCTAAGGCTCTCTCATAGACAGACTGACTTGGCTTGTTGTAAACACACAGTACCACCCAGACTCTAACATTTTGCTAATTCCTGACTCAATTTGCCTGTTTGAAGGGATTTATTCTAGTTGTTGTTTTATAAGTACCATCCCTGTGTTCTGTGATAGATGGCTTAGTAGCAGACCTTCATTGTGGATGTCCTGAATGATAAGATATTAGCATAACATACCCTTGCTTAATTTTGACTTTCCAGATCTGTGTTTTATATTTGTAAGATAGTCACTGTACTGGTAGAATCAGTTGACTAGAATATTTATGTAATGGGGGATTGCTTTTACATTTCTGTCCTTTTTATTTGTTTATTCATGAGCATGTACGTGCACACACACACACACACACACACACACACACACATATATATATAAAATAATATCTTTACTATATTATAAATCATAATACTTTAAGAATGAGTAAACTTACATTACTATATAAAAAGGAGCATTCTTCAAAGTCAAGGATAAATCAGGTTTTATGCTCTTGACTATTAAACCATTTTTATCTATTGACCGACAGCATAATTTCAGAGATATACCTTC
This sequence comes from Micromys minutus, assembly GCF_963924665.1. Taxonomy (NCBI): domain Eukaryota; kingdom Metazoa; phylum Chordata; class Mammalia; order Rodentia; family Muridae; genus Micromys; species Micromys minutus. The sequence goes on along the minus strand of NC_137960.1, from coordinate 12,651,070 downwards.
CAGAGAAAGATACTGGCTTCTTCAAGCTAGTAAAATGTTAGGTCAAAATGCAGCCTCCCTCTCCCCACCTTAAAACTGAAAAGAAATTATTATTTCACAGTGAAGCACTTCCTGTAGCACTTGAGCCCAAAACTATGTCTGTGATGCCATTGAGAAATAGATACAGGCCAAGTTTGGTTCTAAACCACAGAGAAAGCAGTGTCAGATGCTATAACACTCTTTTCTTCCTGAAGAGGCTGAGAGAAGTTCTTACCGTGACTCATGTCTGCCTTTCATCGTAGCTTAGGTATACGCAGTCTTTTCTATACATGATGGTTTCGGATAAAAAAAAAATGTTGTCAGTGAAAAAGAAGCCAATACTCTAGTTCTCCTGAAAAACAAAGGAATCTGTTCATAAATGTGATATAGGCATAAGCAGTTTTACACATTGCAAGCGTTGAAACTAAAAGCCTTTGCCTCTGATTCCACATTGCCGTTTAGACAATTTAAAAAGCACATTAACTTAAATGTATGTTGGTGCCTCCTTGCTTTGGCACAGGGTAGGGAAATTTAGCATTATTAATTATAAACAGCAGCTGTGTTAGCATGCACGTTTCTCGTGAATCATTATGCTTGCATCTGCCATACCTCTGTAGGGTAATATGTGAATGAAAATATATTTACTGACACTGGGTGACAGCTCCTATGAAGAAAGCAGGAATGCGCTCCATTCTGTACCTTCCCGTGGATGATCTCATACTTTTATTATTGTGGTTTTTTTATTGTGAAGGCTTGTGTTTTATCATGTCTGAAAAGAAATCATTTTGAGGAAAGTTGATCTGCCATCAGAGATGTAGCATCAAGCAATTTGCTTGTGTTTCCTGAGAAACAGTAAAATGATCATTCTCATGGTGGCATTTTGGTTGACATAGTTACGTCTGTCCATCCTTCACTTTGATGAAACTGTAAAGAATCAAGGGTGACTTTTTCTTTCGTCTTTGTTGCAAGTCACAATTACTCATTTTTTTTTTGTTGTTGTTATTGTTAAATCTGATCTCTTCTTAACTGACATTTCCACGACTGAAAACAAGAATCAAACCTTTTCTGCTTTTTCTTCCCCTTGAAGTGCAGTCTGTGAGGGGACTGAAAGTTATACCCATTACATGCAGGTGATTTAAGAAGGATGGGTCATGCTGTGTTTAATGCCTTACATTTATATGTCCACCCCGTCAAATGCTGATTTTTCAAGGTCACTGAAACATCTCATTGTTTTGTGAATTTTGTCCTCCTCATGATGATCATTGTAGCATAGGAACCCTCTAAGTGAGTGACTGCTTGCCAAGACAGAGCCCACAGACCTAGATTTTAGAGAGAAACAAACTAAGATTTTTAACCAAAACAATCCTGGCTGTGGTGACAGGTAGGTGCTAGACTAATAAATAGGCAATAGATTCATTGCTCTGATCATCCCCCAATGACACTGTATCCCACGCAAAAAGATTGCTCTCTGTAGACACTTTTAGCAATAGTACCATGTTCTTTGCAGAGAATGGGGGTAAGGATAACCATTATTTCACTTGTAAACGAGGGAGTTTATTAAACACCTAGCTGAAAACCATGAAAGAGGAATCAGCCAGCAGCAGAAAGATGAAACCATTCCTTGGACTGTTTCCAGCACACAGCCAAAGTTACAGGGCTGCTAGCTGGAGTTCTCCACTGAGAGTCCTGGGAGGAACAGGACATTGGTTTTTGGGGTTGCTGCCATGTAAGAAAAGAAGTGGCAGATAGACTAATGCCATCAACTCCATGGATGGAGCTTACTGTCATCTACCCAAGTAGAGTTTTGGAGACATTTTAGCATTCAGTGGCAATTGCACTTTTCCAACCATAAGATTTAGTGACACTTAAATAGTTTTAAAAAATAAGTGTACAGAATGCTGGAAAATGTGCTCATTTGTAAATTAAATGCAGGCTACCGATGAAGACACGTGTGCTGGCCAAAGACAGAACTTATGAATTCCATTGGTCATCATTTTGACTCATTTGACTTTGTATGTTGCAAGAAAAAAAATTTCAATTCCAGAATTATTTTCTCACTAATTGCTTGTGTTGTATCAACATACTGTGCAATTGAAAGTTTTAATCACCAACATCAAACTTAATGGTGGGAAACTTGAAGCAATCCCACTAAAATCAGGGACTTGACAAGGCTGCCCACTCTCCCCCTACCTATTCAATGTAGTACTGGAAGTCCTGGCTGGAGCAATTAGACAGCAAAATGAGATCAAGGGGATACAAATCAGAAAGGAAGAAGTCAAAACATCACTGTTTGCAGATGACATGATAGTGTACATAAGTGACCCCACAAATTCCACCAGAGAACTTCTACAGCTGATAAACAAGTTCAGCAAAGTGGCTGGATACAAAATTAACTCAAACAAATCAGTAGCCTTCCTATATTCAAAGGACAAACATGTAAAGAAAAAAATTAGGGAAAAGATACCCTTCACAATAGTCACAAACAATATGAAATACCTTGGTGTGACTCTAACTAAGCAAGTGAAGGACCTGTATGACAGGGACTTCAAACCTCTAAAGAAGGAAATCGAGGAAGATCTCAGGAAATGGAAAGATCTCCCATGCTCATGGATTGGAAGGATCAACATTTTAAAAATGGCCATCCTACCAAAAGCAATCTACAGATTCAATGCAATCCCCATCAAAATTCCAACCCAGTTCTTTATTGAGTTGGAAAGATCAATGTGCAATTTCATCTGGAATGACAAAAGACCTAGAATAGTGAAATCCATCCTCAACAACAAGAAAACATCTGCAGGAATCACTATCTCTGACCTCAAGCTATATTACAAGGCAATAGAGTCCATCACTGTAAATGTCTGGCTGGAGGCTATGGCCTGTTGAGTCAAGACTCAATTTTAAAGTCAATAATAAAAGATAGTTTTCACACAACATAGAAACAAGTGTAAGGAAGACTATTCTACGACTCTGTGATGAAGACACTTTTGAGTAGGAATGCATATTAATTGAATTGTTTCATCCTTAATAGCAATTCCAAGTTAGAAACTAAGGCACAGCTTAACTGTAAGGAAGATATATGGACACCAGGTTTTAAATAGACATAATGAGAATTTAATCATGCACACTAATAGCATAAAACACACATGCATGCAGATTTTGTTTATATTGTTTTACAATGCATGCTAATTGTATAATGTTGACAGATGAGAATTATATTTGACAGAGACTATTCTGTGATTGTCTCACAACACACCTTGCATTGTTTTATGCAAAATTACATGCATTGTTAGATGTTAGATTTAATGCAACATGTGATATGTTCCAGAGATATTTTTAATACACATTGAAAGTATTATTAGGAAATAGGAGATTGCCTATCAATCATACTTCATTGTTTTCTTTTTAATAGCAAGAAGACGTAATGGATATTGGGTACTTTGAGAAAATTAACAAAATTGATAAACCCTTAGCCAGACTAACTAGAGGGCAAAGAGGGAGTATTCAAATTAACAAAATCAGAAAGGGAAGTGGAGACATCACAACTGAAACTGAGGAACTTCAAGAAATCATCAGATCCTACTACAAAAGCCTATACTCAACAAAGCTGAAAAACTGGAGTAAATGGATGAATTACTAGACAGACACCAGATACTAAAGTTAAACCAGGACCAGGTAAACTGTCTAAATAATCCCATATCACGAATAGTAGCAATCATCAAAAGCCTCCCAACCAAAAAAACAAAAAAACAAACAACCCCCCCCCCAAAAAAAAAAAAACCAAAAAAAAAAAACCCCAGGTCTAGATGGGTTCAGTGCAAAATTCTATCAGACATTTATTGATGAGATAATACCAAAACTCTCCAAACTATTCCACAAAATAGAGTCAGATGGAACACTACCTAACATATTTTTCCAGGCAACAATAACCCTTGTTCCTAAACCACACAAAGACCCTACAAGGAAAGAGAACTTCATACCAATCTCATGTATGAACATTGATGCAAAAATACTCAACAAAATCCTTGAAAACCGAATCCAAGAACACATCAAAATGATCATTCACCATGATCAAGTAGGCTTCATCCTTGGGATGCAGGGATGGTTTAATATACAGAAATCTACCAACGTAATCCACCATATAAAGAAACTCAAAGAACAAAACCACATGGTCATCTCACTAAATGCTGAGAAAGCATTTGACAAAATTCAACACCCCTTCATGTCAAAAGTCTTGGAAAGAACAGGAATCTAAGGCCCATACCTAAACATAAGAAAAGCAATATACAGCAAACCCATAGCCAACATCAAACTTAACGGTGAGAAACTTGAAGCAATCCCACTAAAATCAGGGACTTGACAAGGCTGCCCACTGTCCTCCTACCTATTCAATATAGTACTGGAAGTCCTTGCCAGAACAATTAGACAGCAAAAGGAAATCAAAGGGATACAAATTGGAAAGGAAGAAGTCAAAACATCACTGTTTGCAGATGACATGTTAGTGTACATAAGTGACCCCACAAATTCCACCAGAGAACTTTTACAACTGTTAAGCAAGTTCAGCAAAGTGACTGGATATAAAATTAACTCAAAAAAATCAGTAGCCTTCTCTTCAAAGGACAACCATACGGAAAAAGAAATTAGGGAAAAGATACTCTTCACAATAGTCACAAACAATATGAAATACCTTGGTGTGACTCTAACTAAGCAAGTGAAGGACCTGAATGACAAGAACTTCAAATCTCTGAATAAGAAAATAGAGGAAGATCTCAGAAAATGGAAAGATCTCCCATGCTCATGGATTGGAAGTATCAACATTGTAAAAATAGCCATCTTACCAAAAGCAATCTACAGATTCCATGAAATCTCCATCAAAATTCCAACTCAATTTGTCATAGAGTTGGAAAGAGCAATGTGCAATTTCATCTGAAATAACAAAAGACCTCGAAGAGTGATATCCATCCTCAACAACAAGAAAACATCTGCAGGAATCACTATCTCTGACCTCAAGCTATATTACAAGGCAATAGTGCTAAAAACTGCATGGTACTTGTACAGAGATAGGCACATGGATTAATGGGATAGAATAGAAGATCCAGAAATGAGCCCTCACATATATGGTCACTTGATTTTTGACAAAGGAGCTATAAACATTCAAAGGAAAAAGGACAGCCTCTTCAAACAAATGGCATTAGTCCAACTGGCACTCAGCATACAGAAGAATGAAAATAGATCCTTTCTTATCTCCTTGTACAAAGCTCAAGTGCAAGTGGATCAATGATCTCCACATTAAACCAGGTACACTGAAACTATTAGATGAGAAATTAGGGAAAACCTTAGAACACATATGCACAGGCGAAATTTTCTTGAACAGAATACCAATGGCTTGTGCTGTAAGGTAAAATATCAGCAAATGGAACTTACTGAGAACTCATGCTGTCCTTTCTTCAAAACATTTAAAATAATATTTTATGTGAAATATCTATATCTATATATCTTAGTATATGAGAATATGAATACATACATATATACATACCTATAAACATGCATGCATGCATACATACATACACACAAATTTGGTTCTGGTAATTCATAAGCAAATCTGAAAATATACATTTAATGATTCCAAGTCCATTCTATTTTCCAATGATTTTAACAGCAGGTTGTTTTGGGCCATACAAAAGAGCACCTAAGTTGGTCCTAGCTCGGGCTGATATCCACAGTCCTCATATTTGAAATGCAAAACCTGGGTCTTGAGTTCTAGACCAGGATAGATTCCATAGCCAGACCCCGTATCAGTGAATAAGTACCAAACCTGTCCTGATAATAAATTACACTCTCAACACGCATTTATCTTTCAACTCCCCAAGTATTCTTGAGACGTGGATAATGTTTTATCTTCATTTTCCATTTGGAAGAGAAAAGTTAAACACACAGGATCACATCAATTTCTGCAGACAACATGATACATCCAAACTGATCATGCAATGTCAACTTCAGAGCTAAGGATAAGTTACTGTATGATAAACTAACCAGGGAGAAAATTAGTAGGAATCATGTAAAAATGACAGTGCTCATTAAAATATAATTTTAATATCTTTATAATAACCTTACTTATTTCTATAATGAAAATAGCTGGGGAAACACTTCTGTTAGTTGAGTACTTACCTAGGATTCATGATTCTGGGGCCAATTTCCAGCAGTCCATATGCAAACCAGTTATGCTTGCATGAAGCCCTAGTCTCAGGACTCCAGAGGATGAGGCAGGAGGCTAACATGTTCAATGTTTATCCTGGGCAACATGAGATTCCATCTTTGAAATATAAATAAGACAGACTTTGAGAAGTATTCGGAAGCTATTTTATTCCAAGCTACCTCTAAGTCATAATTTAGTTTAAGTTATTGGATTGCATGTGACATTTAAATTCAATAAGATGTAAGTGGATCCATTTCCTTAATGAGCCACCAGCTATTCATGGGATGGTTCTCCTGTGCTAGGCCAGGCATCCCATGTCCTAAAAATTGCCAGGACTTTAGTCCCAATGCAGAAGACAGTAAATGGAGTTAAACTAAATAGTTTCTAAATATTTTTGATTTCATAATTAAATATTATGTTCACTTTAATTATAAATGAAATACATTTTAAACACGTAGAATCATATTAATAAATTGCTATAATTAATACATTTAAATCTATGATATATAATTGAATGGATTTGTCCATTTTCCTATTATCTTCCTTGTTTCCTTTCTCTCCTTAATGAACTTTCATTTATTTGAAATAGCAACTGAAGTGAGTAGCGTAATCATCAAAATATAATTTTAACAAATGTAAGCTTAATGTGTTTTTAAGGACACAAACACTTTCAGTATTTATATAATTTTATTTTGTTAGGAAAATATGTTCTTTCTTTCCTCGAGTTTGCATATTTATCGTTATTTAAATACTAGTCAGCATGCTCCACAGTTTATGTCGTATTAGTTAATATTTCCAATGCATATTTAGAACTGGAGTTCATTGGCTGCGTCTCAAAGGATGTATTCAAAAGCAACAATTTTCTTCACCAGTAGAATTCTTGTTGCAACAGTCAAATATCTTTTTATGATTAAGAAGCTAAATTAACTTCTCATAGTTGAAAGGATTCTTAGGCTCTGTTAGGAGTGAAAAGACACCAACTAAGCCACAGCCTTGGTGAGATATTTATTGTAGCCTCGTTGTTAGAGGGGTTTCAATTGCCTTTCACCAGAGAATAAAACTGGATTATTTCACAAGTATTGGCAACTACATTAAAACCTTTAAATTGTTAACTTTCTATTTTAGTGATGTTTGAAAGTAATTCACAGTAATTGGAGATTTGTAAACTCCATATTAAAAAAATATATATATGCAAATTTAGGACTGAGATACACCAAATCTTCCATGTTAAGTGACTGAGAACAAATTGGATTTATTTGTGAGGTGTTTGAAATCAACCTGAGAATCTCTTAAAGGCAGTGCTTTTGTGCTGCTTCAAAGTATTTTTATCCTGTCTAGAGTGACTCTGCCTATAAAGATTGCAGCAAAATATTAAAAGCTAATGAAGACTTCATGTGAAACCGTGTTTGTGAATGTTGATAACTGCTTTTAACTCTTTCGTTTTACTCCTTGTAAATTTGTTCTTAAGCAGTCAGGACCAAATATTGGAGTAGAAAATAAGGGTGAGAAACTGCTAAGTCCTACATCTGTACATTTTGAGCTATTTTGACATTATTTCTCTGTTAAAACCTGAGAGGGAAACAGCTTAAATTCAATACTCTTGGGCAGGCTCAACAGCCATGTCATGCTTAGCTGATTATAATGTACTCATGCTCATAACAATTGTTTAAGACAGTTTGGAAATTAACACTAGTTACAATCTGCCACAATGGCCACTCTTAGAAACATCAGGAGCGTTGACCACCCTGAGTCTTGTCTTCTCTTCAGTCATGTGTGTACTGTTTCCAGATCTGAGGTTCTCCTCCCTCCCTCATCTCTGTTCATGTCTCAGCATTGTTGGAATGTATCATTAAGCACAAGTGTATTTACAAGTTCAACTCAGGAGTCTTTCTTTTTCGTCCAAAAGGTATAATTACTATTCATATAAGTATCTAATATCTTCTGACCCGACTGAAGAACTCGAACTTGTAAACGAATGCAATTATTTCTATGGATCCCTTCATAAAGCTCCCCCTTCAGCTCAAACGTCTGACTTTGCGTTAAAAACCTCCAATCACTGTATTTGTGAACAGACATTGACAGGAAAGAAAATGACCAGATGGGTAGAATGTAACAAGGTGACTCATCCTTTCAAATTAATGGGCTAACTGTTAAAATACACACATGGGTTCTATCATCACACAGACCTTAAAAGACAGCAAGGAAGAAGCACACTTGTTGTTTTACAGCCATATGGATGACATTGTGAAACACCATGTTGCCAACTCTAGGTGGCATACGGTTGTGTTTCAAATTCTGATCAGATATTTTCTCATTTTTTTTCCTCCTTCACTTCAGAAATGAGCTTTGTGCTTGGATTTTTCCTGCCTCAAAAATATGTGCCAAGATTTTGTAATTTTGCACACTACCCTAGAGGACACAGGATTCATTACAAAAACTTTGTTTGAAAAATTGGAAAGAAGGTCAGCTGTAATCATATTTACAAAGTTGAAAACATCAAAGCACCCATTTCAGGGGAGACAGTTATTCCTGAAATGCACAGAGTAAAATAAGATATGGTCATAGAGGAAGGAAACTACATTCTCACACCCCCCCCCCCAGGTCATTTTGATCTTTTCTCTTCCTTTTACTATACAGGGATTAAAGATTCCTTTCTTCGGAAGAACAGGTTCAGTGAATCAATTAATTAAATTTTCCTTATGCAGCCCTGATTTAACGGTATGAAAGGATTTTATTTTCCTCTAAAGATTATGTGCTAATAGAAGGGCTGCTTACTTCTTCCAAGGTAATATTTAGACACGTGACCGGGTGATGGTGCTCACGCTCGGTGTTCCATTCCTGGTACACAGACCTTCACGATCAAAGTCACCCTATGGTGTAACCCCAAAGCTACTCTCTCTTTCCCAGTTTGTGTCACCATGTGTAATGAAATCAAAAATTCCAAATTCTTCCAGGGAAACAGCAGAGGCAGAAGGACATCCATCATCTCCCGAAATGAGAAACAGTGGGATAGAAGATGGAAATAGAAGACCATGCCAGGGAAGTGCATTAGCAAGGAAAACATACTTTCTTCTTGCTGCAATTTCCTGTTTTTTTGTTCTCTAAGAAAAACAACTTATGATTACAGATAATATTTTAGAGGTTGAGATTAGGAGAAAAAAATTGCAATATGCCTTTACAACAAGTAAAAAAAAAAAAAAAGAGTAAAGCAATATGTATGCAGTGATCTAATCAGCTAGACTTCAGAAAACCAGGACAGAGTCAGGAACCGAGATTCTGAGCAAAGACAAGACCTCAGAAGTCAATAAATGCAGGAGCACTGTATAAATCTCCCCCTTCACTCTCTCTGTTTTTGTCTTTCTGTCTGTCAGTCAGTCTGTCTGTGTCTCTGTGTCTGTGTAAGCACACATGTGTGTGTCTGTGTATGTGACTTGGATTTACAGCTATACATAACCCTCCACTTCCCACCCTCTCTCCTACTTGTGCCTGCCTGCCATAAGCGAGGCTATAGCAGCTGACCTTTGAAATCTATTCTCGCTCTTCACCTCATTAACACTAATAATTGTACAAGTGACAGTGTCACACCTGAGGTCCTTGGTTAACCTGTTGACAAAACCGAGGATCAGGAATGACTCCTTCAGGGACACTTCAAAGCCCTTGGGGGAAGTATCCACAGGACAGTGACTCTGCTCAAGTAAATGTGAAACCAAATCTGGGGAAAAACAAAAGAACCAAGGTTCTTATCCTTCTGTGTCTTCCTCTATCCCCTCATCCTCCGTGATCATCTCAACCTCCTCCTCCTTCTCCAGGTTTTCTTCCTTTTCTTTCTGCTCTATTTTAGTCCCCCTCTTTCCACTTTCCCCTCTTCCTGTTACTCCTTTTCTCCCTCCTTCTGCCACTTCTCCAAGCCTCTTTCTATTTCTACTCATCCCTTTTCCCAACTCCTCTCTTCTTCCCCCTACCCAGCCTTTTCTCTTCTTTCTTCTGCTTTTCTTCCCTCCCATTTTCTTCCTCATCCTTGCTTCTCTCTCCCCTTAACCCCTTTGCCTTCTTCATACCCCAGCTTCTTCCTTCTCTAGTCCCTACAGTGCTGCCTCTGGATTTCAGGGTCCATTTTAGAGACAATTGTCCCCAGCTCTCATAAAGACCCTGAAAGATGGTGAATAAAAAGGAAGTAATAGCAAATTTCAGTTGATATATCCTCATTAACAATAACAGCAACAGCAGCAGCAGCAACAACAGCAGCAGCAGCAACAACAACAGCAACAGCAACACCAACAGTAGCAGCAACAGCAACAACAACAGCAACAGTAGCAGCAACAGCAACAACAACAACAGCAACAGCAGCAGCAGCAGCAGCAATAACAATAGCAACAGTGGCAGCAGCAGCAGCAACAACCTCACAGTTCTGATTCTGTTTTATTTATTTTCTCGTCAAACAGAATTTCCAAATGACTTTAAGTGGCAAAAGTACTTAAAGTTAAGTCAAATTCTCTTTTGTTTGAAAATATACTGGCTGTTATTTATTGTAAGTGTTATCATGGCTGTTATTAATTCAAGCTCGGAGGATATGGACTCTGGATAATGTGAATGCATGTTCAGCATGTTGACATGATCACATGTTTACTGCTTAAACAGTATGGGTCTCACATTTAAAACAAATACTGATGAAGTAAGTTCTGAGGATTGAGTCATTAGTATTGAGTATTAGTTTTCTGGTAAGTCATCCAGTGTGTGTGTGAGAGTGTATATGTGCACATGTGTGTTGGTGTTTGTGCATGTTTGCATGTTTATGTGCATGTGCGTGCTTGTGTGTGTATGTGTGTGTTTGTGCATGTGTGCATGTGCGCATGCACACATGTGTTTATATTACCATGTTTGAATTTAGGGACTGAGCAAGCTGGGCAAGCATCTTACCATTGAAAGACTCATGGCAGAGCAGAAGTAGGCTTCTGATCAACGTGTTAAACAGGTTGAGAGTCCCGAAAAATATTTTTGAGGGTTTTTTTTGAATTTTTGAATTTTAAATTTTTTGTTTATTGTGTTCTTTTTGTTACGTGTGATTCATCTTGATTTCCACCATCATAGATCTGGGGGGCGGGGATCCTGAAAGACAGTGTTCATATTTCCAGTATATGAGTCAGGGTGTTCCCAGAGAGAATTGATTACAGGGTCTGTTCCCCCTGTACAAGGGACAATGTTTGGTAGCCCAGGGCCTGAAAATGGAGTGTTGTGGGAAAGGGGAAAGCTTGTTTACACAGGCATCTCTCGCCACCATGATATGAGTGGCTGGTTGCACTGGGACACACCCCCCATGCTGTGATGGGTTGAAACCATGATTATAAAGAAGCCCTTTGTCTTTTGGATTCTTCGAAGTGTGCTATCCCAATCCTGTTTTGGTTTTCTAGGTGGCATTTGGCTTGCTGCCTTTCACAGAAGAGAGGTAAATGTCATTGGCCCCAATAATCCCTTTCAGGCGTTAGCTTCAGTGGTTTTTTTTTTTTTTTTTCTAACCAACAGTCTGTGATCTCCCAGTATATCGCATTTAAGTTTATCTTTTAAAAAGCTCCCCACTGGTTTCCAAGGAGAAGGCAAACATCTGCATTTGAAGTCATGGCATTGATACCACAGCTTCAGATGACCTAGCTACCCGCTTCTTGTCTTAAAGTATACTTTGGGTTTTCTACCGCCGGACCACAAACTAACCCCAGACTCCATGGCATAAAACTGCAACAGTTTAATAGGTTCACAATTGTTTTTGTGGGTCAAGAATTTAGGGAAGGCTTCACAGTGGCAGCTAATGTCTGGACCACGAGACCTGAGTTTTTTCCTAAGTGCCCTCAAAAGCTGGAAGCAGATAGAATGATTCTGATGATTCTGCAGCCTAGCCTGTCTGTCATCTGCATTTGCCAGGCTTCCTCAGGTGATCCTGATAGTGGACTAACCAATACAATGTTGTAATGCGCATGCCTCACACTCAAATGATAGCAGAAAGAGCTCACTGACCAAGTCTCCCGTTTTGTGTTTCATCTCTGTGCCCTCCCTCTATCTCTCTCAGTTTTGCCTCTCTTTTTCTTTCTTTCTCACTGGTGAAGTCTGCCTCTCCCTTTTCTCTGGTTCAGTCTTTCTCCTCACAGACTTTCTCTTCCCTTGGTACATAGCTCACTACATGACAGCATCTAGCATGGTGGCACCAATCACAAGAAAAAGATTAGTGGTCCTTTAAAATAGTGTTTTAGGAAGTCATGATGAAGTCCGTAATGAGTCTGTAGTCAAGCCACACAAAACGTAGAACATTATAGCAGGTATTTTTGATTTGTTCAATAAATTATAATTTAACAAGGCCATCACATCTTCAAATGAAAAGAAAAATGTAGGATATTTATTCATCTATATATGTACTTATAGATACCTATCTATATATGTAAACATGTAGGATATCCTAGAAGTATTATAGTTATACTACATATAGAATATAGATATAGGATATATGCTATAAGTAGAATATTCTAGAAGTGTTTTAAAACAGACAAATGTGTCTTTGATTTAGCTCATAAGTATCTTTATTTGTTCCCTAAATTTCCACCATAAAAGCTACGTAAAATTATAGTTATTATTCTACTTATTCAGAGTAAGTCCGTTAGCAATCTGAAATAGCAGGTTGGGGGAAAATTTATTCTTAAAAATCAACTGTAACCTTTATTTATATACATTTTTATTGGGTCAGTGACCCTGCATCCTGACCTGGGAGAGGTCCTATCTTGGAATATTGTGCATATGAACTGGGAATCTCATGGTGGCTGACCAATCTTCTGTGACAAAAGAAAGCACCACTGCCATCCTCTTCACAAACCTTTTTAAGTAGAAAACTTACTGTAGCCACTAAACATAGCTTCATTCCTTTCTGGTACAGTGCTTTGTGTGAGCCTTCACATTTAAATATGGACATTTGGTTTTATTGAAAGTTGTCCCTCTGTTTCTAGAGACAACTGATTGTCCAAAGTTTGCTGAGACTAAAATCTGTAAATACCCAAGTATGCAGATGATTTGTTTATTAAAACAATACTGTGGGATTTGCATACTCATCATCTAAGTGTCAGGGCATGTAAATCTGATACAATGTAAATACCATGTAAGTAATTCTTTATAAGTAATTCTTTATACTGTATTACTGTGGATAGAACAATAAGACAAAAGAAATGAGACTTTTCATGGATAATTTGTGTTTCATGTGTGTTTTTGTCTACCACTGATTGAGTCTTTAGATGTGAGATATGAGGTTATGGAAGACTGACTACATATGATAACCATAACAAGATTTTATATGTATATGTGTATGTATATGCATATGTATACACATATGTATATGTATATGTGTATGTGCACATATATACATATACATGTACATGTGATATTTGTATATATATGTATATGTGTATGTATATATGTATATATGCATGTGTATACATGTCTATATGTATATGTGTATGTATGTCATTGTGGAGAATGTTCTTTAAGGTCAGCTTATCTTACCTGTTTCTATGAATGAATGGTGCAAAGCAAGGACATCTTACATCATTTGCCATCATTCAGTGACTTAATAAAGTGAAGTCTGAGTTTTCTTTCTGACTACATTTTCATACACACAGACATAGGAAGGGAGGAATTCCTGGACGCACATGTACAGATAATCTATAATGAGGATGCTTTGAACAAACATTTGACCATTTACACGTCGATCGAGAAAAAGCAAAGTAAGACTTTCTGAAAGTAAATTGTACTCAATGGTAGCATATTTATTTTCACACATTATTGTTTTGAACTATTTTTCAGCAAATTCTAGCTTTGTTTTCATTTAAGGCAAACATTTTTCTGGTCCATGATGTCACAATCTTTGGTGTCCAGGACTCAGAGGGAAAAGCAGAGTTAAGCAAATTTATTTCCTATTTTTCATTGCTTTGTGAATTAATTTATCTGAATTATAGCTTTGATGTTTTTAAATATTAATATTATTTTCCAGCCTTATCATCAATTATGTTTTGGTAAAAATGCTGGTTTAAGAGTATCAGCTTTGCATGCATCTCTCTGTTGGGAGCAATAGCTGTATTCACATATCTACATCATATCAATTTGTATATTTGTTTGCCTGTGTGTCTGTCTGTCTCTCTGTGTGTGTGTTTTCCTGTCTTTGTCTGTCTATCTATCTATATCTATCTATCTATCTATCTATCTATCTATCTATCTATCTATCTATCTATCTATCTACCAGCTATACTCATCCATTATTATAGATCCTTGAGTTTCTTCTTTATTTAACAAACCATCTTTCATCCATTGTGGTCTACCTGTTTTGAAGGAACATAGTATTTTGATCATGTGAGATTAATATGGAAAGAACTTTATAAACCTTTAAGGAGCTCGTTCCTTTGTTCCATGTAATTTACTGTTTTCTTTTGACTTATTTATTGGAGTGTGGTAAACATAAGAATTTGATTTTCATATTTGAGGTCCTAACATGGGTATGTTTTTTCTCTTTATGATTTGAACTATGTTCGTATACTTAATCATTCAAAATCAGGAGCCATGATAAACTGAGGGATGAGGATTGTAATTTTGAACCACTTGAAATTCTATGTAAATATCTTTTAGCAAAATGGAAGACTTTATTAACTGAATAAATTAATAACTGCATTCATAAGAAGGAATCTCAATATCTAAAGTTTACAGTCTCTAGATTTTCGGCTTGGATTTATCGAAAATTTCATTTCCAGCCTCATTAGTTTCAGAGATGAAAACATAGCTGTTATAAAAGTTAACCCATAATTAGTCATTTCTTAATATAATGAGTGCAATGGGTGTGAGTTAAATGTACATGTTAAGGACTGAACATGCAGAATTATAAGAAGTGTAATTATCAGATAAATATGGCCATGCTAAAGACCGTGATCAGACATCTTGGTTTTTCTTAGCTAGTCTTTTATAGTTATATTTTTGAAATGCATAAGAAGATGCAGATTATGTTTTTTTTTCATTAGGAAACTTTTTTATACTATAGGGTATAATTAGATTAAATGACAGAGGAAATCCTTGGGGATAGAGTTTATACCAGCATGGATATACCTAGATTTTTTTTTTCTTTTAATGTTGGCTTTCTTGATTAGAACAGCAGGGGTTCCCTTGAAGAATGTTTCAAGGTTTATTAGTGTAAATTATATTCTGCATTTAGAATACTTTCAAAAACAAAATCATGAATATGCATTCTTGGCCTGTAGCTGCAAATTCTCTGCTTTCCTGTTACAGGCACATTCCAGGCCCCCAATCTGTGCAGTGCAACGTGCCAAATTCTAGGGAAGTACATACCAACATAATGCCATTAGGGTGCATTTGAAGATAAGTTTGCAAGTGCAGTTCTATTCAGTGACCACCTGCTGCAATGTTTTTAACCATTAGCTTGCACCTGGTATCTGAACATATACCAAATTAGACTAGAAGTCTTTAGTGTATTTGAAGACCTTATAAAGTAAATTTACACCAAGAAAATTTGTAAGCTGTGAGAAAACTTTAACAACCCAAATTCATTTAAGGATAGAGTATGAGAACATGGTGATATTTTATACAAAGTATGCAATGTATACAATGACGTAATTGTATGGTAGTTGAAGGAGGACGATGGTAATAGTGGTCATAGTTATGATGTCATTTCTGATGGTGATGACGCTTTATGGATGCTGATGAAAATAATGATGGAGATGCTGAGGGTGGTGATTGGTGGTGGTGATGATATTGATGATGATGGTAATTAGTGGTTGTGTTGATGATGTGATGACTCTGATGATTTGTGGTGGGTTTAATGGTGATGGGGATAATGCAGGCATCATAATTATTCTGATTTTGGTTTTGTTTAATGTTTTGAGACTGGAGTTTGGGTGGGGGGGTATTAGTAGGGAGTGACACCAGAGAAGAGCTTTCCTTTCTCAAATGAACAGGGGAAGATAGAATGGGAGAAGGACTTTCTTGAGGGCCACTGGGAGGAGAAAAGGAGCTGATAATAGGTTGTAAAATGAATAAGTAACTTTTAATAAGTTTATTCCATGGATATAGGACTATGGTTTATTAATTCTGTATGTTACATTGAACTTTGTAAAACACTAACGAAATTTTTATGAAAGTGATTACGGACACTAAATATGGAGAGGTCTCTCCTATCTATTACAGCAATGAAGCATAAATTAGAATATGAAGAATATGTGCCAGAGAAAAAAATGTCAGGCCATGGGTATGTGTTAAAAAAAAAGAAAAAGAAAATCAATTGTTGAAAAAGCTCAGAGTTTTGGCTTAGAGATTGAGAGTTCAAGGCACCATCAGTTTCTCTCCTGGCAACTTGGAGATAAATTAAAAGCAAATTAATAAATGCATATTAAATAAACTGATGACATGTGAGCGATGGAGTATTATGGGGGTCTTAGGAAATAGATAGTTAAATAACAGTGTCTACAGGTTGCTCCTGTAGGAAAAAGCAATATAAAGATGACTCACTCAAATAGGGAACTGAAGAGACAGTCGAAGGGAGAAGCCCAAGCACGGCTTCTGGTGATCTCTTTCCCAAGACAAAGACTTGATCATAAAAGATGAAAGACCATAGACCAGAGAACAGTGAAGTTTACATCTAAATACATATCATAAGGTTAGTGCCCACTCCTCCTCCCATTGGTTCTGTTTAAACCCCAACCTTGGTATCCACCTACCTTTTCTCAGGTAGGGTACCTTCAACTTTCCTGTTTCCCTGTGTTCTTCTTCCCTTCTTTCCAAGTCATCCATGAGATGACAACTCAAAGTCTGAGGCTGGGGAATGCCCCAGAGTATAAATAGTGCGTGCCAGAAAGACTTTACAGAAATGGAAAATGTCAGCCAGTGGCACAACCTAGAGTGAAAATGGAGGTCTGAGGGTTTTGGACACAGATCCCCAGGATGGCTGACAGACTGACAGAAACCTACAAACACCAGCCACGGAGACAAAGCATGAAAATACAAGCAGTATTAGTACATATTAAAGACTCCCATCAAGGTGGATGAGAGGGACCTAAGAGCTGGGAGTGTGCTACCCCTCCCTCTGCCTCAGTCTCTCTCCTCTCCACATTAGTCTTGCTCAGGGCATCTTCCTCTGAATAGGATCCTTTCTTGTCATCTTTCTGGTTTCTAAAAGTTCCAGTCTCCTGGCGAATGGAACCTAGGGAGCAGGGAGTAGTGCTCCTGAGAGGAGTTTTACCCCACTGAGACTCACCCCATTTGGTTAGCCACAAATTTGACTGATTTTCCTGTAAGGGAGATTGCCATAATCCACCCAAGGGCATAACCAGAATGTAAGAACTTCTCCCACATTCCACCTCTTAAGTTATCCAATGGCCAGCAGTGCTGCAGGATCATGTATTTGCAGGGTCATGTAAGCCAACTGCAGCAAATGGACTGGTCTTATACACTGTACTTCTTATAGGTCATTAAACTCTTTCAAAAGCACCTATAATCATCTGTACTTAGATTTGCCAATTATTTTTCTCTTTTCATGATCTCACAACACCTCTTTTTCCTTAATTTAAAAAATATTTTAATAAATTAAATTTTAATAATTAAAATATTATGATTACAAGTGCATTGATTTTTATGAGTGAATGGGCTTAACTCTGTTTCAACCCATGATTCTCAGGTCATTCCCATTTTACCTCCTCCTCACACTCCTCTTGGGCTCTTTTCTTTCTCCAGGAAGGTTTGACAAAGATGAATTTGATATAGCTTCATTTTATAGCAGCAGAACTTGAGGGCTGAGGTAATAAAAATTGTCTATTAGTTCAAAACACTTCATTACAGTTTATTATAGCCAAGTTTTTGAAGAGTAATTTTTTCATTATGATTTCCAGAGCTCTCTGGTTTACTCAAAAAAAAAAAAAAAAAAAAAAAACCTCAGACTTTCTGCTTATTTCTAAAATAGAAATCATATCATTTCAAGATAAGGTAGATTGAAAAACAGACTGAACACATGTGGCTTCATCCTGCCTGCTGTAGTCTTTTGACATCACAGGTTTGAAGCTCTACAGAATGCACTTTGTGACATGAACAAGTGTTTATTTACCCCATATGGGTATATCAACAGGAGAATAAAGAAATGGTTTTATTCAAGTTGAGTTTAGGGAGCCAGAGAGTTTACTGGGGTTCCTTGTAGGATCCTCAGTGACTCCCAGACACCCTTATCATCAAAAGGCTTCTAATATGAAGGCTTGCAGGCTCACCCCATTGTTCTGTCCTCTTGACTTTCCACCCTTCCTGTTGAAACATCTCTGGGAAATGCTTAGTGAATCCTGTAAGTTTCTGAGACTCCTTAGCCTTTTGAGTTTTATTTACTTTCAGAATCTGGCAACTGTCTGGGTTGAACAGTCCCTGCTCTCTCTGGGAGGGTGTGTTCATTTCTGAGGATGGAGCTCTAAAAATGAGGTAGGAAGAAGCCATTTATGATGTTGTGTGGCTGCAAAGAGAGTACTCACCAGGGACTGAGAGGGCAACAGATTTGTACTTAGGTCAAAAGAAATGGAAATTGGGGGAAATAGGAGCCCCTGGCAAATCCTGCGTTAGGCAAATTGAATCATCTGCTATATAGAATTGTGAATTTCTGCTCCAAATGTTTTCCTTATCTTCTTTTTTCCTTTTTCCCTTTTCCTTTCCAGTGATTAAGGAAAGGAGTGCATGAGAAGTGTTGTCCCCCAAGCTTGAATGCTGATGTTATGTGCCCCACATATCTATTTTTAACAGTTAGAAGAAATGCAGAGCCCAGTGTAGATGCAGATGCAGCCAAAAACAGCATATTCTACTCTCTAAATTTTCTGTAGTGGAGATTCAGAACCCTCTAATTCAAAGTGAGAAATGCTTTCAAGATGGTAAAAATCCTCCAAGCTACTGCACATTAAGCAAATTTAAGCTCCTTCGTGGGACCTGAAAACTGACAAAATTTTGAGGCACACTCTATGTTCTTCAGTAAAAACAGTGGCAGGTGTCTGAAAAGAGGCTGTGCTAAATATCACCCTCACAGTACACAATACCACATGGCAAAATTAAAGTATCAGCATCATGTGTAGTACTGAGTACCAAGGAACGAGTTGCCCCTCTAAAAACATCAGGAAATCCGGATGCTATATAAAACGTAAGTGGCTTTGCTGTAGGTAATCTTGGATTGTGTGCGAGGTTGCTGATGTACACATGCTGTGCACGCACATGTGAAGGTGAGAGGTTGGCCAGTGGGAGTTGAATTCTACTATCATGAGGGTTCCAGGGTCAAAATTTAGTCTTCAGGATTAGTGATTAAGTGATAATTTTTTTTTCACTGCAACAGTGGGTCACAGAAATACTGCCACTCACAAAATCCAATGTGTGATTCTAAATATCTAAATTGTGCTTTGATCTCCTAAGCATGGTATAAGTGACTTAGGATGCATGTTCTCATCAATTTCTGTACCTCTCTTTATCTCCAGAAGACAGATTGTTGCTATGTGTATACTTCTGACTACAGTAGAAAGATAGACTTTACTTAAGTGACTTGTTATTAAAAGATCCCAATGTAAGAAAAAAAAAAAAGGACCAAAATGGAAAGAAGAAAGAATATACCACGGGCTTTAATTTCAGTATCTAACACAGGAAATATTTAATTATGTAGCAGACTGTATTTCTTAAATTTCTTCAGTCAGCAATTTCCAAAAATATGGTTGTATTCACCTTGCTGATTGTCTCTGGTAGAAAAAGTTGATGTCACTGGTGGTCATCTCAGCACTGGGTTCAGATTTCTTCATTTCTGCCTCTAATCTAGCAATCTAGCAGTTAGTTTCAAAGTTCTTATAAGTCCCTCCTTTCTCCAATATTCTTAGGAGTGTCATTCTCATCACCTTATTGTTCCTGCCAATTATTTTCTAAAGAGGTTACACAACTCTATTCTGTAGACTTTCCAAAGATTCATTTATTATATATATATATATGAGTTCACTGTCACTGTCTTCAGACACAGCAGAAGAGGGCATCAGATCCCATTTCAGTTGGCTGCGACCATGTGGTTACTGGGAATTGAACTCAGGACCTCTGGAAGAGCAGTCAGTGCTCTTAACCTCTGTGCCATTTCTCCAGGCCCTGCAGACTTTTCTCTCTCTCTTTTTTATTACTCTATATTTACACTTGAGATGTTATCCCTTTATCCCACCCTATTCCCATCCCCCAACCCCTTCCAGTTGCCTTCACAAAGGTGCACTCTCTTCTGATCCCCCTCTCCACCCCATTACCTTGGCATTCCCCTGCATTGGAAAAATGTGCCTTCTCTGGAACAAAAGCCTCTTGTCACATTGATGCCAGACACTGATATCTTCAGTTACATATGCAACTGGATCAATAGGTCTCTCAAAGTGCGCACAGAGGTTGGTGCTTTACTCTATGGGAGTTTTGGAGGGTTTGGTTGTTTTTTCCCATGAGGTTGCAACTCCTTTCAGCTCCTTAGGTTCTTTCTTTAGCAAACTCATTGGGATCCCTGAGTTCAGACCGATGGTTAGCTGTAAGCATGCTCAGCTGTATCGATATGACTCTAGCCTAGTTCCTGAGGGGGCATCTCTGTCTGGTTCCTGCCAGTAAGTACTTTTTGAAATCAGCTATAGTGCTTGCATTTGGTGGCTGCATATATGGTGAATCACAAGGTGAGGCAGCTTCTGAGTGATTTTTTTCTTCAATCCCTCCTCCTCTATTTGACCTTGCATTTCCTCCCATGAGAGTTTTGTTCTCTTTTCTAAGAAGACCTGATGCATCCCCATTTTGGCCTTCCTTCTTTTTGAGCTTCATATTGTCTGTGATTTTTTTTCTTGGGTATTGGGTATTCAGAGCTTTCTGGGGCTAGAATCTGATTATCAGTGAGTATATACCATGTGTGATCTTTTGTGACTGGGTTACCTCACTCAGGATGATAGTCTCTACCTCCATCCATTTGCCTAGGAATTTCATGAAGTCATTGTTTCTAATAGCTGAGTAGTACTTGATTGTGTAAATGTACCATACTTTTTGTATCCATTCATCTGTTGATAGACATCTGGGTTCTTTCCAGCATCTGGCTATTATAAATAAGGCTGCTATAAACATGGTGGAGCATGTGTTTTTGTTATATGTTAGAGCATCTTAGTGGTATATACCCAGGAGTGGAACAGCTGGGTTTTCAGGTAGTACTATGTTCAATTTTCTGAGGAACTGCCAAATTGATTTCCAGAGTGGTTGTACCAGCTTATAATCCCACCAATAGTGGAGTATTGTCCCTCTTTCTCCACATCCATGCCAGCATCTGCTGTCACCTGAGATTTTTATCTTAGCCATTCTGACTGGTGTGAGGTGAAATCTCAGGGTTGTTTTGGTTTGCATTTCTATGATGATTAAGGATGTTGAGCATTTCTTTAGGTGCTTCTCAGCCATTCAGTGTTCCTCAGCTGAGAAATCTTTGTTTAGCTCTGTACCCCATTTTTTAATAGGATTGTTTGATTCTCTGAAGTCTAGCTTCTTGAGTTCTTTGTACATATTAGATATTTTTTAAAGGCTCCTTGGCAGGATCTTGATTATTTGTAGTTGCATAAGACAGATGAGCATTGGACATCCCAGTGTCCTCAGAGGCTTCAGAGAATGGTGAGGGTTCTAGGACGGTAGTGAATTCTAGGTTATTTTGGTTTTGTCTGTTTGTTTTTCTCCTGAAGTTGCTTGATCAGTTTCAATCTGAACAACAAGGAGAAAGATATAAGACAGAATCTAGCAGGAAGAGACCTGTGGTGATAGGTGTAAGGGAGGGAATAAGAGGATTCTGAACCTTCTGGTAAATCCTTCTCTACTCTGTTCTAGCCTAGTTGAAGACTAAAAGTTTCAAGCAGAACTTTTGTTGTTTACTAATGCATATTTTTATTACATCTTGTCTTTTCCCCCAAGACTATAATATAGTTTTATTATTTTCTCCCTTTGTTTTTCATACTAACTGTCCCCCACCCCCATATAACTTCCTTGCTCTCTTTCAAATTCATTGTCTCCTTTTACACTGTATGCTATTGCAAGCACATAGACACACACATACACACACACACAGAAAGACACACACACACACATGTAGACACACACACACACACAGAAAGACTCACACACATTAATGCACACACACAGTATCACCACTTCTAAATATAACCTGCTCAGTCTGCACAATATTACCTGTGTTCCTGTTTTCAGGGTTGACCATTTGGTTTTAGATAATCTATTGATCTGCCCTACCCCTGGGAAAACAATTTCTACTGTTCTCAATAATCCTCGGTTGCTTGTAGTTCTTTGTGTAGAACTGAGACCTCCTAGGCTTTTCCTTGTCCATTTTGGAATGACGATTGTTCCTGTCCTCTTTCATCTCATGCCTAGGAAGTCCTGGTGAGAATGTATTGATGTGACTCCAATATTTCTAGAAGACACACTGCCACAGCAAAATCCCTGATCCTCTTGCTCTTAAAATCTTTCTGCCTCCTTTCTTCAATGTTTCCTGAGCCTAAAGTGCAGCAGTTGTTTTGTAGATGTATCCACTGAAACTGGGCTGCAGAACTCTCAATATTGATTGGTTATGGTTTTCTATAATCTCCATCTGTTTGAAAAGGAAGTTTCCTTGATGAGATAGCACTATACTTGCCTGTGGGCTATTTTTAAACCTAAAAAAAAAAAAATCAAAAGGGAAAAATCAGTTTCACAAATTTGACCCAAATTTGAAGCAACCTACAATTTCATTACTTGCCAGGATGATGAACTCTAGACAGGACTCTTCTGGGTTCCCAGAAAATGGCAATGAGTCACATTTTGTATAGACTTAAAAAGACAAACATGTAAGGCAATCATACTTCCCATCAGGTCCAAACCGGTCCAACCAGGGGCAAATATGTATCCTAATGTTTTGTTATGCTTTGTGAACCTCTGCCTATATCCAATCAAGGACAAACATATATCCTGCCTACAGATGCAGTTGGGCCAAACATATTTAGGGGGAGAGAAAACATGTGGCTTATTGTCTCCCATAAAAGTAGCCTTGAGAATTTCCTTGGGCAAGGAGCTTCTAGATTAGAGACATTTTGTTCCATTTGGTGTCTTAGGCATAGTAATTAAAGCTTAAAACATGGTTTTTGGTTCTCACATCACAAGGACCAATATTCACAGTACAGTTAAGAATTATGCTGTTTTAGTAATATGGTGGTTGTAGATTCTTCTCCAATAACCTCAGTTTCTTTAGCACTGGCTATTTGGTTAGGTTTTCTAGGACCAGGCATGAGTTTACCCTTGCTAATTGTTTATTGGTCTTAAGTCCAATTAGGAAGTTGTTGGTTACTGCCAAGTTATATGTGACATAATTGGACCATTAGGATCCAGCATGGTGACATGCTGGTCATTGTTGTGGTCAAAGGCATCATAGCTAATGGGACTATCAGTTGCCTTCCTCCTTTGGAAGCTTTCACAGTTCCTTTTGGTACCATGAAAGCTAATCCTCAACTGGGAGTTTCAGGGAAGACCCAGTTTAGGATCATCTGGGCCCTGTGTTTGAAGTGCATGGCATCTTCAGCAATAGAGATTTACCTTCCACCTCTGGGGGCACAAGAAAGAGCAATAGCAATAAGCTGTATGTTTGGTGAGTCGTGTGTGTGTGTGTGTGTGTGTGTGTGTGTGTGTGTGTGTGTGTGTGTATTATACTTTGAGTTTCTCTACTCAAAATAGGCCTTCTCATATCTGGTATTGGGGGTTTTGTTAAGTGAGCTTTGGCTCTTGGTGGAAGAGTTGTCAGACCAGATTAAAAAATCATTTAAAATATGTGTATAAAGTTATACACAGAATAATGTACCTTACATGGCTTTTTAGGTAAGTAGTTAATAGTATGATCCTTATGACTTTTTCAGATATCCTTACTAGTGAGTATTTTAATGTCCTTCCATTTCTCCTTCCCTATCCCTAATTAGAGTGTCCTATCCCCATTTCCCTAATCAGACCATGTGTACCCTGATAATCTCCTTTATATTACTCCCCATTCCCTGAATCCTTGCAATATTTGATTTTTTGCTTTCCTGGATTCTACATCTACTCCAGGAAGTACTTCACTAATGTATCAAGATTTAGAGCCAAGAATCCAGGTGAGAAAGAACTTTCAGCATTTGGATTTCCTCACTCAAGACAATCTTTTCCAGCTCTCTCCATTTAACTGCAAATCCATAATTCCTGTTTTCTTTTTTTTTTTTTAAAGACGAATGGTATTCCCAGTGTATATTCACCACATTTCCATTATCTTTTCATTCTGCAGAAAAGGAGTGACAGGCACAGAATGTGGTGGTGGCTACTGCAGCAAACCTATCTGAGCTTGTGCTCTTCCTAAAGCAGTGGATATGTGGCTCCAATAAATCAGCAGTCTTCCTTCTCAACAAGAAAAGAGTGTAATGTGTGACTCATCTGTAAAAGCCCACTGACTCTTATTTTGGAAAGCATTTGCCAAATATATAAATGAATAATCATTTGGCATTGGGCTGAAATTAATGAGGCTGCAGTTGGAAGCCACTTGCAATTATCACCAAATGCTGGGAAGTTTGTGGAGTTAGTTTTACCAAAGTAAAGTTAATGAACAAAGTCATAAGTGGTATAGTCAGATAGATTGGCATTTAACCCCTCTTGCAGCCCTATCATCATGAGCAGGTGAAGTCACTCTGCTGAGACCAAGCATCTCACACAGCCTGTCAGTGCACACTCAGTCACTGTATATTCACACAGCCTGTCAGTGCACACTCAGTCACTGTATACTCACACAGCCTGTCAGTGCACACTCAGTCACTGTATATTCATCAGATGAGCTATATCCCAGACATTTCTGGAAGGATGTTGGACCCTCCTCCGGGATTTCTCTGTTATCACTGTGAAATAAAAAAATACACTGAGAAATTAGAAACAACCGTGCATAACTGATACTTCTAAGAAACTCCATCCTTCACTGAATTTTATCGCACTCTTGATGTAGTTCCCAAACAGCACTTCAATAGTTTAGTTTCCTTTTGTTTTGCTTTTGTTTTTCCTTTTTCAAGTCAGGGTTTCTGTACGTAGCCCTGGCTGCCCTAGACTTGCAATGTAGACCAGGCCGACATCAAACTCACAGAGATCCACCTGCCTCTGCCTCCTGAGTGTGCACCACTGTATCCTGCTTAAGGGTTCAGTTTCTTTAGTCTGTTTCACAATCGGTCTTCATAGTCACTAGAAATTTCAAAGAATTCCACTATGTTTTCTTTTTCTTTGCAGATGCTAATTATTTGCCGGGGCCTGTACAGATCCCTCTAGAAAGCGTTGATGTCGTTCTGTTAATTAATATGCATAGATTAATGCAATGATATAATATTTCACAAAAAATTCTCATAGTTAGGACAGGAGAGCAACAATGGTCTGGAAAGCTGACTTCAATATATATATATATACATATATATATATACATATATATGTGTGTGTGTGTGTGTGTGTGTGTGTGTGTGTGTAAATTTAATCTGTGCCACACGTATAGTTCTATTTTATGATCATTCAGAAGGGTCACAAAGGATACATTGAGTTGTTAGAAAAATTGTGCATTTCAAAACTGGGTCCTAAATAGATTCTCTCAGAGCTTCTGAGTTGTTTTCTCAAGATGATGTCCACACCTAGGCAGGCAGCTTTTCAGGCTATTTTAATATCTAGATCTAAGAGGCACATATTTAAAATATTAGTCATGGTCTCAAAGAGAAAGGTGTATGAAGAAAAACTGTTCTACCCAATAAATTAAAGGTAATTTGATGTTCAGAAGATAAACTTGAATCTAATAAGTCTTCACGTAAAGTTTGATCTTTTCTGTTTGCACAACTGTCTTGCTTAATTAATGTGAAAATTACAAGGGAGATATAAAAACCAAATGGTCTATTAAAGGAAGTTATATAATTATATCTCTCCTACATAGATGTGTGAGCTGCAATGGGAGAAGATATTAGGCAACATGTCCTATATTTGTTATTCAGTATTGTTTTGTGAGCCTTTCAATTGGTGCGTTTGTTTATTAATTTATAATTTATAGACTCTCACTTTCATTGTCTTTATTATTTATTTATTGCTTTTCTCTCTCTATCCCTCTCTCTCTCTCTCTCTCTCTCCCTGAGTCTGCACATGCAAACATGTACGCATGCATACTCTACCCGTATAAAAGCTTGTAAAAGTCAGTTCTCTCTTCTCTCTACCCACTTTTCACCAGGGATTAAAATCTGGTTACCAGTGCTTGGGAGCACTGCCAAGTTTTGGGCAAGTTCTGAGCTATTGTGCCAGCCCCCAAGGTGCCAGTCATGATGGTCCAAAACATGTCCATTGAAGCTGATACTCACCCACAGAGACTCGATCATAGAATGTATGGTGGAAATAAATCCACAAACTGCAGAAAACTGAGACCTGACTGTAGCCTTCTTTGCCATACCCATGAGAATGACGTGGAAGTTAGCGTGCTCCAAGACTGGCTTCTTCCATCTGCAGAGTCGAATTTAATATATATATATATATATATATATATATATATATATATATATATATATATATATATATACACACACACACACACATATATATATATATATATAGCCATCTTGAAATAATTTTATAAGATTAGATACAAAGAAAGTTTAGATGAGCTTTAAAGCCCCAAAAGCTATATGTACTTTCAAGTAAACCCACATTGTTCGTATTTATTAGGTCTATATCCACTCTGTTGGCTAACCAATGATGATCATTTTTAATTGTTTAAAACATTATCCTTAAACATGAAATAAAATGACATGCAACTCTCTGTATGAATGCCTAGGATTTTATGGAATAAAGTTGTATAAAGTAAAAGCATGTTTATCCAATGAGGTCAGGGTGGCACTTGCTTACAGTGTGGTCCAGCTCTTCTCCAAATGTTGCAGATCTCATACCCTGGAGTCTAGAGTGGTGTTTGTTTCTTTGTACAATGTGCTCTGCAGGGAGGTGGTAGGTCTTTCAACCAATGAAAGCTAGAGTAGTAGTAAACTTCTGTTTGTTTTGTTTCAATGGCAGTGAAGGAGGGCGAGATTCTGGTACTCGGGGAACTCGGTAGTCAATACCAAGTGCAGGTATGAGATTCCAGCATTGGTGAGTCACATGAAATAAAATAGAAGCACAGCCTGTATCATGAGGCGAATTAACTAAAAATACATCATTTGCATTGTAATGAAGGGAAGGGACTAACGAGTTGGGTTCTCACAGGTTGGAGTTATGGGATGCCCTCACTTATGACTTCATCTGTGCAGTTCTCCGTAAGTCTCCCACTTTCTTCCCTTCTAATCCTAAAATGACTGTGTTGCGATATTCACTTCTACAGTACATGCTCTGCAAAGCAGGATCTTAAGCTGCTTCTGTAATTCCTTTGCATGTAAACAGATGACAAGAACTTGTAACCGTAACTCCACGATTAAAGAGATGACAAAGACTTGTAAATCCATGATTGAAAAACACATCTTTTCTTTACCTCTACCTTTCTGTAGTATACTTACAAGACAGTTTTGGGAGCTCTAGTTATATAAAAACTGTAAATAGGGTTGTCAGTGGGATGACTTGTACTTCACACTGAACAGCCAGCTGTTCCCAATGGAGGCTCCTGTGGAGTGTGAAGGCAGCACCGCAGGACGAGTGTAGTCAGTGTGAGCTTATAGCACTCTGACAAAGAACAGGGAAAAGCCCAAAGAGAAAGTCTGTCCAGAGGAAGGCGGGATTAAGTAAGTGAGTAATCTGTGATCATTAAATGGAGGGAGAGACCTCTGAAGCACTCTGGTTGGCTAAAGCAGGCAGGTGAGGCCACTGTCACTGTAGACTCCTTCCTGTCTCACGTTCTTAGTGGCTTTGTGTCCTCTTCATGCCCACAGAAGTGTGCCATGTACAGAGGCAGGTACATGTTGTCTTAGTACAGCAGGAAAAAATAATTGCTGTCCTAATATGAGATGTTTTATTATCATTTTAAAAGCACCTTGGAAAATGCATTAGCTTGCATCTGTCTGAAAGGAACTATATTTCAAGGGGATGAGGGCAAATACATCCTTGTAGGTTACTTGATCCGAGTAAGGCTTAAAATTTCAAACACACACACACACACACACACACACATTTTACTGCTTTTTCTCATTATAAAGCCAATAGATGAAATGCAATAAAGAAATGCCCATATTTTCTATGTGTGTGGACAGATTGCTTAATAATGGTGAAGAGGAGCAGCTATAATTGGAGAGGAGCTAGGACTGATTTCCAAAACCACATGATGGCTCACAATTAACTGTATCTCCAATATCAACTATGTGCTACTCCTTCTGTCCTTCAAATATACTGCATGAAGGCAGTACATAGATATCCATGCTAACAAAATACCCACACAGGTAAAGCAAACATTTTTTAAAGTAATATCTAGATTTTCATATTATGAATTGAATTGTCCTCCAGAAAATTTCCATGCGTTATATCCTTAACTTTCAGGACTGTAAGACATGAACAAATGTGGCAATAAAATTTTTGTAAGAACTTAAGAGAAAAACCATTGTGAAGTTGGTTGGTGTCTGTTTGAGTTAGGGTTTCCATTGCAGTGAAGAGACACCATAACCCAAGCGATTCTTACAAAGGCAAACATTTAGTTGGAGCTGGTTCACACTTTTAGAGGTTTAGTCCATTATCATTACAGCAGAAACATGTCATCATGCAGGCAAACATGGTGCTATAGGATCAGAGTTCTATGTCTTGCTCTGAAAGTAGCCAGGAGGAGACTATCTCTTATAGGAGTCAGAAGATCTAGTCCCACTTGCCACACATGATCATATATAAGACTTCAAAGCCCACCTGCACAGTGACCATACTTCTCTAACAAAGCATCACCTTCTCCACTAAAGTCTTACCTCCTCCATTAAGGTCACACTTCCGAATAGTTCCACTTCCCATAGGCCAGGCATATTGAAACCACCATAGTTTCATGAAAGGCAAGAAAGAGATAATTTGGGCATTAAACTTAAGGCAGGAAGAACAAGGAAAGAAGAGGTGGAGTTAGGGGGACACCTGTAGCCAAGAAAAGTAGAGGCTCTCCAACAAACATAAAACAGAAAGACAGACAAGACATACGGACAGCTACTTGTAGATACCTCACTTTAACACATTTAATTCTATAAAACATTTTAAAAACTGACAGTATTATAAATGAAAATCCTGTCTAGTTACTTTAACATAGCTGAATTAAAAGTAAAATCAGAATAAGATCAACACTCATAAAATAATCAACATATACCAATTGAACAACAACCCTGTTATATTTTGTAAACCAGACCATGACAGGTCTGCTTGCTGCCTGCTGAAACAGCCTAGACAAGATAACTGTATTTGGAAACTTTTCACAATATCTACTTAATTTTTGTTATATGGCTCTTAGCTTTGTAAATTTCTAATTGGGAAATGAAACACTCAAGAATTCAGATTATCAAGCTGATTATTTTGTCCAGTTTCTCTGTGTATAAATAATATTAAGGCATAAGACAGGAAGCCTATCCCAGATGACAACACACAGACATATGCACACACAGGCATACAGTTACACATACTGAAAGATACACACAGACACAGAAACATGGATACAGACATACACATAGACAGCCACAAAGACACACAGACAGACACATGTTCACAGCCACAGCCACATCAACACAGACACATATATAGATACACAAACACACAGACAGACATAGATACACAGACACACAGAGATACACAGGGATATACACACAGGCTTATTCAAATAGGCATACAGACACACAGGCACACAGATACACAGACATATATGCACACACACACACACACAAACACATACACATGTAAACACACATTGACACACGGACAGGCACAGACACACAGACCCACAGGAAGATACACTCAGACACTCAGACACAGATAGATACCAAAACATATGTATAAACACAGAGAGAAACACATCCACATAGACATACAGCCATTCACACAGACAGACATAGATACACAGGCACACACACGTAAGACTGACTTGCAGAGAGAATGCCACAATAAGATGTTATGTTAAGCAACAATATTACTTCTGGACAATGCCAGAAGAAGCAGAGGTAAATATGACTGTGCCCTTCTCCCTTCTGTATCTTAAATAAAACAGATGAATAAATTACTGTGTGTGCATTTGGCTAAAGATGATGGTAACTGCTTGGATATGTAGCATTCATTAAGCCCATAGAGATATATTGAGCATATCCTGCTCTCCAGACATTAGATAAGCACAGATGAATGAGTCGTCAATTTTATAATAAGACTCATTTTGATAACACTAAGTGAATAGACTGGAGTAATCTTGCCTTGCTTCTATAAGTCAATGGTTAGAAAGTTACATGGCTAATTTACTAGTCAGAAGCATTGGTAGTGCTATCCCCAAGTAGAAGAACAACATTCCAGTCCAGTGTTGTGCACTATGACTTACTAATGCTGTTAAACAGGGGACAGGGCATTGAATGCATAAGCAGGAAATAATTTTAAGCAAATTTCACGTTGAATGGCTGTCTATAAATTTAAGATGCACATTTATTGATCCTGACAGCTCTCAGTCTAAGAGCTCATTTTCACAAAAGAGTCTTTCCAGGCTGATTAGCTATTTTGCAGGCTGCTGCCAATCACAGGGAAGCTGAGAATCTCAGATTTTGTTAGCTTCATTCTAGGATTTATTTATTTATTTGCAGTACGTTTACGATACTATTGATTTCACCTTAATTGCTCCATGATGAATAGGAAGATGATAAAAAGGAGTTAGTCCCTTTGATTCTGTAGTATAAACATGAACATACTTTGTAAGAAGCATGCAATACTCCTGCATATATTTCAACTCTACATAAATTGCACTGTTGGTCAATTTGCAAATTCTATTTTTCTTAGGCTTTGCAGAGGTATGGTATGTTTCATGTTGTTTAATAGCCACAGTGAAGGTACTCTGAAATCAACAAGTAATACCTTCATGCTAGATGCAGACTTTCTTATAAGCCAAAATGTCCTTAACTGAAATACCACTAAGAGATAGCATATAATAATGTAGCGTGATCACATAAACACACTGTGTGCTCTTCTTCTGAGTAAATATGTATTCTCAGAGTCCTTACCATGTGGCCTTTTCTACTGCAAAGAAATGTGTGAGTAGCATATCTGGGGGGTGAAGCTTTTTGCACATCCCCACCGTAGGAAAGGCATCTGGCTGCAGCTTTCATAGAAACCCTATAGTACACATGGTTTGGCATGTAAATTCATGATATGGTCTCACTACTCTATGTGAGCTGGGATTCTTTTTTTCTTGTTTAAACACAGGGCAACAAAACCCATATATCTATATCATGGGTATCTATGTATTTTTCATTTCAATCCAACAGTTTCCTCCAAAGACTGCCTAGTTCATTTACAGTTCTAATCCATCACTGAATTCTCCTTACTTGGTTGAGTGATTCCTTCACATTTAGGCAACTGGCTTATTATTTTAGCTAAATTTAAAGGTATTTATTTCATTTTTAATTATGTGTGTTCATGTTGGTTTGTTTGCCTATGTGTATGCGAACAGGAGTCATGGAAAGGCAGAGACAGGTGGAACCTGGGGCTCACTGGCTGTGAAGCCAGGTTCAACTTCTAGCTCAGGAAGACACTTGGCCTCAAGGCAATAAGAACTCTATCTTCTCTGATGGAGAAGAGCAGCAAATGCAATGTTCTGGTCCCTTAAATTTAAGTGCATGTGCATGTTTATCACACACACGCACACACACAGACACACATACACACACACACACACACACACACACACACACATACACACACACACACACACAACATACACACTTAATTAATGGTGCTCAACTCACAAAATGAGTTACAGAGAAAGTTGAAATATCTCATTGTACTAACTTACTAAATGACATCAGAAGCATTGGATATTATGTTACGATGTTTGTAACTCAAATTCCCATTTACTCTCTGTGCTAGAATTTAATATATTATACTGCAACTTACTGAATTTTGAATACAATTAAATGTTCAGAATTAGTTGATAATTCACACAGTTTAGTTTGACAAATAATAATGGCAACATGTAGGTATGTTAGGTTCAGGACAAATTATATCAAGTTTTAGTATAAAATAAATGTTATCTAAAGTTATATTTATCAAAACCATGTTTGATTACCACTGTAATATTATTCATCTATTTCAAAGAATGTAGACTTTACTGTGTTCCCGCAGGATAGAGAATAAATATTTAAAGTACCGTGAATTAATTATACTTGGATTGATTAAGAACTGGAACTTAGCACGTGGAAGAATGAAAGTAGGCCCTTTCTTATCTCTTTGTACAAAGTTCAAGTGCAAGTGGATCAAAGATCTCCACATTAAACAAGGTACACTGAAATTATTAGAAGAGAAAGTAGGGAATACCTTAGAACATATAGGCACAGGAGAAAATTTTCTGAACAGAACACCAATGGCTTGTGCTCTAAGGTCAAATATCAACAAATGGGAGTTAAGGAGATTGTAAAGTTTCTGTAAGGCTAAGGACACTATCAAAAAAAACAGAATGGCAGCCAACAGATAGGGAAAAGATCTTTACCAACCCCACATCTAATAGAGGCCTAATATCCAAGGTATACAAAGAAATCAAGAAGTTAGACACCAGAGAATCAAACAACCCTATTAAAAAATGGGGTACAGAGCTAAACAAAAAGTTGTCAATTGAGGAATATCGAATGGCTGAGAAGCATCTAAGGACGTGCTGGACATCATTAGCCATCAGGCAAATGCAAATAAAAACAACCCTGAGATTCCACCTCACACCATTCAGAATAGCTAAGATCAAAAATTCAGATGACAGCAGATGCTGGCAAGGATGCAGAGAAAGAGGAACACTTCTCCACTGTTGGTGGGGTTGTAAACTGGTACAACCACTCTGGAAATCAGTCTGGCAATTCCTTAGAAAATTGGACATAGTACCACTACCTGAAGATCCAGTTATTCCACTTCTGGGCATATATCCCAGAGAAGCTCCAACATACAACATACACCACAATGTTCATAGCAGCCCTATTTATAATAGCCAGAAGCTGGAAAGAACCCAGATATCCTTCACTAGATGAATGGATACAAAAATCATGGTATATTTACACAATGGAGTACTACTCAGCTATCAGAAACAATGACTTTATAAAAGTTTTAATAAAATGGATGCATCTAGAGAATATTATTCTGAGTGAGATAACCCAGTCACAAAAGAACAGACATAATATGCAGTCACTGATAATAGGATACTAACCCTAGAAAGCTCTGAACACCCCAGAAACACCTCACAGACTATATGAAGTTCAAGAAAAAACAACGGCCAAAAACAAAAAAAAAAAAAAAAAAAAAAAAAAAAAGAAAGAAAGAAAATTAAAAACCATTATGCTCAATCTTTACACACCAAGAAAACTTTGACTATTTCCAGGTTACATCTTGTTTTACATGTACTCTATGCTCATTGTAACTGGTAAGATCTTAATGCACACTATCAAACCTTTAAAAATTCAAGTACTGACAAAAATGTATTCATATACTTTTATGCAAAAGAGGTTTTAAAAGCTGTACATTTATCTTTGTTTTTTAAAAAATAAAGTTGTTCAGTTTATAAAAAAAATAAAAAATAAAAAAAGAACTTTGATGTCCTCACTGAAAATTTGGATTTAGAATAAGAAATGATAAGGAAAATAATGTTTCTATGTGACAGTACTTTTCCTATGATGTTGGCAGCTGTGAGTTAAGATTAGAATTTCCTTAACAATTAGTAAGGGATATTGTCAAATGAAATTCAAAGCCACACGAGCCATGTCGTAGAAGTCCTGTGCCTATAATTTGTACCTTAGAACTGTGGAGTTTGTCTTTTTCAGTACCCAATGACATTGAAATATGTGCTAAGCTGTATATTTAAAATGAGTAAATTATTGACTAC
This sequence comes from Micromys minutus, assembly GCF_963924665.1. Taxonomy (NCBI): domain Eukaryota; kingdom Metazoa; phylum Chordata; class Mammalia; order Rodentia; family Muridae; genus Micromys; species Micromys minutus. The sequence continues at coordinate 12,616,751 of NC_137960.1, read as the reverse complement.
AGGATCCTATTAACAAGTTGACATTTTCTTTACAACCTCATATCAATGTATCAATTGTCAAAATCAAGGTGCCACGGAGACAGCTTTGTGTTGTCAAGGCCACATTATAGCTTTCAGTTTCTAAGGTGAACAATGAAGACATTGCATACACCCAGAGATATGGACATCTGTGATACAAGAGGCAGATGTGCCTGTATTAGTTCTGGTACGGATCTTGATGTCTGCATACCTGGCTCTAGCATGTTGTTATTGTGGTCTATAAAATTACTTGTATGTTCAGCGATCCATAGTGAGACATGATATGTGTGAGTTACAGGGAAGACTTGCAGATCTAGTTCTATCATAGACCGGAACACATCTGTGGCTTCAGGCAATCCTGATTCACTAGGCACCCAATCACTGGCTTGGCAAAATCGCTGAGTTAAGAACGACACCTCCCTATGTACTGGACTAGCTTTTACAGTCTCAAATATAGACCTTGAAGCAAATCACTGTCCCAGTATCATCCATTAGATCATACTTACAAGCAGCTGCAAGAGTCAGATGCAGATGTGTGCACCCAGCCAATGGAGAGAGGCTGCTGACCCCTGCTGTTGAATTAAAGAAAAGCTGGAAGAAGCTGAGGAGGACGGCGACCCTATAAGACCAGCAGTCTCAACTAACCTGGACCTCCAAGATCTCTCAGACACTGGGCATATACCTACTGATAAGAAGCCCCCAACACATATACAGCAGAGGACTGCTGTGTTTAGACTCAGTCAGAGAAGATGTACTTAACCCTCAAGACTCTAGAGACCCTAGAGAATGAGAAGGTCTGGTGGGGTAGAGAGTTGAGGGATGGGGACATCGTCATGGAGATGGGGGAGGTATGGAATGTGGAACAGTCAGAGGGTGAACCAAGAGGTAAGATAGACATAATTAAATAAAATTTAAAATGAATAAAACAAAACAAAAGACATGAACTCAGAACTATTTTTTTTAAAGTTCAATAAACCCCCAAGAGTGACTAAAGTGGGGTAGGAAAACATTTCTAACAAAACCAAATTAAAAATATGTAATATAAAAGCCTTCTAGAGTCAAAGGTGTAAAGTCATTATAATAGCCTACAGACTGAAATGTATCATTATTTGAGATGCCCGTGGGTGATACAGCTCACATCATTCTGCAGGGACTTCCAGAATCCTGGAAATTCAGTCCTGTGTCTGTATTCTAACATGTTCAGGGAAACACGTCCTTGAGTTCTTGCATCACTGATGAGCAGATGCAACAGGCTTTCTTATACTAAGAAGGTCATACGTAACTTAATACTGAACACAGAACCATTGGGTTGGATCTCATTACCCATGACTGTACATCATTTGAACAACAGAATTGCTATTCAGCATTGCATGTCTATCCTATGGACCATTACTACAATAGTAATTTCTTTGCAAATATGGCTAATGGTATTTTTGATGCAATTGGTACTCTGATTTTCAATTTTCATACCTACTAAAGGTAAATTATTACCTTTAACCCCTCCCCCAGCTTTAAATTGTTATCATATGGAAATTTGTATAACTTGAAGACATTGTTTCCCCTTCAGAGAAGTGCCTTGCCATTTATCCCACATATTATGGTAAACAGATTTATAGAGGATGAATAGCATAGGCAATGTCTCACATGCTTAAACTTCTGAAACTCAGCAAGCAATTCCAGAGAGAACATTGTACCGCACACACTTAGGATTAATTAACAATAACAGCTTGTTTGGCATTTATAGTAAAAGCTTTTTATAGCCACCTCCAAGCCTTCACGTTGACACTTATCTCATTTGTAACAGCTCAGAACTATCACTCTATCCCTATCTTTTGTGACTATATCCCTAAATGTACTTTTTTTCTACAAATGCCAATGGGCAGCACATGCGAGCTAGGGTTGGCTTATTGGCTCTTTGTCTTTGCACAACCCAGTCAGACAGATCTTGTCTGTTTTGTATGCCGACGAAGGTAAATAGTGCTGGGCACTAATGTGGCAAAGTAGGTTTTAATATGTGTTAAGACTCTAACTCTCCTCTGTGTAGGGCTGGCTAAACAAGATAAAGAGAGAATGAGGGATTATACCAAAATCCATCAAGAGGGTGAAGACTGAACAAGATTAAAAACCTCTTAGGAAGAACCTTCCAAGTCACGTGGTCTGGGTTTATTTGTAAGAACTGGTGGAGGGCAGGGTGTAATCTCAGGAGCTAGAGGGTTGGATCCTATGAATTCTTACTCATGGCCTTGAGAGTTCTTAGGTAGGTACTTTGGGGAAGATTAGGATCACCTTACCAAATGTAGCTTTAGGAAACTTTGATGGCTATGGGGTAAGTTTGGTCAAGTTGAAGGCTTGTCTGAGAATGACTAAGATTTAATAGAGGAAAGATTCCTGGTTTCCATTGTTAATTGTCTCCTGTCTATTGAGTCATGTGCTTTGTTAACTATCTTACTGTCTAGATGGCAGCTAATTTAGCTATCAGGAATACAAAGACATAATAAACATTTGTATGTAGACTCTTTGTGTGTGCGTGTGTGTGAGAGTGTGTGTGAGTGTATGTGTGTGTATGTATGTGTAAGTGTGTGTGTGTATGTGTGAGTGTGTGTATGTTTGTGTGAATGTATGTGTGAATGTATGTGTATGTGTGTGTGTGTATGTGTGTATGTATGTGTGAGTGAGTGTGTGTGTGTGTGTGTGTGTGTGTGTGTGTGTATGTGTGTGTGTGTGTGCGTGCGTGTGACTTTAGTTTGCAGTCTACAGGCTGGATTCCCAGGAGTATTTTTTCCAGAATGCACAATGATGGCAAGCTTAGCATAAAGACAATCATCACAGCATTCCCTCCAACAGCTGTGTAATCCCATACGCCTACAGACAATATGGGAGTGATCCAGGCCCGCCTCAGGTTTCCCGGCTGTCATTGCTTTTCATTAATTTTAACCATTTTGATAAATGTGTCATGATATGTCTTTATAGACTTCATTTACATTTCTCTGATGGGTAATAAAGTTACTCTCTTCTCATGTACAGATATTTTTCCCCATCTACCTTTCGTCCAGGATGAAATATCTTTTTTATGTTTTTGACACATATTCCAGTTGGACTATTTTTTTCCCCTTTTTGATTTGGATTTCGAGATCCCTTTACACAATTTGCACATGCCCTATTTATATAGAAGCTTACCTTAGGAGACCTTCCAATGATTTGTTAAATTATTTAATAGCAGTGGTCAGGAAGGCAGGGAAGCCGTGAACCAACAGCCCTATAAATAGAATGTATTACATCAGTGACTGAGCTGTGAGAATAGTAGGAGTCTGAGACAGAGCTGACTGCTGCTCTGCTTATGTGGGAAGTTTTAGTCCAGTTTTCTCTCCCACCTACTTCACCATCTCTGAAGGTTTAGCCCTATCTGAGTGATTTTAGTCTGGTGTAGAAGGAAGTGTGGGGGAGATTAAATGTTGAGTTCTACCCTTAACTTTGTGGTCTATTGCTTTAAGACTTTGAACTAACATAAAATACAACTATAGGGATTTTAGTCTATATATAATAACAGAATTTATATCTTAAGATAGTAAAGTGTTATCCAGGAATGGGGGTACATTGGAGACCCTGAGACAGGATCTATGTGAGTCAAAGTCTAGTTTGAGCTATGAAATGAGACTCATCTTTGCTGCCCCCACCAAAGATAATATAATTCACCACCACATAATGTTCAAAATACCTGAATTTTGTTAATTTGTAGCCTTCTTTCTTGTGAAGGTGAAACAGTAGCACAAGAAAAAAAATGATAAATGCACATTGGCTAATTTACAAGTCAAATGTCACTTGAAAGAAATTGCTTGCATTAGAGGGCTAAACCGGCACACTGGATCTCACGAATTTTGACCTTGATCTTACCTTTAAGATCCCGTTATGATACTTTCCCAGGCTCTTATTGATATGCACTGTGCCACTAAGATACTCTCTACTGTTCTTTAGCTAATTTAGCTTCATTCTCATAATATTTCTATATAACTTTCATCTGTCTGCTCAGGATTTGATTTGTTCTTCTGAAGTGAGCTCAGTGAGCCAGCCACCACCAACTTTTTAGTATCCCTTAAATCTACGTCTTTATAGTTGGCTGCAATTTATATAAAGCCTCTATTAGCTGATATGAGATTAGAGGGGAGCAGTTATTGAGATGCACGGCCCACGTGACTGCGTCCACACAAATGTCTGAAGTCATTATTTCCCAGAATGGGCGATCTGTCTAGCTGTATTAAATTTTGGCTCACCTTCTGGTCACACAGCACTAAATATCAAATATTATGAATCCCAAGGCATCTGGTCAGATATCGCTATAAAAGAACAACTGCCTCCGATACTTCTTCTCTCTAACAGATTTTAAAATTTATAGGGAAGAGTGGGGTGATAAAAGTAGCAACTGTGTGGTTTGTAGAGAGAGGGAAGTTAGCAGAGAAAGCTTGCATCGTGGGTTCTTTCTACAGCATCCAGAAGAGCAGCGTGCAGGTGGTGCTGAGCAAGAGGCCACAGCTCGAAGTCATTTTTTCCTCATTTTCCTTCCTGAAACTTTTTATTGATTGGTTAATGGGCAGTTAGAGAAATACATGTAAATCAGTGACTGCAAGTGTGAAGTGTGAACAAAGTATGGGTAGGTCCATAGGTGAAGTGTATATAAGCTCAAGATTGAAAGTTAGCGCTCAGTATAGAACTTCTGTTTGTCTCTTCCTTCAAGAAAATGAATGGAATGGGTGTGTTTCTGATAAGTCCTTTGGAAAGGAAGACATAAAGATGTTTGATAAGGTCTCTTTTATGAAATATAGCATTTAATATAATTTATTAATTTACCAAGACACGGCTACATGGGTGTAGGTAGAAGAACTCTTTGTTCTGAACCCCTAAAACTGTTGTTTTTGTAACTAGCTGTATCTATATGAAGTCAAAGACAGATGTTAACCCAGAGCTCTGTAAGAAATGATTAATTATTCCAAGGACAAATATGCTGAGTCTTTCATTATTAATATTGTTAGCATTAATTACACTGTAGAAAATTTAGTGTAACGAAAGATGTCCGAATCCCAGAGTCTGCTTCTGTCTTCTGTTCTCTGAGCTAGTGCTTTGTTTTTGCATGTATATATGACATGTATCAGTCTTTCACAGATTCATAGTCAGATAGCATACAGTTGCCATTCAGGCTTCATCTCCACAGTAGGATTCCAGACCCAGTCTCTTCGCACTGCAATACATTAAGGGTAGTTTCCGTGAGGGATCTAAGACAACCAGCAAGCCACTTTTCACATCCTGTTTTGTTGCAATATAGCCCTTCAACTCTAAATGATCTTTTACCCTGTAGGATTATGTGGTACCCTGTGCTGCTGGTCTCTGGGCATTATCACTGATTTCAGCTGGTGTCTCAGACTTTTCAGTCTTTCCTCACACAAACTCATTCATGCCACTGTACAGACCCCTCGAGAATATGACTCTGCTTTTGGTCAAATGGGAAGAGGAGATAAAATATTGATAATAAAACACAATTATCTTTCAAGTGAAAAATCTTCCAAAAATATTAGGGCACCCGAGAGACTCTGACCTATCTTTTGAGAACCCTGAGTTAAAATCTTGTATCGGTGCCATGACTGGTGAACATTCCAGTGTTTACACATGAAAAATAGATTGGTGTCAAGGACAGAGAAGCTGGAGCTGCCTAGTCTGGGTCCCTAGCTATGAAGTATTTTCAGAATCAATACAAGAAGCACCAATAAGCTTTATTTTTAAACTGTCTCTTCTGCTGGACTGATATAAATATGTTAATCTCAGTGTTCAATGAATGAAACTGGGAGTTAAAGAGTCTATTATTCTGTTGTTTCTATATTTACTTACAAATAAGAGTATTCAGTACTGATAGCATACTTATTCATTGTTAAAATTATAACACACAAAATCACATAATTGATGAGCTTTTCTTTTCCCCCTAAGATTTTTGCTTGGTGGATGCAATGGGACAGCGAACGCTTATTATCAGATATTTTGATTCATTCATTTCAGCTCTTATTGTCTGCAACAGCAGTGGGATAATCTACAATTGGAACAAAGGGTGTACATTCGAGGGACAATGCATTCAGTACTAGACAGACACTGATGGGTCAATGACCAAGGCCAAGGTCATACAACTAATAACCAAAATTATTGGATATCAGCTCTGCTGGCAGCTTTGTCAACAAAGCTAGTATGTATGCTGAACTTGCCAACAGGCAGCCATAAACCGAGTTAAAGATTTAGGGAAATGCCAGAAGATTTATTTCTCCCTAATCACTCTTTTACTTCCAGAAGTTAAAAAATTGCCATTGTCATCCGGGTTTCCTGTAGAGAAGGAAGAAATTTTATTTAATCACTTCTCCTTCTGTTCTTCTGTTTGGAGAAATCTGGTGACTAAAGATGATAAATCATTCCACCAAACTTCCAAAGAAGTAGGAAGCAATATTTCTTCAACTGCCTCGGTCTGGCCTCCTGTGGGTAGGTAAAGAGTATTTAAATTTAACACAATCCATTCTTCCAGCTGCCAGTTGTATTTACAAAAGGTATGCAGGGTTCTTGAAACAAAAGACTCCCAGTTGTAACCAGGACAGCACAGCAATGCTTCTACATTGGCACCAAGCAAGGATGATCCGGAAGTGCTCCCTACCTTGATACCATGGCAAAGATGAGTCAGTAGCACTGCCTTCTTGGTACCTGCAGAAATAGGCCACTGATGTCCACAGCTTGGGACCGAGCTAGAAGAGTTCAGCAGAGCTTTCTACCTTGATACCACAGCGAAGTTGAGGCAGAGGTACTCGCCACATGTGGTTTACTGAAAAATTGGCAATATCTGTTATTCACTCATTGAAAGCAAGGTGTCTGTAAAATCCTTATGGAAGCACTTACAGCCTGATGTCTGGATGGTTTGTAGGGAAATCCTGGAGACCCTGTCAACTACCCATCATTGCCTAGGCACAACATCACAAAGTGCATGATGGGACCATTACTGTTCAAGGTGCCTTGTGAAAACAAACGAATCCATGGGACAAATGAGTGGAAGATAGAAAGTCCTCTGTATGTATTTCAAGAGATGCAGTGAAAACAGACACAGAATACTAATTAATATGGTCAGGTTATAATATATTTATACTTCTAAAACTTTTTAAAACTTAATCATCATTTAAGTTTCTGGTAGTCACTGCTCTCTTAAAGAAAATGGAATAGTAGAAAAAGTGAACCCTTTTCATGTCCAAATTTCTCTTTTCTTTTTGAGACAGAGTTTCACTATGTAGAATAGGTTGGCCTTGAACTCACAGTGATCCATTTCCCTCCCAAGTGCTGGGATCAAAGGCATGTACCACCATGCCAGCTCAAACATTCTTTTTTAAACTGAATCTTCTTGGAGCCTCCTTACTACTTCAGAGAACCACAATTCATGCCTTATGAAATATTTCCCCTTCAGAAAGGCTTTGGGAAGTATTAATGGTATACCACCCACATGCAAACATTCTGTGAGCTGTGCCCAAGCCTCCTTCAGGATGGCAACGATTCAGAAACTCTAGACTGTCAGCAAGGGGCAAGTCCATTGTCATTTATTTAGCATGCATTTATGTCTTTGAAGCAATGTTGGACACTCAGTCCTTTCAAGGTGATACCAACTTTGTCTTGAATTATTTTCTGAAGATGTATATAGCCCACTAACTCCAAGTGAAGCAAAACTTTGGATCTGTGCCTAGAAAAAGCAGTGGCTTTTTGGGAAGACACAATGATTAACAAAATAAAAGAGTCCATATCTGCCCTGTGAAGATACTCCAGGGTGCTTTGTGAAGTCCAACATGTTGCTCTATCCACTGTAAAAAAAATAATGTTCAAAATTTATAGCTAAAACATGAAAGTATACTGTGTAGATAGCGTTTGAATCTTTGAGTAGAAATAGACTATTTGAAGACAGCATTTCCCTGTATCAAACTCATCTCTTCACAGAACATTTTATAAGAGAATGTGATAGATACCCATATTTGATGTTGTCTGTAGTTTGGGTACTTGGTTGTGTGTGTGTGTGTGTGTGTGTGTGTGTGTGTGTGTTTAGATTTATTCTCTGTGTGACCTTGTCCACACACAAGTCATTTTGCATACCAGCATAGATTTATGTAAAATTGAAGAAATAACCTCAGTGTGAGTTGCTTGAAGAATATAGTGTATTTCAATTCCCACCCCTGATCAAGAAAGTCTTTAAAATATATTTTATGTTGGAATAGAATTAATCCCCATCTCTTTTCCCTTTCTTCCCTTCTTTGAACCCCTCCCATGTTCCCTGCTCTACTCTTATGTTGATACCTTTCTTATTCTTTGGTTATCATTGCTATAAACATGTAATTGTATATATATATGAATATATGTATGTACAGAAATACACATAAATACAACCTGACTTCACATTGGACAACCAACAAAGAGGATCTAGGATTAGCAAATTCTCCCAGCTGTCATTAGTTGTTTGTCTAGGTCTGGGACACTGCAAAATACCCCTCCCACATTACCATTCCACTGACATCACACCAGTCTTTGTGCAGCCATCCTAAGGAGAGGCTGTTTCCTGCAGACTTTCTGGTATTCTGGCTCTTACAGTCTTTCTGCCCCTTCATCCTCCCTGTTTCCTGAGATGTAGGAGTTGTGCTATGAATATCTGCAAGGGGGCTGGGTGCCCCTCAGTTTGTTGATCTCTGCATGGCATCCAATGGTGAGTCTCTGTGATGGTCCTTGGTGTGATAAAGAAAAGCTACCTTGATGTGAGGTTTCTAGTGCCATACCTTATTATGATTTTTAAAGTACACAGCCGTACATCCTTATAAGCAGATAATCTAACACCAGTTTTGCGTATGAAATGACAGCAATGCAAGATCTGAACAGAAGAGAAAGGGGTTTTACGGATCATTTTAACTTTCTTTGAAACCTTTGAAGATATTTTTCTTTTTCTTAAAACAATAAATACATGTTAACATTGAGATTCCTCAGAATTCAACTCTAGGCTTCCATGGGAGAAGTGAAACCTTTATCATCATCCATGGGGGCTGGTGAAAAGTTTCAGTTTAAAAAGCAGTTTTCAAGAACACAGGAAGAGAAATTAACAACTGCCTTTATGACATTACATTCCCCTCAAAAAAAAAAAAAAAAAAACCTATATTTTAACTCTTTTTTAACAAAGAAAACTTTGTCTGTTTACCTGAGATACCAACTGTAAGTGCTCCGTATGAAGTCCCCATGTGGAGGAAGGAGCTGAGAAGTTAATCTTGGCCTGCAGTTCCGATTGGATCTGAGGCTGACATGTGTGATTTTATTATTTCAGGAAGATAGTTCTCCCACCAGATTTTCTAATCCATATTACAGTAATGGCAACAACGGATAAGCCCAAATGGCTGCACTTTACAGAAAAAGAGTAACTACAATAAAACATACTAAAACGTGATAGATAACATATATTTAGGTACGCATAGCATATATCTATACAAAAGACACACTGAAACGTACACCTGTGTTTCAAAACTCCATTTCTTAGAGGTATAAAATGTCTTTTGGAAGAAACTTTTTATACCTATCTAGCAGAGCAGAGTAGGGCAAACTTTTCATACCTTGTAGCAGACCATAGTAGGGCAATACTGATGGTTTTATATTGTACCATATGCATTGTGATATACAATGGATGTTTGTGGAAGACCCTTTGGTTTCACAGTCCGAGCCTCGGGTTCTAATCCAGTCTTCAGAGTTGTAGCTACATAGTCACCTGCCCCCTTCTTCATCTCTCTAGGTAGCAACTTTTCTCATGTGCACAATGACAAAAGTGCCTCTAAGATTATCCTAGCTGGGAGTTCTAATAACTCTATGATTTGTGATGCAGAAGCCATTTTTCTTTAGACTCATAAATAACTCTTTGTTGTTGTGTTCTGGCTTACTGACTTAGCACCCAATTTTCTGCAAGATTAAAATTAAATGTAGATTGCTACCGAAGTCCTTATCAAATTGAATGTGGAGAAGTCTGAGACGCCATGTAGAAATGAAAGGCATTACATGGCATACTGTGTTAATACTGAAATGATTTTGTAAGGCCAAACATCTGTATGAATGACTCCCAATTGCTATAATTACTTTGATGGGGAATCTTATAAATCGTGTGTGCATGTGGATACTCTCTCAATTGTACGTCAGAGTAAATGTAGGTTGGGGAATATTATTAGCAATTAGAACTGTGAGCTGTTCTTCAGCTATGCCCCAACCATTGCTTTATAGAAGGAGGCTGTGGCTCCTACCGCTGTGCTTCCTTCTGGGTGTGTGTAGCTCTTAGGTTTGCTTCAGGTATCAGCTTGCTGTCAGACATCTGCGACCCCTGCTTCTCGTTTTCAAGATAGCATGTACTGTGGCATGACCCTCCTCTCACCTCTGAGTGACATTCCAACCTGACATTTTACATACAATATGCTAGATCCCTAGAAGATGGGAGAGTGATTTTGGCTCATGTGAAAATGAACTAAGCCAGGTTTCTGTATACTTTGATAGCTTTTAAAAATTCTTTAAATGTATTCTACTTTTTCTCTTATTGTTGTTTTAGACAACCCCTGATACATAGCTTAGACTTTCCTCAAACTTGAGATTCTCCTACCTCAGTTTCTCAAAGCTTAGAATTTCATGTGGACACCCCCATAATTGAATTCCAAATTCTTAAATCCTAATTTTCTCATTTTTTCCTGTTCCGTGTGCACTTAATGGTTTACTATAATAGCATAATAGTAAATCACCTGTATTTTGCATTGTACATCTTAAACATTCTGTTATGAAGTATAGATCTTTTTCTTTTCTCTTATTGTACTTTGGGTTTCCATATAAGGTTGCTTGCTAGGTTTTTAAATAGCATTTTTTTCCTAGATGGACAGTACCATCCACTTTATTTGACTGCTTATTTTATTATTCTGTGTGTAGTTAAGGATGTAATGTCATATAAAAGACAGATCTTAAAAAGAAGAATGGAATTTGGATGTTAAATGATCAAGTAGCATCATCTTAGTTTTAGAAATCCTGATGTTTTAGCTGTCCTCAACTCTTTTTCTTTTTGTTACTACTTTTATTGGATATTTGACTGTAAGTACATTTCAACTTTTCTAATTTGGAGTTGGACACTGAGAAATTGGAAGGAAAGATCATTCAAGCTTAAATGCAGAATAGCTCCCATTGCCCATCCACACACTCCCACTATTGAGTCCTTCACCCATTCTGAATCAAATGCTTATGGAATGACTTCTCTTTGGAATGTCCATCAGAACCTTACTTCCTCTGTGTTCCACTAGCTTCTCAATCCACTAGTGTCTCTCAACCTAATAAAGCAGGAATCTGCTGCTTCAGCTGACAGCATCACAGAGCCCTTTCGCTGCTTCTTAGCGTGGGAGAGACAACTCTTTAGAAAGCACTAAAAGTAATAGATAAGTTATTATTCTGTATGACTTTTCTTGAACCATAAACTATCAGAGTCCTTCTAAGATGCACATCCTTATCAATATGAGTTCCCCCCCCCCCCAAAATCAGTATAGAGTTGATGGTCTGACCATAGTATGCATTTATTTGCCCGAATTCAATTTATGTCCTTGCCCAGTAAGAAACATAGTTAAGCATTCTCAACAACAAACTCATAACAATATGCTATAACGGGCTTCTTAACGAAGCAGGTTAAGTTAGTTCTGTTTGATTACTGATATTATTCTAAGTTGGGAGTTGCAGAGGGATTTTTTCATATGTGTTTGTTATGTTTCTCTTCATGGTGCTTAGAAATGAAAGCAGCCTGCTTGTATATCTACTGGCGGATGAATGGATTAAGTAATATATACAGATATAGATATGTGTCTAGGTATATATCTCTATATTTATTTATCTATCTATCTCTATATATAGTGATATATATATGTATATGCACACATATATATATTAAAGACTCGTATTCATGAAGTTTTTAGGAAAGTGGAACTGGGGATTATTATACTAGGCGAAATAAGCCAGATTCAACATGTAACATCTACATTTAAATGTGTGTGTATTGCAAGGCACGACAGCAGTGGAGGAAGCACCTGAAAAAGTGTGGGCAACATGGTAGAAGAGAAAATTGTACATGCTGTGATATGAATGTAGAAGTTGGAAATTTAGGAAACGGAAAGAACGGAAGAGCAGGAGGCGCGTAGGGCATCCATGGCGGGCAGTGTGGACGGGGGCCTGTAGGATTGCCATAGATCCACGGAATGTCATTTCTCAGCCACTTCTGGGTCCTAACCTCAGAATTAATAAATAATGCAACTTAAAAAGTAAGACACTGTACTTCAGATTTACACATTGTATCCGTGACTTAGTCACAGAATGGTGTTATTTTAAAATGTTTCTAAGAATTTAGTTTTTGATGTCTCCAACTTGTCATAATTAGGACTCCTAAGTTATACATATACAGTAGGTGAAGACATTTTCTTCAATATACACAATCATCTGATTTCAATTCTGTTGTCCATTACATGAAGACAAGTAGAAAAATGGTAAAACATTATATGTTTTATATATGTATATATTTATAATATAATATATGTACATATGTATTATATATGTATAGTATATATTTGTATATAATATAGTTATATGTATATAATATATGTATATGTATACTAAATATGTATAATATATGTGTTATATAGAGAGATAATCTTTCAAGTACTCTTTTACCATGTTACCATAACTCTACTAATTTTAAATCCATTTAATCTTAAAATGTTACGTATCCTTGACAACTGAATTTTTACCTTCTATTAAGAGCAATATTCCAATTGACTTATTTGTGAAAATTATGTCTTCTATGACCTTGTATCATAAGATACAAATATCAAATATCACATACTTTATAATAATATATTTGTCTTTAGTATTTACAAGTTTCAAGATATTAACTAGAGTTTTATGTCTTCACATACACTTAGCCTATGATATATAATTGTAGTATTTTATCCTAAATGAATCTTTCAAATAAACAAACAAGTGCAGTTTTACTGAGTGCATATGTACCTTAATCCAGTTCAGTTTTATTTGTAGAATGTTATATGATATTCAATAGAGGCTCACCTAAAATCCTCATAACCCAAGTTCATTGTCAGGGGGCAGCAAACCATTAGGCTTAGTATAATCTGATTAACTTTTTTCTTTTAGCAAGTCTTAAGTAAATTGAAGTCATTTAACTTTTGTGTATATTTTATTTCAAATTTTGACTAGAACAAATGGGGATATATTTCCCATTGGGAGCAAACTGAATCTCTTTTGTTGACAAAGGTCTAAATTCTGCTTCAAAAGCATGCTGACCCGGTTATAGTTAGTCAGGATAGAGAACTTAATTAGTAGCTCTTGGCTCTTCAGAAACTATGATCTGTTGGAAATATCCCATGAATCAACCAGACTTAGAAGTATTCTTGACTTTAAAATACAGCCATTCCCTCTTCCAGCATCTTCCCAATAACACTTTGATAGAAAACATTAATTTACATGTCTTCAGACATCTCATATTTGAACACATGGTATCTTCAGAATCCATTCTTCAGAGGTATAAACATTAATGAATCTGTACTTAGTGGATTCAGTGCAAGCCCAATAGGTTTCTACTTACCAATAGATAAAAGAGAATTTAAATCAAAGAATACAGAAAACTTCAACTGATCTTGTACATTATGAACTCAGCAGAATTTTGAGTCACTTGGTATATTTGACAGTCTTTCTATTCCTTGTATGTTTGACAAAGATGTATTCGTACACAAACCAAAGATGTAGTCATGCACAAACCAAAGTCAAGTAGTGTTAGGGAAAGGAACAGAAATCACCTAATACTTCCCAAATGAAGTCTTCAAATTTAAAGTCTCTTTTTTAAGCTAAAACATTTTGAGGCTTACTTTCATAACCAATCTTGAGTGCACCTCGATTTGGTCTTTAAATTGAATGCCATCCATTTTAGCTGTTAGAATACTAAGTTCTACCATTAATATTTTTTATAAGACAGGAAGCATCTACTTGGACAGCATTGTATGACATCATCAAATTTATGTTTTGTACAGAATAAACCAACTACTTACCCAGTATCTATGGAAGATAAAACTTTTTTTCCAAAAATAGACTTTAAGAACATGAGGTTTTTCTGCTCATTGTTTGTACTAAAAGAGTTAAAATTTTGAGTTGTCTCCACTGACCCTGCCTTGAGGACAAGTATGTCTCAAGGCTAAGAACAAAATAACATGTTCAAAGAAATGGCCCAACATCAGGCAATCTGGACTCAATAAAGTCTGGCTTCTCAGTCCTGAAAAAAACAAGTACAAAGTTAAGTGTACCCCAAAATAGAGTGGCCTAGAGTTAAATCATGTCCAAAATAGGCAGAGTGTGCTAATTTAAATAAACCAATAAAATTGATATGCGTCTGTTGTTAACTGCTTATGTGATTTTTCCTATAAATACTGCTTCTCATTTGAGGTCGGGGTCAACTCCTCTATCTCCTGTGTGAGATACAAGTTGTCTTCAGAGCTCTGATCTCCTAAGTAAACCTCTTGCCTGATTGCATCAAGATAGGCTCTTTGTGAGTTCTTGGGTTCCGGTTTCCTGGTACTTGAGTGAGGGGCTTCCCCAATTCAGGGGTCTTTTAGTACCTTTTGTTTGGGTTAATTTATTTGGACATGGCATTTTATCAAGATCAACTTTCCTAGACAAATTGAATAATAAGATAAACTGAAAGAATTCTGTAGTCAATAAAACCTGGTAAACTATATAAATATAAAAGTGATTTACAAAATGGAAATAAAATGGGCATATGACAGTCAGTTTTAATTCTCCTTGAAATTGATGAATTTCATTCACTTGGCATTTTCAGAACTTACTTAGCCATAAAATTTGTCAGAAGTAATTTTAACATAAAGTAATATATTGAGATTCTTTTAATAATTATTTATTTATTTTATGTATATGAGTACACTGTAGCCATTTTCAGACACCCCCATTACAGATGGTTGTGAGACACCATGTGGTTGCTGGTGATTGAACTCAGGACTTCTGGAAGAGCAGTCAGGAAGCTCTTAACTACTGAGTCATCTCTCCAGCCCCACAAATAGATTCTTGATCTCATATCTTTAGGTTGTTTTTTTGTGTGTCTTATTTATGTTTTGAAAATTTTTACAACATATATCAATTACATTCTTTCCCACACCAACTCTGCACCAATCTTCTCACTTAACTAACCTCATAGTCTTTCTCCTGCTTAAAAAACAAAAGATAATGTGGGCTGGGGAGATGGTTCAGTGGTTTAAAGGACTGACAGCTCTGCTTAGAGGTCTTGAGTTTAATTCCAGCAACCACAGGGTAACTCACAAACATCTGAAATGGGATCTGATGTCCTCTTCTGGTGTATCTGAAAACAGCCACAGTATACTAGCAAATAACAAAACAAAACTTCAAAATCTTCTAAAGGAAAACCACGCACATATACACAAAATCACAGAGGCTAATTCTGTTGTATGACACCCAGTGTTAGATCCTTAAAGAGCATTGACTTTTTCTTTCTCCTAGCAGCTAAAAGTTGCAAAATGCTTTCCGGTTAGGGGTGGGATCCTATGTCTACTTTCCTATCTCAGCATTAGAAACCCATTGGGCTTGAACGTGTGTTGGCCCTGTGTATGCCATAGCCTCTTTGAGTTATATCTGTGTTATAGCTGTTGAATCTTAAAGACATTGGTTTCTTAGTGTTGCCCATTACCTCTGGCTCTTGAAATCTTTTGTCTTCCTGTCCTTCACAGCGCCCTGAAAACCTAGCAGATGTGTTTCATGAAAACTGAGTGATCCAAAGTTTTTCACTTTCTGTAAACTGTCCAGTTGTGCATCTCTGGACTAATCCCCACCTACTGCAAGAGGAAGTTTCTCTGATGTGGGTAGATCAAGTTTATCTATTGCCTAGTGAGATGCCATTAGGAATCATTTTATTGCTTTTTGTCCATTAGCAGAATAATAGTAGTAGATCTTTTTACTTTAAGCTTATGATGTATTCAGCTTGTCTTAGGTTCCTGGCTACTTTAGTAATGTCATATGTAGGGATTTGATCTCATGGAGTGGGTATTACATCTAATCAAAATATAGTTGATTCTGTAAACTTTATGCCATGATTTTATTAGTATCTCTTCCTAATTTCCTGGCCAGTCACTATTGTAGGCCACAGGATTTGTAGCTCAGAGAAGGTTATCTTTCTCCTTTGGTTGTAAATATAGTGACTTCCAGCACAGTGAATTCTAGGCAGTACTGGGTGGGACGTCTACTTGGGCATCATCTTGATTTCTCCATGTTAGATGATATCAGTAGCTGTTATCCTTGGGAACAGAGACCCTGGAAGAGCCCACCACTAGTAATTTCAACTTTAACCAACCTTGCAAACAATTTATGCTTTTGCCTAGCTGAGATTTTTCATGATAAATATAGGGTGATTTTGTTTGTTTGATTTTTGTTTTCACTGGCTTCTTCCTCTATCTTGCATTTTATTCAAGCAAGTTGTTGTACACATTAGTAAATGAGTAATTTAATTATTAAGGTTGGGTCATAATACATCTTACCACCTTAATGCAACCAGAAATTTATGGACAGAAAGACTATTATTCCTATTGTGGTTTGTAAACAGTGTTGCTAGGCACAGTCATGGAGACAGAAGTGCATGTTTTGGACTTTTGGGGTCAATAAGAAGAGAAAAACTTGTTAGGTTACACTTAAACATTAAGGAAATAAAATTGAATTATGAAAAGTGTCTGAAACGTTTTAGATTCCTTCCACTCTCTGTAAGACATGAGTTCTACTAGCCAGGACCAGTCTTCTTGGCCACATCTACTTAAATTCCAATGCTACTATTGAAAGAGCCATTATAAAAAGCAAGATTGGTGCAGAAGGCAAAATTTCTTATTGGTCTTGCTGGGCTTTAGTACTTTTTTTTTTTTTTTGAGAAAACAATTATCATGGCTGTATGTATGTTTAAGAACTTTCCAAAGATCCTAAATGATTTAAAACATTACTTCTAGGTGTCCAGTTGCTGAAAATATGATCAGCTCCTTCTGGATATCCCAACAACAAGAATGTATACTTTTAAGCCCTTGAATGTCTTTGAATGCCCCTCTTTTATTCCAGCTTCTGCAGATTCTATGATAGTGTTTTTGGATGTGGATTTCTTATTTATTTTTCTGTTCTTTGACATTCATTCACATTTTGATATACATTGTTTTATACATCCTGTGAAATGTGAAAACTTATCAGCTGTCAAATATCTTCAAATATTTTTTTTTCTGTCTCCTACTGACTCTACTCTACAGATGATGCTACACCATCTAAGTGGTTTTCTGATGAATGTTTGTCCTATTTCAACTTCCTATTGCTGTGATAATAAAACACCCTGAGAAGATCTGATGGGAGAAATGGTCCATCATCCTGGGCATCACTTAGGAAATCAAAATGCTGAGTCTCATCTATAATCAAGAATAAACAGATGAATGCACACACGTTTTCCTCCATGCACTCTCCTTTCCTACAGCCCAGGACACAAACTCAGTGGACTGGGACATCCAACATCACTTAACAGAAAATTCTAGACAAGCAGACCTGTGAACTAACATGCTATAGATAATCCTTCATCTAGCCTATCCTCAAAGGACAGTCTAGATTATATAAAGATAAAAATTAAAGCCAACCATGATAAAAAATTAACATGTATATTAGTCAGGGATCACTAGAGTCACAGAACTTATGGAATTCTTTTACATATTAAAGGAATTTTTTTTTGTAATGTAGTCCAACCAACTCAACAATGGATAGCTGTGAGTGGGAAGACCAAAAATCTAGTTGTTTCTCATTTCAATGAGGCTAGTAATTTCAGCTGGTCTTCTGTAAAAATTGGAATCCTGAAGAAGTAAGTTACAACAGATGTGCTGCCAAGTAAGTGGAAGCAGGCAAGGAAGAAGATGTGATCTTCCTTCTTACAGTGTCCTTAGGTAGGCCTTCAACAGAAGATGTGATCCTGATTTGTCCTGGGCTGACCTTGATCTTAGAGATCTTCTGGAATTAAAGGCATGTACTACCTTGCTAGGGCCTAAACTTTTCATGGCCACTATGTTTCAAGATCCAGGTCAGATGCCTACATCTTCCAGATGCAAGATCTGGATCACAGGTGTGCCCTCCATTTCTGGATTGTAGTTCATTCCAGATGAAGTCAAGTTGACAACCAGGAATAGCCATCACAGCGTTCCTAGGGGGCATCCCAAGTTGCCTTCATTCTAAAGACAAATAGTTTCATAACTAATATGTCTCCTTCTGCTGTTGTTGGGTAAGCCTTCTGACAACAGTGATGCTTCCCAGCAGGTTATCTGAGCTGGGAGTGACTCCACCACTCAGCACCATGAAAAATTTCTTTCTTTTATACTTGGTTTCTCTGCAGTTCAATAGCTCCATGTGCACACTAAGCTATAGACCCACAGAGGGCAGGGGGCAGGTAGCTAAGCTCTCTCTGGAACTAGTTTTCCTTGTGGATCCTTTCTCTTCAGTTCCTTCTCTTGCAAGTTGGTAGAACCTTAGTGTCCTTGAGTCCGGGTCCCTGTTCTTGGGATGTGACAAAACCTTCCTTTCTTTTCTGTTTTATTTTTTATTGTTTTTGTATTGTTATTAGTTAGTTCATGAAAAAAGCATCAAGGAAATAAGAGAGTTCAAGTTACTTTATTTTATTTTCACAGTTTAAGTACTGTTGCCTGGCATCTATTACCGCAGAACAGCGTAAAGATTTTATTTTCCTCCCACAGGAGTTATTCTTCTGTTTCTTCATTTTAAAATCATAATTTCCCAGAGTCAGATGACATGTCTAAAAATATGTTTTAAACATAAAAACTGTTTATCAAATGGTTAACATACTTATGTTTAGGTTTAAAGTGTAAGCTCCCCCTCACTTTATCCTCTCTGCTGATGTTTTCTATTTGGGACTCTAGTAGTGAAGCTTTGAAAGAAAGCTTTCTACTATTTTACTTTTATTATATGTGTGTAACCAGGTGTGGTGTGTGTGTGTGTGTGTGTGTGTGTGTGTGTGTGTGTGTGTGTGTGTGTGTGTG
This sequence comes from Micromys minutus, assembly GCF_963924665.1. Taxonomy (NCBI): domain Eukaryota; kingdom Metazoa; phylum Chordata; class Mammalia; order Rodentia; family Muridae; genus Micromys; species Micromys minutus. The sequence goes on along the minus strand of NC_137960.1, from coordinate 12,597,561 downwards.
TGCATGTGAGACCTCATATGCGAAAACATGGTGAAACCAAAGTTGTTGAGTGTCACCTTTATCACTATCTGCCTTCCTCTCATACTCTTTCCCTGAACATATACCTGGGATGAGCTGACTGATCAGTGATTTCCATCATGCTCCTGCCTCAGCTCAGCTTTGTATGCCCATCCTAGGATCCAAAGCTCAGTCCCTCATTTTCCTTCAGAATGTGCTCTTAGCTAGTGTTAGTGAGCCATCTTCTCAGACCACACAACTTCATATTGCCTTGAAGTGAGGCAATGTGGGGGGTGGGTGTCATCCCTAGGACCAGCAAAGAAACACAGCAAAACACTGTGAGTTGTGTTACCCATGTCTCTGTAACATCTAAACATTTTTAGAAAGTGCAGTGGGAACCATGTTTGATCTTGTTCTGTTACTTTATGAGCAATGAGGATATTGAGGGCAGGATACCATTGTGTAAAGGTGCCTGGGAGGTTGCGGACCTTGAGAAGAACCTTGCAAAAGGGAGATTTTCTTCTAACTGCTTGCATTTTGTAATCAAGAAATAAAACCAATCTGAATTTAAACCTTGTGAACAATGTCTGCTTTGCTCTAGAGTCTAATACCTGTTTGTTGGTGTTGTTTTTGGTTTGTTTGTTTGTTTTCAAAAAGGCAGTGTGCCCATTGGAGTGTGAGTGTCTTCCTTTGTTCAATCCCTTGCTTGTAACAAAAAGCATGGTTCAAGTTGTTCACTTTCTCAGATTCAACAAGGATAAGACCTGGGACATAGTTGCCCTCTGACTTTTCAAGAAGGGGGTTGAAGGCATTACACAATTGCCAATGGTCTTTCATTATCTTCAGATTCATTATAACATCATAAAAAAATTATTTTGCAAGTGTAAGAAAGATGTTAAATTTGAAGCAGTTGCACAGATTTTAGATTATTTCTCCCATTTGTCCCAGTGAAAAATACAGACCATATATCAAGAAAGCATGACTTAAATGTGTGTATTTGTGTGTATGTGTGTGTGTGTGTATGTGTGTGTGTGTGTGTGTGTGTGTGTGTGTGTGTGTTCATTTCTTTTTGGGTCATTATTTTGAGTACAGTTGTTGAGACACAGGTAAAAATCCAAGTATTGATTATACATTAAAATGCAAATGATGTTAATTTACATATATCTACATTCTTATGTATGTGGTGGTTTAGATTTTGGGAGGTAAAAACAATAGTCTAATTTAGTGATTAATCTTCTAGAGTCAATGTTAGGCTGGGGTGGGGTAGCTCCCTCAGAAAAGCCTTCTGTCATTAAGACCTGGTTTCCAGCCATAGCATCTTGATAAAAACTGCTCAGTTGGGATGCAAAAGCCTGTGATTCCACCACGAAGGACAAAGAAACAGGAAAAGGGACACAGGTAGATCCTTAACTCACCAGGACAGACAGACACCTGAGCTCTGGCCTGCAAATTACCTTGTCTCAAAGAGAAGGGTGGTAGCTGAAAATCCTTGAGATAGATCTCTAGCCTACACACATACATGGACCAAACATACATACCTGCATGTACACAGATGCAGAAGAAGGGCACATAATGCAAGGATGCCATGGTTAATTGTGTAAGTGAATGAAACCCTCAGGGATTCTGTGTAGATACATTCCTTTATACATGTAAATCTACATTTTTAAAGAAGAAAGATTGTTTTTCTTCTCCTGGTCCAGGAATTGTCTCTCTATGAAAGCTTTGGACATTTGGTATATTGAATGTTCCTGTTTCTCTGTGGATGCCGGGGACATTGAATACTTAGCTTTGTGAATGGATGTCCATGTTAATTGAAAATATATAGCAATATCAATGTCATCTGGGCATTGTATACCTGAAATGCCAGATATTGTGTAAGACATGATTGTAATTTTGAGTTTAGCTTTGGCTCAATTGTGAGCTTCAGGCCAGCCTTGGATTTAAATTTGAAAAGTAAAATAATTAAATTTTTGTGAAAGAGAACAGAACTTTGGGTTCAATAAGAGAATTTAGTTCAGTACCCTAAGGTAAGAGCCTAAAGTTGGATAACTGTTGTTCTATCTTTTCTTTAGAGTCACATTTCACATATAGGCTAAGGGTGAAAACAGATTGACAGGCCTGGTTTTACAGTGAAGATGTAGCTAAAACTGATGTAATCACCTTCTATAAGGCAGAAGACTAGAGGGGGAGGATTGGGGAAATATCCTACGTGTCTAATTTTAAGAAGAAAAGCATATCTCCCAGAAAATCGTCTGTTTGATATCTTACATTATTTAGACCATTTTTTCAAAAATAAAAGCAAAAAAATAAAAACCTTCCTTTTATCCAATAAAGGACAAAAGAGAGAGGAAGACAAACACCTCCTACTCACCCCTTCTCCCTGCTGATAGTACATGCAAATGGAAATGCTCTCTGCCTGAGATGCTCACAGGCCCTCCTCCAAGGACTTTCCAAACAGAATTATCCATGGCATCTCAGCAGGAAGGAGATTTAGCACTGCCTATGCCTTGTAAGAACATATATTTTAAGTTAGACATATTTTCTGAAATGTAAAAATGGCAATGCAGGATTCCATATTTCCTCCTTCTCAGTGGCTTTTAGAGAGTTCATAAGTGCCAGAGTGACTTAGTGGGTCTGCTATTTTTCTGCTGTGCTTGTGGCTGTTAGAGATCAGTCCCACAGTCCCTATTCCGGTGGCAGGTTTTGGAGACTGTCAAAAAGATTAATAAAAAATTGACTGTTTTATTCTGTTTGTATTTTTACCTTAAAAGCAAATCCATAAAATCATCTGAACAGGTAATTATTTTCTTTTTAAATGACAACAGAAGCAATAGGCGTCTAGGTGTTCCAGTTTGTGTTTTCTTTCCTTGTTTTATCTTCCCCATTTCAGTTTCTCATTATATATTTCTGCTCTTCACTTTGAATACTGACTCATACTGACTTGAGTATGTGTCAAACAGTGATTCCATAATTAAGTAGAATTCAGTTTGATTGGGCTATATTAGTGTTAAGGTCCCTGACTAACATGTCCTGTGTGAGATTCCAGATCTCCTTCAACTTGCATCTTTTAATGAAGATTACAGCTAGACCCTTCTGCCATTTCTTTAAGTATTATTTCCATGTTGTTGTTTTTTTTTTAATCTTACTTTTAGAAGATGCTTTGGTTTGATATGTCTTAATGCATATGAGTTTGTTGCTTCAGAATCCAGAAGAGGGACTCGTATCCCTTAGACCTATAGGTATTGTGAGTACTCTGTTTGGTTATGTTCTCCTGAGTCACAGTGAATCAGAGTTCATTAGTTCCACCTTTTGCTCATGGAGGGAGGGAAAAGAAAGGGAGTGTGTTCTGAAGACTTTTGGCCATGGTATGTCTTTCAACCTTGGTTTCTTTGTGCTTTTTAATGGCTCCTGCCTTAAGTAATTGTTGTAGATTCATTGAAGACATAGGCAGATTTTCATATCATGCTTGAGGCCACATAATTTATTGCGGCATAGGAAGCAGAGTACTATGCCAAGAAAGGGGTATTGGTTAGCAGAATGAACCTTGAATTCAGTGTGTCCTTTTTGACCTATGGAAGGGACCTGTTTGTCAGTCACCCATATTTCCTTGCTGTATCGTCAACATTGTGGTTGACTTTATCGGGGCCTGAGTATAGATTTTTGAGCTTGCATGTAAGTTTAAGTGAGCAGGCAGTCTCATGTGTGAAATGCACAAACATTAAAGCTAATCTTATCACTGTATATTTTAATTGGTAGTTCAAGCACATGCAAGGTCTTGTTGTGTCTATTTTGTCATGAGTGTTCTCTCTCCCAATCTGGTTAATAAAGTTTAATTGGCCCAGAACCTTCTCTATGATTCAATACAAAAAATGACTCTGAAAATTTAGGACAGGCTTCTTTGACTTGTGTTTTGGAGGAAGTTGAAATTAACAGAGAATCTTGTATAATCACAGGACTGCATTGACTATTCCTTTACTTGCTCCTTAACTAAAGAGGTGAGAACCACCATCAAAAACAGTGGTCTTTGCCCTCCCCACCCCACATATGAGTCTCAAATATCACTCCTTCAAGGAAGTCAATTGTTCTTTCTGGATAATGTTTCCAATATATTTACTAAGTAATGGGATGAGATCTTCTTCCTCTTGCTTCTAATTAGTTTTATATCAACATTGCAAAGGTAGTATAGAAAGTTTGCATATACCCTCCAGAGCTTTCACTACTGTAAACCTCTTACATTATCGAAGAATGCCACACAACTAAAGAAAGCCCTGACATTGGTAGGTATTGTTAAATTAACCCCAGTCTTTATTTGGCTTCACCAGCATATCTTTCCCTCATTGTAGGTACAGATCCAGGATACAAAATCACATCTAGTTTTTACTCCTCCCGAGGCCCTCTGCACTCTGCAGTTGACTCTCTCTAGTCCTTGTTTAAATGACTTTAGTTTTGAGAAGCTTCTGTACAATGTCCCATGTTTGTGCTTGGCTGACCTTTTCCTAACAATCCCAGCTGGAGTTCGGAAAGTACAAGAACTTACTAAGGAATCTTTTCCATCATTTCCTGTCGGAGGACTTGGGTAGGTACTTTCTGAGACCTGACAACACAAGTGAATCTACTGAAGTCTTAATTAAGGTGAGGTTTCATAGATTTCCCCAAAGTAGAAGTCTTCTGTCTTCCTACACAACTCTATAGGAATAAATGACTAAATTTGTCTTTTCCTCAATGGGGCAGATAGAATGAAGCTTTTGACGCTCCTGCTGGGGCAGCGATTCTCAATCTGTGGATTACAACCTTTTGGGGGTAGAAGGATGCTTTCATAGGGGAAGGCCAAGACCACTGGGAAACACAAATATTTACATTCTGATTCACAGCAGTAGCAAGATTACTGTTATGAAGTAGCAACAAAATAATTTTGTAGTTGAGGTCATCACATCATGAGGAATTTATTAAAGTTTCACAGCATTTGGAAGGTTGAAAGCTCTTGTGCTAGGGCCTAGATGATGCTCTACATATATTGTTAAGTTATTTCTAGAGTGAAGAGTTTGCTGTTTTGTATCCAGTTAATATTGCCTTGCTGCTGCTTTGTACCCTTAAGCTGAGGGAGGGGTGACAGAGGCAGCCAGGTATCTGCTAAGTCTGGGATATCAGCCTAGGGCAGACTACCTGTGCTCTCTCTGTACATATCACTATTGTGGGCCAGGAATTGGGTTTCAGGTCTAAAACCCAAGCTTAAAAAAATAGAAATAGAGACAAACAGAGACATGTGGCTGCCATTCCTTCCCTCTTCCACTCATCTTTTCCTCTCATTGGACCAAGTCTGGGAGTACTAACTTCTCCCCTGGCTCCTTCACATCTCATGTCTATCTTGGTCTATCCCTTTCAATGATGGGTTGCTAAAACAAGAAATATGCTTTTCTACTAGACACAGGAAGGAATAACATGTGTATGTATCTCTTCTTTGATATTATCTATTTGGCATCATATGGAGTTGTAGGTATTTTATTTCATTTTTCACTCTATCATTTTATGCTGTGGTTTAACATTTCATTTTTGAATTTCTGAGTGTGAGCAGTAGCCAGAGCTCATACTTGTTCCTATTTTAGTACTTGAGATATGCTTGGGTTATTTCAAGTTCAGGTTTGTATGAAAGTATTGCTTTGACTCTCTGAATATGTCTTTCTGTGGATATATGCTCTGAGTTATATTTGAGTAAAGAGCTCCTAGTGCAGTGAACACTGGTCATGTGGAAAATTGTGTTTAATATTTTGAGGGACTGCTAAACGTTAAAAAACCTGTCTTACGTGGCTTTCTGTGGAAAAAATATATATGGGTTTTATTTGCTCCACATTCATAGATGCCTGGTGTATTATATAGGGTTCTCTAGATAAATGGATGTTACAGAATGAATGTCTTTTCTATCTATCTGTCTATTTATCTTCTTCTTCTTCTTCTTCTTCTTCTTCTTCTTCTTCTTCTTCTTCTTCTTCTTCTTCTTCTTCTTCTTCTTCTTCTTCTTTTTCTTTTTCTTCTTCTTCTTCTTCTTCTTCTTCTTCTTCTTCTTCTTCATCATCATCATCATCATCATCATCATCATCACCACCACCACCACCACCATCATCATGATCTAGTTTATGAGGCTGCATGCCTCAGCTGGTCTTTTGTACATGTCAGGAAGATGAAGTAGGCTCTAATGCTGGAAAATGGAATGGACTTGCTAGCTAGAACAGGAGCAAGCAGGGAGTCATAGCGTGGAGACAGACACAGAGGGGGGGGTGAGGAAGAGGGAGAGGGAGAGAGAGACAGAGACAGAAAGGGATAGATACAGACAGACAGACAGATAAAGACTAGATATCTAGAATAAAAATACTTCCTTCTTCCATGTCATTTGCATAGGAAATATAGCTCAAATTAAAGGTGGATCTTTCCACCTCAGAAGACTTGGATTAAAGATAAATCTTTCCACCTACAATGACTTAATTAAGGAAAAAATTCCCTTATAGATATATCCAACCATATGGGTTTTAGTTAATTCCAGATGTAGTCAAGTTGACAACCAAAAATAGCCATCACACCTGGTAATGACTTCAGAATGATACCCACACTGGTATTGAGCATGGTCTGACTCTGTGTTTCAATTAATATTATTCCTGTGTGTACTGTCCACTCATCTAACTACTTCTGTGATACATACTGTCAAACATTTTCCTACAGTTGGTTTGTGATGCTTAGTGAAGTTTTGATTTTCAGATGTCGTTAAATATTTACATATTGATCTCTCTTCTTACAGATTATTTTTCATAGTCAGTGGCTGCCCCTTTCATGTTTTAAAACAGTATATTTTAAAGAAAATTAATTTTTATTTGGATGAAGTTAACTTCTACAGACAATACTGTGTTTGTTTTGTTGTTGGAGACAACAACATTGTTTAATGTTCTACAAGCAAGGATCATTTATTTGTCCTATGGAATATCTAGGTTCCCTTTGGCCAAAAAAAAGAAAAAAAAAAAAAAGAAAAAAAGAAAAAAAAATCATGCTGTGTATGTGTGTATGTGAAGTTCTGTATTGATTGCGTCTACTATTCATTTTCATGTCTATTTTGTGTAATTAAAGCAGGCATTGCTATAATTACATCAGTTCCATAAAATATCTTAGATAAGGCGATTCCTGGGCTGAGAAATTTTCCATCATAAAATTGGTTTTGCTTTGCTAGTTTGTTTCCCTTAACTTTTACATTTTAGAAATGAGCTAGCTGTTTTATTCAGAGAAGACATATTGTTAATGCTCATTGGGAAAAGGTTCCGTATATACAGCACTGTGTGAGTATACTGTGTCATTACGAGGTTTTATGTTTGCATTGGGATTGGCAGTGGATGTTTAGAAGAGTGTAGTAGTAAAAATAAATAAGTTTCTGTTCTGTTGCCATCAGTCCCGCAGAGTGATACTCCACCTCCACCGGTGTTGCTCCAGGAGTTGCTCTAGTGTGGGCTAAGCGCTCAAACTCTATCACAAGACCCGCAAGGTGCCCCCTCCATTAGGCTCAATTCCCAGGGGGTTCACTCCGCCCTTGCTGCTTCTGTCCTGCATGGTTCACGACTGCCCCAGCATGTTGCTTTCACATACTGTTCTCCATGGCCTAGTAAAGTCACAATTCAACAACCAATAACTTATCAAATAGGTTTATATGTTAAATTCTAAATCCACAATCCCTCTGCCTCTATAATAAGCTTACAACCAGTTGAAAAGATATAAACTGCCCATGTAGGTAAGATAAATTGACTCCTTGAAACTCTTAGAAATAATCATAACAAACTTATCTATATAGAGATACTCTGAGAGAAATATCCACATCTATGGCCTCCTCTTGAATCCTTGCTTTTTCCTCCTCTTTCATTTTCCTAGAGTTTTTCCCACCTACTTTTCCTTCTCATCCAAAGCTCAACCTGCTTTGCTGTATAATGACAGTATCCTACAAGAAAGGCATGGAACATTAAGGCTACAAAAGGAAATCATATCCTATAGAATTTAAAGAATACATACTTTCTCAGTTTTGATGATTTGTCTTGGCTATATTTAATATATGTTGGGGGATACCCAGACCACAGGAAAGTGAGAAGTCATCTTACCTTATAGCCAGACACCATTTTCATTATGAGACTTTGTGCTATACTAACTGCTTGGTTTGAATAATGTGTAGCCTTCAAATACCAGAGTCTATCCATAAGCAGTGATGTAATAGTTCACCTCAGTGTTCAACTTACATGGCATCAGAATTTCAATTCCCCTTAAGGAAGACAAGTTATCTTCATGGTCCCATTTACTTGGGCCATCTGTACTGGCTGGTTTTATGTCAACTTGACACAAGCTGGAGTTATCACAGAGTATGGAGATTCAGTTGAGGAAATGCCCCCATGAGATCCAGCTATAAGACATTTTCTCCACTAGTGATCAAGGGGGGAGGGCCAGCCCATTGTGCATGGTGCTATCCCTGGGCTGGTAGTCCTGGGTTCTGTAAGAAAGTAGGCTGAGCAAGTCAGAAGAAGCAACCCAGTAAATAACATCCCTTTATGACCTGTACCTCAGCTCCTGCTTCCTGACCTGCTTGGGTTCCAGTCCTGACTTCCTTTGGTGATGAACAGCAATATGGAAGTGTAAGCTGAATAAACCTTTTCCTCCCCAACTTGCTTTTTGGTCATGATGTTTTGTGCAGGAATAGAAAACCTGACTAAGACATCATCTCTCTTAAGTTGCTTTTATACTCTTAGCACATGGCACTCAGTTGGTTAGGGAGAATGCCCAAGAAGTATATTTCATTGCCTCCTTCTTCACTAAAACTTTACTTCATTTAAACATTCTGCTATGTCTCCTTTACCTGCTCTATACCAAAAGAACGCTCTGTGCTCTTGAATGGAGCAGTAAACAAGTATTTATAACCTTTGGCCAGTGATATTGTATTAGAAGCTGAATGAGATTTGGCAACATGACCTTCTGAAGAGTTGGTATTCTTTGTTCACATAGACCAGATTATTCAAGTATAAATCAGTCTAGGTAACACTGATGATCCCAGCACTAAGGAGGCAGCTGCAGGAGGATTATAGCAAGTTTAAAGTCTGCCTGAGCAATGTAACATGTACCAGACCAAACAGAGCAATAGAGTGGGCGTCTGCTTCTAAAAAAACCCAAACAGAAACTAAATGGCAGAGGAGGGAAAAGAAAAAAAATTCAGATAATGGATAGTGGTAAAAATATATTTTCTAGCTCACACTTGCTCTGAGAGATCATAATATCATGCCAGAATATAAGGTTCATCCCAGACAGAGTTAATTGTTGAAAAAGATTAATTTTAAGGTCCAACACCAACGTCAGAGTCAAGATTACACAGCAAGTCTGTTTTATTTTTCCCCTCCTAGAGTCTCTAAAAAGCAAAGCCAATGAAAAAGCTCAATGAGGGAGGAAGTAAGATGTTCAAACCAATCTATAGAGTATTTCATTGCTTTATACAGATGTCATTCAGAGCTCCTTGGTTATACTCATTGCAAACCAGCTCAGCAGAGAAACAAGCCATTGACAATGTGATGTGCTGAATTGGCATGAACGTTTTCAAATAGGGTGAGTTGTTTGGATTCCTGTTGAAGTCTTTCTAGGAGTCCAATCACAAGAGAGCTAATCCCTTTCTTTCTGAATATATGTTTTCCTTTAGAAGTATAATTTACATGCACCTATACTTTTCTGAGTGACCCACATGTCATATCACAGCAAGACTTGAGCCATATCACATTTCATATTTGCTTCAAAGTGGAAGATGAATTATTGAAACCATTTGAATAATTATTGATTATATTTGAGTGTATGATATCGTGGGAGACTCTGATGTCTCATCAGATATTCAATGAGAAAGTAGGGATTAGACAAGGTCAGCTTATTGGATGCTTTCCCATTACCTCACATACTTCTATCTCTGATCACAAACAATAAAGTAATCCATGAATATCTGGACTATTCTTGTAGATAAATATGTAATAACAGTTGGAGACAGACTTCACTTATATTCCCAGAAATATGTCAGACCTAGCACATTCCGTAGCGATCCAACTAATTAATTCAATATCCTTCTTAGCCTATACTTATTAAATCTCTATTGTTGCATTTACTAAGCAATAAGCTTAATAAAATGTGTGTTCACGTCAGATCTATAGAGTAATATGCCACCAAGTTAAAAAAAAAACTGAACATGAAACAGTATAACAAAGCAAAACTTGACTTATTGTGTCTGAGATATTTTCTATCTGGTTGTGATGTGACTAATGCTGAGTGTTATCTGTTATAGTCATCCTCCAAGTGGCAGGATGAAAATATGATCTTCTCAGAGAAGGGATAGATGAGTGAAGGAATGGGGGTGGTTCATAAAGACATCACCTTGGGACGGTTCAGGAATTTCAGACTTTAGAATACGTGTTTAACAACGCAGACCACGTGTAAACTATTCTTTTAGCTTCTTCCATTATAAGAAATCTTAATGATATCCATTTTGGCAATTATATTTTTAAAGTATTATAAATAATGCCACTTAGAGTTAACTGCTATAGTGGAGAAGCAGGTAAAAAATTCAGAAATAGTATGTGTGTGTGATGGGGGGAGGGTCGTTTTTATGGCAAAGAGTTAAACACTTGAAAGCACAAAATGTGAGAAACTACAGTAAGCCCAAATAAGGCAGCTATGTGGATACCTGGAGAGAATTGTGTTTTAAAATTTATATTAGCTAGAATGTAAACTTATAAAATCATATTAAAAAATGAAGACCCTTGTGGCTTTCCTACATGAGTTTGTCTTGCAGTTTTAAAAATCATGTCCCATATATTTATTTGTCTACTCATTTATTATCAGTTACAGTGAAGATTTTCTGCTTCCTGTTGGAATAAACACTTGGGTTACTGCATTTTCAACTGTAAATGTTGTTACTACCCATAACAGTTAGAAAGCAGGGAATTTTTTTTTTTATGCACACTAATAACTTGAAGCTCATTGATAAATAGTTGCCCATCCCTCCTCCACTTCATAATCATAGTAGAGTATTTGGGAGGCAGACTTCAGAGAGTATGATAATGCATTTGTAGTCTATTATAAAATGAGGAAAATAATTAAAAATATGACAAGACAAAATGTTCTTTCCAATGATATAAAGATGTGATATTTAATTAAGTAAATCACAGTAACTTACTTATTGATAATTATATTAAATTCAGAACCATGCTGGAATAAATGGAGTTGTATTCCCACCCCTGTGTCTCCACACTGCCGAAATTAGATAAGCTCAACTAAGAATTTAAAAGACCTGCTTTCTGCCAAATACACATTCTTCAGAAAAATCACTATAATTATACTGTTCTTTCTTCTTCAAGTCTATTTGTAGAATTTCGTGTTCCAAAAATATGAATCGGGTCTAAGAAGGTATTTTTCAGTTATTAATATGCCACTGTTTTCTAGTTAGGAGGTCAATGCTTCTCATTCCAAAATGGTATGACAGGTGCAATAATATTCCAGATCCCAATTTTCCTTCAGACTTAATACCCCTGCTACCATGCTTTAAAAATTTTCTGATGGGGATGTCAACGTGGCATGTGTTTGTGGACATGGCTCTTACTGATGTCAGAAATTGGTCTTGTTCTGTTTTCCTCCTCAGCCCCATATGGAGGCTTTTTTTTTTTTTTTTTTTTTTTAGTGGACGTAGTATGACCTTCAGTCTACCAGACAGGGAAGACCTCTGAGGTGTGAACCCATGAGTCATTAGGGTGATTTAGTAAGTTCCCAAACCTCATTAATTACAAGGAAGTGACCATTGTGCCTATTGTGCAAGAACAATGGTTACAAGTAAATGGTAACACAGACAAATAAGAAGAAAGTATTTGTGGTACATGCCCATTATCCTTGTTTTACTTAAAGATGAGACTTTTATAAAATTAAGGACAGTGTCCCAAATCTTCCTCCCTGTTGGTAGAGGAAGTGATTATTGGAGGTCAATACATTGAGTTGCAAGGATTAGCTTGGAGTAAATCACGAGGCACAGTTTTTTGTTGCTTTTTTTTTTCCCCATGCCAAAGGACAGCCAATATTAAAATGAAAACTAATATTCTCCAAGAAGCTCACATTATTTAGTTTGAGATTTTCAAAGCTATATTTAAACTCTTTATTTCAAGAATGTTCTGCTCTCATTTACAAGTAAAGTGCTGCTAAAACACCAGGCAGGTACTTTAAGGATCCACTGAGTAGTAAGAGGTCAGTGGTCCACATCTCTCACCTCTCATGAAGGCAAACAGCACTGTTTGGGTTGCACAGGCTTCTAGTCTTTTATACTAGAGAAATGAATAAAGTCAGCAACAGGTTCCCTCACCACTGGGCTTTAAATTTAAGGTTTGGTTTTGAGGTAGTGTATGCTCATCCAAGTAGAATATTTCTATATCTGTAGCATCATTTTCTTCTTACTAAAATGATTCAAAAAACAAAAATTAATGAATTCTTTAAAAATTCTATTTTGTATTATACTCAACATTGCATAGTATATGTTATTCATTGGCTTAACAACTAAATGAATTAACATGCATTTAAGATTAGTCATTGTGTGTATGGAGAACATAATTTCATACATGATGATGGGAGATGCCACAGTTCCTAACATGACTAATTCTGCATGTATAGAAATAGCCACATTCAATCTAACATACAATAGTTCTATGCGACTTATTGATAAACTGAACATATTCATAAAGTTTTTAATTCCTATATTATGTTCTCATTTGAAAAATATTGATGTTGAACAGAGAACATATACTAATCAATTATATGATTGAAACTTATTGATATGAAGTTTCTTGCTTAGAATATATGACTTTTAGGAAAACATAATTCTAATAGCAACCTTTGAAATATATGACTGGGTTGAAAATTTATGCCCACACAAAAACATTCACAAAAATTAAGTTACCAACATTGATAATTTCCAAGACACAGAAACAAAGATGAATCAATAAATATATAGAAATATGCTTACACAATAGAATATCATTCCTTACCAATAATAGGAATTATCAGGTCTTTAAAAGTCATATTAAACAATTAAAAATACATTGATAAAGGAAGCAACCTATAACATTTCTGTAAGAAAGCATGGAGAAGACAGAGCTATGGAGACTGTGAGCAGGGACCATGTGCACCAGAGGTAATGTGTAGGAGTCGCAAAGGAATGAGCAGACAAGTATGTATGGGGACTTTTCAGGTAAACCAAGAGTCTTTGAACATGTAATGATGAGTAGATGTCACCCTAAATCTTTCACGGTCTGTGTGTTGTGTTGTGCCACAGTTCCACCTAAGGAAGCTGTGTCCTTCGTGGCTCACATGAATATGCTGACTGGTGGAGCTAGGCATGTCGGTTGTATGGGTTTGACACTGGAATCATTGCACTTTTCCTTGAATTTGATGTAAATTTAAATTTGCAGTAAACTTAAAAATGGACAGATGAATGACTGTCATTGTATGGTGGCCAAAACAATAAAGATACTTTAAAAAGGGGTAGAGTAAACTTAAAATTATATGGACTTCTGCCCCAAAGTATAGCTAAAAACAGATCATTTATTAAATGAAATTGGGCAAATACTTGGGTAAAACAAATCTGTTTCATTCAAACCTCATCAGAAGAGCTTTATTAATAAATAAGCTACTCAAATATTTTATAAACAGGAACAGTAAGCAAGTATTGGGAGAGAAAACAGGAATGCTATCCAAGTGTCATGACTTTCTAGAATGGCTGTGGTCATTAAGTGTCTTGGATCTTCTGAGTATGGCATAAACACAAAATAACTGAATGAAATAAATAAGAATTGGAGGAAATGAAAAATCTTTCCAAGGGCTAATCATAGCAATATGGCAAATCAGCATCCAAAACTCATTTCTGCAAATTATATGTTAAATTGATCCAAAATACCATAGGGAAACATGAAAACAACCTCACAAAGACAATAAAGTTCATAGCATTCTGTTTAAGGGGTAAAACAAACCCCAGTTGAACAGAACATCCAAACCAGAGGACAAAAGCAAATCCTGAAGGAATGGGTCGGTAGTTAAAAATGGAGATCCCTGAAGCCAAGGAAAGAGAGCAATCAGTCTCAGAATCTATGAAAAGAGACCACCTTGATTTGAAAATTTCAGGTGTGAATTTAGGATTATAAAAGATGTGAGCCATCGGCACATACACTATGTACACACATAAATAAACACTGATTTAGAAAAGCTGATCTGAAAAATCCAGACAGGAGTGATTTTGAAATTGGTTGGATATTCAGATTTCAAGTTCCATCTCATCCCAAAGATGTGTTTCATGACCTGGGTGGGCTCAAGTGTTGATTCCCCACATGTTGGCCTGGGTGGCTCTTGTTCCCCAATTCATCTGCTTCTCCATGCCAATCTCTGATCCTGAATATGGCTGTGTCCTTTATCCTCTCTGGGTTCCACTTTTCCAGGTACAGAGAGCTGATATCCTGAGTTCAGCCTGGACTACCTGCCCTTGTGTCTGTGCTTCCTTTGCCTCTTTAACTGAGGCACAGCTAGAACTCCATGTTCCTCCCCCCCCCCCCCCCCGATAAGAACCTTAGAGAATGAGCAACGATAAAATTAGAGCTGTCAGTTGGGATGCACTCAGACCCCTATGGGAGGCAGTAAGCTGGGATGAGACTGGGGAGGAAGAAAGAGATAAGATTGGCAGGACAGATTAGAGAACGTCTCCTAAAGCCTAGAAAGGGAAGAATTCAGTAGGTGGAGGCAGGGAAGGACTCACCCTGGCAAAAGAATGTTCTCCCTGGGAATCTTGGGTAAGACAGCAGGCTGTTATAAATAGATTCACTCTCCTTCTAGGCTATGCACTGAAAAGTATTGCTGGTAGCGTGAAGAGAGAGAAAGAAATCAGAGAAGACTGGAGACTAGGAGTCTCGAACCTGACCCTTCTGTCTGTGTCCTGGTCTATTCTATCCCTCTCATATCCTTCCCTTCACCCTTTAGGTGTCTGATTTTTAAAGAAGGATTTCTATATCAGATGCTTTGCTTACTTTTGAATTCCATTTCAACTTTCTTTACTTTCAATTATTTTGAAGTTGGTTGATTGATTCAGCTAGGGTTTCATACTAGTCTATGCATGTCTGGAGTTTATCTTGAAACTTCAAATCATGGCAATTCCCCTGCCTCAGCCACCCGAGTCCATGGATAACTGACATTAGGCACCATTCTTGATTATCCTATTAGTCCTTTAGCTGCAACAGAACTCTGTATAATATCCCTTTTAATAGCATCAAACCTGCTTTCTCCTACATATCAGGAGATGTACTAATCACAAAAATTTTTGAGGACTGAATAAACAGGTATAGGTACTTTACTAGTGTCTCATTGGAGATTGATTCTAATGCTTTTTTTTTTTAATGAAGAATGTACATATTCAAATGCTAAAGGTCCATGTCCACAATTGGTTTTTGATTGATCAATAAAGATGCCAGTGCCCAGTGGCTGGGTGATGGGAGACAGAGGGGCACCCTTGGAGTTGTGAAGGCTAAAACTCGGGGGAAGGAGACAGAGGATCACCATGATGTGGTAGGAGAAGGAATAGATTTATAGTTGCAGAGGGAAGATCATCCAAAATGTAGGAGAAAAGAGAAAATGGCCTATGTCAGGGGTACCCAGGAGCATCTTAGGCAGCAAAGACCAATGGGCATCACAGAAACATGCAGAAACAGGGCTGCACAGTTAAAAGTAGATTTAGAAGGTGTTGAGCCAGGACCACCAGAGAGAAAAGTATGCCAGCCATGGGAAGATTAGAACTGTCCAGCCTTTGAGTAGTCAAGACATTTCAAAATAAACTAATTTGTGTATGTTTTTCATTCCCTGATGCAAAGAGTTCCTGGGCAGGTGGCTGGAAGTTCATGACCCCTGGGAACACAAAGCAGTGTAACCAAACCTTACTGTTACAGTGTCTCATATGTATATATTTAGTTTAACTCATAGCTTTCTTTGTTCTGTGGCTGTATCATGTGATTATTTTCAACCTTTAAGGAGATTCTAAATTCCTCCAGGACTCATACCACCTTTATATATTTATGAACATAGTGATTAGGCCACAATAGACATTAAACAGTCTATTGTTTTTTCATTAACGATGATTCATCTGTTTCTAGTCTAATTTGAACACGTGATTCTTTTAAAGCTTAGTTTTATCCATCTTTATTATATATGTAATTCTGTGTTAGCCTGTATTCACATACAAGTCTGGTCTGCTCAAAGCAAAACAGAAGCCAATTAGGGAAAAGGAAATAAACCAGTGGGAGCAAAGCTCAGTAGGAGTGAGCTGATTGGAGATGACCCATTATCTTTCTTAAAGGACCCATTGTTCAAGGACGCATTTGAGGGGGACATTTTTCTTTCTTTCTTTTTTTTTTTTTTTTTTTTACAGGTTTTCGTTTTTTATATTTTTATTTTTTAAAATTTAACAACTTTATTTAAAACAACAAAAATAAATGTACAGATTTTTAAGCATTTTTGCATAAAAGTATACGGATACATTTTTGTCAGTACTTGGTTTTTTTTTTAAAGGTTTGATAGTACAGATTAAAACCTTACTAGTTACAATGAGCATAAAGTACATGTAAAACAAGATGTAACCTGGAAATAGCCTGTTTTCTTGGTGTGTAAAGATTAAGCATAATGATTTTTCTTTATTTTTTTGGCCTTTGTTTTTTCTTGAACTTCATATAGTCTGTGAGGTGTTTCTGGGGTGTTCAGAGCTTTCTGAAATTAGTATCCAATTATTAGTGACTGAATATTATGTCTATTATTTTGTGACTGGGTTACCTCACTCAGGATGATATTCTCTAGATGTATCCATTTTCTTAGGAATTTCATAAAGTCATTGTTTCTGATAGCTGAGTAGTACTCCATTGTGTAAATATACCACAATTTTTGTATCCATTCATCTACTGAAAAACATCTGGGTTCTTTCCAGTTCCTTGCTATTATAAATAGAGCTGCTATGAACATTGTGGAGCATGTGTCCTTATTGTATGTTGGAGATTCTCTGGGGTATATGCCCAGAAGTGGAATAACTGGGTATTCAGGTAGTACTATGTCCAATTTTCTGAGGAATCGCCAGACTGAATTACAGAGTGGTTGTACCAGTTTACAACCCCACCAACAGTGGAGAAGTGTTCCTCTTTCTCCACATCCTTGCCAGCATCTCCTGTCATGTGAATTTTTGATCTTAGCCATTCTGACTGGTGTGAGGTGAAATCTCATGGTTGTTTTGATTTGCATTTCCTTGATGGCTTATGATGTCAAGCACTTCCTTAGATGTTTCTCGGCCATTCGATATTCCTCAATTGAGAACTTTTTGTTTAGCTCTGTACCTCATTTTTAATAGGGTTGTTGGATTCTCTGGTGTCTAACTTCTTGAGTTCTTTGTATTGCTTGAATATTAAGCCTCTATCAGATGTGAAGTTGATAAAGATCTTTTTCCAATTAGTTGGCTGGAGTTTTGTTTTCTTTATAGTGTCCTTAGCTTTACAGAAACTTTGCAATCTCATTAAGTCCCATTTGTCAATATTTCACCTTAGATCTCGAGCCATTGGTTTTCTGTTCAGGAAATTTTCTTCTGTGCCTATGTGTTATAAGGATTTTTCTACTTTCTCTTCTAATAATTTCAGTGTACCTTGTTTAATGTGGAGATCTTTGATCCACTTGCATTTGAGCTTTTTACAAGGAGATAAGAAAGGGTCTATTCTCATTTTTCTGCATGCTGAGTGCCAGTTGGACCAACACCATTTGTTGAAAAGGCTGTCCTTTGTCCATTGAATGTTTACAGATCCTTTGTCAAAAATCAAGTGACCATGTATGTGGGGACTCATTTCTGAATCTTCTATTCTATTCCATTGATCCAGGTGCCTATCTCTGTACCAGTACCAGTTTACAACCCCACCAACAGTGGAGAAGTATTATTTACACAATTTCCTTGTAATATAGCTTGAGGTCAGGAATGGTGATTCCCGAAGATATTTTCTTGTTGGTGAGGATGGATTTCGCTATTCTAGGTCTTTTGTTATTCCAGACGAAATTGCACATTGCTCTTTCCAGCTCTATGAAGAATTGGGTTGGAATTTTGATGGGGATTGCATTGAATCTGTAGATTGCTTTTGGTAAGGTAGCCATTTTTACAGTCTTGATCCTTCTAATCCATGAGCATGGGAGAGATTTCCATTTTCTGAGATCTTCCTTGATTTCCTTTTTTAGAGATTTGAAGTTCTTGTCATACAGTTCCTTCACTTTCTATAGTATGTGGTTGATCAAACATGATGGTACCAACACCAAAGAGGAATTTTCTATCAATTCCTAAACTTGACCTTGTTATGAGACATTGTTCAGCTCATCAAACCTCAACAATACAGATCACTCTTTTCTTAGGCTGCTTTATTGCTGATTAGCTTACCCATAATGCAGCTGGTAGGTGTAGCTGTGACAGGGAAGCTTGTTCCCTGATCTGAGAGCTCATGGTGCCAATTTTGAACACTTTGCTTGGATCTTTGAAAGGCTAGAAGGCACATGAAGGTAAAGAGGAGACTTTGGGAAGTCAACTTTACACTAAGCTTCCAAAGAACACTGCCATTTGAGAACTTTAATATTATTTCCAAAGGGTCAAGCTCTCCATTTATCCCCACAGCACAGTTAAATCCAGAGATCACAGTGGGTACTTGGTGGAGTTTTAAAATGAATTTCACTAAGTGATACAGACAGTAAAAGTGAGGATAAGTCTTTCACTCCCTTGGTTTTCTCCCAAGGAAGTATAAGGCAGCTGATTTGGTGGTGTCAGAATCTCCGTATAGTATATTACTCTAATATCCAAATACCTAGAACTCAAAGACTTCCACTTGTACTTAAAGTGTGTTCTGTGTAGTTGTGATGTGTAAAAAGAAACAAACCAACATCAAAAAGAATCATTTCTTTGCATTTTACAGTTTTTTTACCAAGGCATGGGGCAGCATTGCTTGAGAAACTTTCAAATTAGTGATTGGAACAGCAGCAGGAACAGTAGGTGTTCAAAAGTTTCATTTGCTGGGAAAGGTTATGAGAGAGAGAGAGAGAGAGAGAGAGAGAGAGAGAGAGAGGGAGGGAGGGAGGGAGGGAGGGACGGAGGGAGGGAGGGACGGAGGGAGGGAGGAGGACGGAGGGAGGGAGGGAGAGAGAGAGGGAGAGAGAGAGAGAAGAGAGAGAGAGAGAGAGAGAGAGAGAGAGAGAGAGAGAGAGAGAGAGAGAGAGAGAGAGAGAGAATTAAATCTTCCAAATCAACATAATTAAACCCCGAGCCCAAAGCAAGTGAGCCAAGGGCCCATCTGCAGGCTCTGAAGGAGATCCAGATGTAGCTGGTGTGGAGTCACCAGATTGTTATGAGAACCTGCCTCTCCTGACCCTGAGGTGTATACCTGTTTGTTCAGGCTGGTTGATAGGACCCACTTAATCGACAAAGGTCACATGGCAAATGTGCCCGAAATCAATCCCAAGAGGAATCTTTGCCAGCACACTGCTTGGGACTCAGAGCTGCAAGAAAATCTCTCTCTGTTCAGGCACAGAGAGACAGCTCTGTTCATGGACCTCTGTGACAGAAAGAAACTATGAGATGGGGTTAAAGTACCTGGGCGCTAGGGCTTTCCAGATGTGGATCCGATCGGAACAGTGTACCCTCATGCCTGAATATGCTGCTGACTTCACCATTGTTACACTGATATTCCCAGAAATAGACCCTTTGGCATTTCCCTTTTCTTAACAGCAAGCAATGCTTTGAAAGGTTATGGAGAACAGCATATTAATTTAAGTGCCACCGTGAACTATCAAACAAACAAACAAGATCAGTGCTCCAAAACAGAACGTTAAAATAAATACTTCCACATACGGCATTGCCTTGGGGATCTGGAGTTCCAGAAGCAGAACAAACAACAAAACAAAAACTATCTGAATTATCGACGTTCTCACCTCATTTATTAGGCCAAGACTATTGCTTTGGAAAGAAGGTGACTGGCTGCCTTCCTCAATGTCCTGCTGTGTGTATTGTGAGCACTGAACTCCCTGGCTGACCCAGGCTTGCTCTTACCATCTGCCTTCACCCACTCTGAGCTCTCACCCTTTCTGATTCACTTTCTCAGTGTTCTCCCAACTGCTCACACCTAGGCTGGCATTTACATTTTTTATTAAACTGCAAAATAACAATAAAATGTAAACAGCTCCTTAGAGGGAAACAACAGCAGCAACAACAACAAATCATCACAGTATTGTGTGAAAGTGATTCGCCCCTGGAGGTTCTCCACCTTGTTGTCCCTGTGTATTATGAATGCACACTAGCTTTGTAATTATCACCGGGCCATAAGGAGCCTCATACTTGAAGCAACTGACAGCCTCCGTCTTGCTCCTTTCTTGAAGAACTGAACGTACAAACTCCTTCCGCTAAGATGGAGTTGGTGAAGTCCCTTCATATTTATATTCTTGTCTTTCACTGGACATTTTTTTTAACGTGATGGAAACTTTTCTGTGCCCATCGCAAACAATAGCGCGTTCTGTGGTCCCTGTTCTTCCACAGGATTTTAAATAATCTTTAGTGTATCACATACAATACAGGGAATAATGTTGATTAATCAAACCGATGTCAATCCTGTTCTGAGTAGAAAATAAATTCTGCCCAGGTCTCAGTACCTCCTTTATAAATCCATTATACATGTGACCATTAGGGAAAAATTTCAAAGGAGGGAATATGTTACCGAGGATCTCACCAGCTTAATATTTCTTCTACTACATATATATATATATATATATATATATATATATATATATATATGCGCGTGTGTGTGTGTGTGTGTATGTATGTATGTATGTATGAGTGTATATGTGTATATGTATTTGTGTATGTGTGTATATGTGTATGTGTGTGTATTTGTGTATGTGTATATATGTATGCATGTATATATCTATATATGTATATATAAATATATATTATTAAAATGTGAGGAACTTGTTTTAGTCACACAGTTCTAAAACATATATGATGTAAATTGTTATCCTGTTTAACCATTCCCTGCTACATTTCTGAACCTTGTGCTTATAGCAGGAACTTGATTCTTTCCGGTTTCATTTACCTACTGACTGACTCATCCTTGATGTCTTGTGGGCAAGTGGGACCTGTATTACCTACTTCCTGCCTCACATCAGTACACACACATTCATCCCTCCCCTGGCAAGTCAGAACGAAGGGACCTATGACCAAATGCTCTGCCTTGAAAACAAGCTTGTGTTGGAGGAGCAAATTCCTTTTTGAGGATGTGATTCTAGAAGTGGACTTGGTGAGTGGACAAACTTAGCAGTGTAATCTACTAGTCAAAGAAGAATGTGCACAGAGTACGGAAGGCTCCAGATAAAGTGGGGTCCGGTCTAAAGCAGATGGGTTGTGATTGGGATTGCGTAGGTACAGTTTAAGGTCAGGTTCATGCTCCTCAACAGTTTAACCCCTCAGTGTTATGCACTGGCTTTGGTTAGACGGTTTCCGTGTTAGACTCAGGGCTTAGCATACTGAGACATGGACAGTCATTACTATAATGTCTAGTTATTGTTTCATGTGAATACAGGGAATACAGATGCCTTGCGTCTACTCAGAAGACATTCTAAAATCAAAATTCATATCTGCCTTCTGCCTTTAAGCTGTTACTTCCTAAAGCCTTTCTAAAGATCCTTTGAAGCTTTCACCTGCCCAAGTTATGTGTATAACTCATAAAAGAAGCAATGAAGGGCCAGTGATGTATTACAGGACTTGGATATCAGCTACCTTACAGGAAGTTTGCGTTTTAACAAGTCTAGGTTATAAGTGATCTTAAGCATAGGCAGATAGAAGAAACTGACTCTTATATATTGGTTGCTTTCTTAAGATGCTAACACCAGTAGAATGTAGATTTTGTTAGTAAGAACGCACACACTCTTTGACTGATAAGTGATTCAAATTCTAGTAGTCAGACAAGCTTGTCAGTTAATCTAATACTTGCCTTGCTTCATAACTGAACCTGGAAAGCCATTTATTTCATGCCGTTAATGATAAACATCATTAACATTAACAGGTTAGTGTTGTAATCATTGCCAGGTGGCCATGACTTAGTGACCTTCGTGAGAGGTTTCTGTCACCAAGTGAGTCACTAACTGATTCCTCAGAAGGAGGTGGTATCAGTGTTTCCTCAAGGCTGACAATATATGATTTGGATACTATTTTGGCACTAATATGCTTTATGGTCTGTGTGTATTTGAAAAGAAAAATCATTAAAATGAATATTAGAAGTTATTGAAAATTATCACTTGGTTGTATCATCATATTAACTAAAAATGTTTTATTATGGTGTGCAATGCAATGCTGTATTGTTAGACACTGAAATTTTGTATTTAGAGAATGTTAAAACTCAAGCATTTAGCAATTTTAATTATCTATGCTTTCAAAACAACCCCGTCACGCAGCTTAGAAAAAAATAAAACAGATGATACTTAGGATCATATACAATGATGATATAAAATATTTCCTATAAAATATCGCAAATGAAATGAAATGAAATGAATTCAAGTTTTCTGCGTCTTAACACATTTTTATTATTAAAATATATAAAGCTTGGTACAGAGATATTAAAAGAAACAACTGACTATAAAATGTGTGGTTTGAACACTCATAAATGTAAGAGAGCAAACAAGTAAAATTAGAATAGGATAGGATAGGATAGGATAGGATAGGATAGGATAGGATAGGATAGGATAGGATAGGATAGAATAGAATAGAATAGAATAGAATAGAATAGAATAGAATAGAATAGATCTGTAAGTCACGTATCCACCTAAGGAAATTCAATTTCAATGAATGGTATACTGGCATTCACTGGATTCAGAAGTACACTGTAAAGACATCTTAGCTGGATCTTGGGCTGCAGAACCTCCTAGAGTTAGACAAAGCTCAGTTATTTACCGCACACTCAGGAACTCACTTCAGTCAGTGTCTTCTGCAATTTAAATAAGTAGAGCAGTATCAGTGTCTCTGTTTATCTTCCTGCCTTAGGCAGGGCATTGACTGCCTAAGAAGAACACAGGAAAGAACACTCCAGGTGGGGCTTATCTACTCCTTCAAGTGAGGCCCTGGTGGAAACTAAGCCTAGATTTTTCACAGCATTATCAAGAGAAGGAAAGGAAACCATAGACTTATAAATTTCCAGAGGCCTTACTCGTCCACCTTGACTGTGCAGTTGGGTACTGTTTGGTGTATATGTCTGAGGAAAGAACCTGAACCTTAGAGCTTACACGGCCCCTCTCCTGTTCATCTCCCGGCATATTTCCTGCTCTGGCTGTTTGTGTATCCTGTATGTATTGTAGCTCCCAGCCATCATATGACTTTAGAATGTTACTCTGTTTCCAAAGGACTGAACCATGTTCCCCAAAGTCAAATTCAAGAATATTTAATAGAGTGAAGGATACTAACAAATAAATACATAATGTTTGCCAGTCAACCAAAAATAGGCACAGGAGAGAACAAACAGTTATGGTGATCTCCTGACTAAGATTATTTAAGTATTCTACCTTTTAATCTCTGAGAGAAAATTGAGACGGTATAAAAGTTCAGGTGAGCAGTAACGACTGCACATTTCTTTAGAGTCATTTCTTTCTATAATTTACTTTATTTGATGTTCAGCAAAATAGAAGGAAGCCAGCTTTTTCCAGTTTATTTAGCTTCTGATTCAAAACTTTATATAAATAAAATATCTACACAAAATGTGGCCATATACAGTGAGGATCTTGCGAGGTTCTTTGCTCATCTTCAAGGGCACCTCACTTGTAATTGCCCAGTGATGTGGAGCCTGTTGGAATTAGAAATGAAAAATCAATACTCGCCTTTATGCTGCCCTCTTGTATATATGTGTGTATCATTGTACCATAAAGACTTAATGGTCTGTGGTTTCTGCATCTTTTTCTTTAGCCAAGCTGAACACAGACAGGTCTATGTACGCCTCTGCAGGATGAAGCAGAATGCAACAAAGCTATTCTGAGAGTACACTGAGCTGTTCTGCAGTATTGCCATACTCTACACTGTTCTCTATCCTACACGGTGCACTGTTAGAGTTACAATGGTTTTGAAGGTATTCTATGTGTTTATGATTATTTGATGTTGGACTTCTGTCTTAGTTTTGGCCATGCCGTGCATGAGGCTTAGCACATTGCTGTTTAAGGTTGCAGCATTCCTAATCATCGGGGAAATGAAAATCAAAACAACCCTGAAATTCCACCTCACAACAGTCAGAATGGCTAAGAGCAAAAACTCAGGTGACAGCAGATGCTGGTGAGGATGTAGAGAAAGGGGAACATTCCTCCACTGTTGATGGGATAGGAAACTGGTACAACACTCTGGAAATCAGTATGGCGGTTCCTCAGAAAATTTGACATAGTACTACCTGAGGACCCAGTTATTCCACTCCTGGGGGGCATATACCCAAAAGTAGCTCCAACATCTAACGAGGACACATGTTCAACAATGTTCATAGCAGCCTTATTTATAATAGCCAGAAGCTAGAAAGAACCCATATGTCCTTCAGCAGAGGAATGGATACAGGCATTGTGGTACATATACACAATCGAGTACTACTCAGCTATTAAAAACTAGTTCATGAAAGTCCTAGGCAAATGGATGGAACTTGAAGCTGTCATCTTGAGTGATGTAACTCAGTCACAAAAGAAAACTCATGGTATGCACTCACTTATAAGCATATACTAGCCCTCCCTCAACAAATAAAAGCTCAGAATACTCAAGGTACCATTCACAGAACTTATGTTATGAAGCTCAAAAAGAAGGAAGACCAGAATGTGGATGCCTCAGTCCTTCTTAGAAGGGAGAACAAAACAGGGGAGGAAATACATAGTCAAATAGAGGAGCAGGGATTGAAGAAAAGGTCTACAGAGACTGCCTCACCTGGAGAACTGCTCCATATGCATCCACGAAACCCAAGTGCTATTTATTACTGATGCCAAGAAGTGTTTATTGGCAGGAACCTAATATGTCTCCTCAGAGGCTCTCCCAGAGTCATATAGATACAGATGAGGATGCCTGTAGCTAAATATCAGACTGGATATGGGGACCCCAATGAAAGAGCTAGAGAAAGGACTGAAAGAGCTGAAAAGTTTGCAACCTCATGGGAAGAACAACATCATCAACCAGCCAAGGCACCAAGATGGAGAGGGTGGTTGAGAGAGGGAGCACTTTCATGGATGCAAGTTGAGGGAGAGGAGGGAAGAGAGTGGGAGGAAGGGTATAATATTTGAAATGTAAATACAGAGAATATCCAATAAAATTGAGAAAAAAAGATTGTGCACTTTTCAGGCAGTAGATTAATAAAGGCTTTACAGCAGTAAAAATTTTAGAGCAGTAAACTTTACTTTAGGACAGTAACTTTTTATTGTAGCTCATAGTTCAAAGGAATACAGTCGATCCTTATGAGGAGGGCACGGTAGATAGGCAGCTCACATGAGTCCACGATCAAACAGCAGAGTGTGGTGAATGCTAGTTCTCAGATCACTTTATTTTAGTTTTGTACAGAACATTATTGCAGTGTATCATATGAGCCAAGGCTAGGGTGTATTTTTTTACATCAGTTAACACAATCCAAAATCTCTCTCCTAGACCTGCTCAGTGGTGGGTGTTTTGATTTTGTTTGTTTATACTTCTGCTTTCTCAGTTTGTGAGACAAGGCTCACTATATGTCATTGGCTAGCCTAGAACCCATTAGGTAGATCAGGCTGGTTTTGAACTCATGTTTTGTCTTATGTATTTATTTATTTGGCAAAAGATCTCTGACTTGTTTTTATATTATGTACTGCTCGCTTTGTTATGGACAGTTTCTGCGCTGTTGGTCTTTCTATGAGTTTGGATTCCTCTAAGTATATTCTTTGTCTTTCATGCTGATGTTCATACTTTGGTCTCTGATTTTTGATACCTGGTAGATACAAAGATATCTGATGTGTCTTCCATGATAAAGATGAGTAAAGGCTTAGTATATTTCCCAAGGTCATACACGAAACACAAATTTTCACCTGAGTGAGACAAATGTCAACAGTCTAAGGATTTTGAAAGACTTTCTTATAGGCATTGTAAGAGTAAAACCATTAGTTGCATTTTCAATTTTGAAGATCTAGTTCACAACAGAAGGAAAACAATACAAAACCTTGCACAAATTGACATTCTTATTGTTCTGTACATTTTTGACAGACCAGTTAGGGGATTACAGGTGACATACTTTGAGTTCTTTGAAGCATTTGAAGGAAAGATTTCAGCGATTTATGCTATAAATGTGCTTAGGGTTTTCTATTAAGCTGTTTAAATTTTTCTTCAGGATAATAAATTTTAAATGTATTTAATATGATCAAATGCATATAATCTAGTAAGCCTTAAGTGGTGAATCATTGTATACACATGCTCAAAGCCTACTGAGTTCCAGCTACTATGAAAGTAAATAATAGTAAATATAACATGAGTACTTTAAAGGTTAAAATATATATTTCCAAAGAAACTATTTTCCTTGATTTTTGTGTGTGTGTGAGAACTGATGATGTAGAGTTTGTGTACAGATCTATGTGTAATCAGTATTTTGATTTCTGAAATGTGTTTCATTTAAATCAATAATAAATACAGCATAGATAGGGATGTGGAAAGGCACCACAACTGATGTTCAGTGGGCTGAATTATTATTATTTTGCCTATAAAATATTGAATATTCATACAGCTAGGGTTGTAACCCAAATTTACTATAACATCAGGCAGATCTCACAGAGTATACCAATTAGACAAGAACCATTTTCTGTCTTACTCATTTTTCCCGTCATGCCATAATCGTAAGTGGGCTGAAGCATTTCTATAACCCAGCACTGGAGAGATTGTGACTAGCCAGTCTCTGAGGTTCGATGGTCAGCTCTCCCACTGTAAGGGAGAGATCTTACTTCACCGTGACACCTGACCTCAAAAGTAACCTTAAGAGAAATTGAGGATGATAGCTAACACAATCGTCTGGATGCTGCATGTGTACATATTTACACGAATGCTTATGTGTGCTTATGCCTGCATATACAAAGAACAATTCTACCTCATGCATACAATCATCTCAAAGGAAATCAACCTAAAAGGGTTAAAGCAAGTTGCTACATCATCATCTCAGGGCAGTACCAAATATGGAAGAGAAAAAATGGTAATGTGCATTTAAACATTGCTGCCCCACTGTAAGTTACAAAGTTAGAATAGACAGCCAAGGTCTAAGGATAAAATGTGGGCAGTAGTACAAACGACAAACAATAGAGCATCAGTGAATATGAGGATATGTTCCAATTGGCTGGAGGAAATCTAGCAGAATTTTACAAATAAAAATACTGGACCCTCCATGTGGGTTCAAAAGCAACTGTAGCAATCATAGGAAAGAGTAGACCAAAGATACACAGCTTTTGTCAGCCTTACTTGCATAATCAATATAAGGGCTGTAATTTGAGACAAGCAGAGCCAACAATCAATGTACTCACATACACTAAGGGTAAATTACTGAGAAGAAAGGGAGAAACAAGAGTCTTCTAAAACAGCTGCTGCCGTGGGTCCATCCCTGAATCTGTGGTACCCAGATTGTCTTGGGAATTTCTAACATTATAGACTATTGCAGGTACCTCCTGTCATTCAGAGAGCATCCTGCATATAAAGTCCCTAAAGTAACATTCATGAACCCTTGGATCTATGGACCATTCTTTCATTCCTTTCGCTTAATGAATGAACCTGTGTAATTATGGGTAATAGAACTTATAGACAGGGTTAAATGCATCACAGAAGGAAAAAAATGCAGCCTGATGGGTTAGCCTAGACAATACAGGCTTTTATGTTATTTTGGGGAAGCAATGTCATATAGAATTAAATGTCAACTTACCTAATTAATATGTTTACATTATTGTGTTAAACCTCCTGTACAAATGTTCACTTAAAGTAACTTCTAAAAGTTCTGAGGATAGTTCTTAAATACAAAAATCTGATTTAAGAATCACCTGTGCTCTGTACTAGATAAATTTATGTAAACTGTACACAGTCTAGGGTCACGAGAGAAGAAAGAATCTTAATTAAGAAAATACATCCATAAGATCTGATTATAGGACAGCTTATTAATTTGTGATCAGTGTGGGAGAGGCAGTACATTCCTCGGGCTTGCGGTCCTGGGTTCTATAAGAAAGCAGACTGAGCAAACCTTGGGTATCAAGGTTGTAAACAGCATTCCTCCAGGGCCTCTGCACCATTACCAGTCTCCAGGTTCCTGCCCTGTATGAATTCTTGCCCACACTGCTTTTGATGATATACAGTTGTATCAAACCGTGAACAAAATAAACCCTTTTCTCCTTAATTGCCTTTGGTTATGGTGTTTCACTATAGTGACGCTAACCCAAATTAATTCACTTCCCTAGTGATTCTTTAAAAAAAACAAGAAATAGAATGAATGAATTGTCTAGGCAGGTAGTTGGCTTGTAATCATAATCACTGGTGTGGCAGATTTATGAAGACTTGTCACAGCAATAGGCTTTTTCAGTGCTGTCTTGAAGAAACACTGTTTGCTGTGTTTTTATGGCTGTACACTGAGTTGAGATGCATGTAGTTACTTCTATAGACAAGTTGTAATTTTAACAGTTGATCATATCAATCAAAGTGGCAGGTGTGTAGAGTGGGGTAAGCAGATTCCTGATTGATTGATTAAGTTTTCCACTGCTTTGAACAGGTGGTGAACAGGCATGACCCCAGACTGCAAATGTTGCAAAAACACTAGTTGAGTTTAAAGACCCTGACCTTGGGACAATGTGTAAGCATTAAATACTTATCCTATGTGTCACTATGGATTAGACGTAGGGCTTTGTGCACTGTGGAAGCTCTTTCCCAACTTAGGTACAGCAACAGCCTAGATATAAGTTCTGACTGTGTTTCGGTGGCACTGAGACTTCATTCAAATGGAATGCAATAAAACCTGCCTTGGAAATGGATCTCTGTTAGGAAATGTTATAGGATATGCCAGAAACTGCATGTATTGTTTCTTTTCCTAGACAGGATTTCTTTGTGTAGCCCAGGCTATCCTGTAGTTTGTAGCCCTGTAGATCTGGCTGCCATCAAATTCAGGGATCTGCCTACCTCTGCCTGCCAAGTGCTCGGATTAAATAGTACACCACCAGCAGCTGGACACTGTGTTTTAATGTAAAAAGTTTCTTCTCCCATTCAACCCCAGCACATCCCCGCCCCAAATGAGTTTGTTGAGGGAATGAGCCAGATCACAGAAGGCTGTCAGGTATAGCTTGTGTTTGACTTCAAAGACTAGCGTGTTTTAGAAAGAACGAATAGGGAGGACTTGTGTGGGTATCAGCAGATGAACATGGCCCAACACTTCCTATTGCTGTCTGAGGAGGTATTCCTCGAGAGTCCCTGGCTTGAGTGGCTAGGATATGTTCTAGCAAGCAGAAAAGTTGTTCGGAAAGTTGGTGTGAAACCAAGTTGATGGACACTTGATGTCCTGCCCTGTCTTTCTCTCTCTTGTTTTTCTGTGACAATGGTTGTCACAGTCTAGGGCTAGTCTGGTAGCCCCAGTGTTCCAGAAATTTTCTGTCTGCACCCCAGCATTACCTGGATCACCAAGCCCAACTTTCAATATTAGTTCTGGGAATTTGGCATCTGGTCCTCGAGCTTGGATAATACATGCTCTTATCCACTAAGCCATTTCCCCAGCCTTGATACTGATGCTGCTATTGGTGAAGTGGCATTGTCTGAAGGACATGATTTACAACTGGATCCAAAGCCTGAGAAAAGCATAAAAGTAAAGATTTAACATTATGTTAAAATAAGACGAGCTGTTTTACTTCGTTCCTGAGTTTCAATTAAAGGCAGATTTAGGGGCATGCCATTAGGTGTATGGGTAACAGATACAGGTACTGGTGGAGATACATTGAAAAATTACCTGTCTCCATGTTTTATTCATTTTTCTTGCTATTTAATTCTCCTGTTTTTTTTAACGACTTTATTTTGCAAAACAAAGATAAATGTACAGATTTTAAACATTTTTTGCTTAAAATTATACATTTTTGTCAGTACTGTTTTTTCAGACATTAAAATAAATTTTACATAAAACCATGTGAATATGTTTTTTAGTCAGTACTTGATTTTTTTCAAGGGCTTGACAGTATGCATTGAAAACCTACTAGTTACAATAAGCGTAAAGTACATGTAAAACAAAACGCAACATGGAAATAGTCAAAGTCTTCTTGTTTTGTGAATATATGTATATTTTTTGTTTTCTTTATTTCTTGGACTTCATACAGTCTGTGAGTTGTTTCTGGGGGAGTGCAAGCCTCTGGGGTTAGCATCCCACTATCAGTGACTGCATATTATGTCTGTTCTTTTGTGACTGGGTTATCTCACTCAGGATGATCTTCTCTAGATGCAGCCATTTTCTTAAGAATTTGGTTAAGTCATTGTTTCTGGTGGCTGAGTAGTATTCCATTGTGTATATGTACCACAATTTTTGTATCCATTCATCTTCTGAAGGACATCTGGGATCCTTCCAGCTTCTGGCTATTATAAATAGAGCCGCTATGAACATTGTGGTGCATATATCTTTGTTGTGTATTAAAGTGTCTCTGGGGTATATGCCCAGAAGTGGAATAGCTGGGTCTTCAGGTAGTACTATATCCAATTTTCTGAGGTATCGCCAGACAGATTTCCAGAGTGGTTGTATTAGCTTGCAACCCCACCAACAGTGGAGAAGTGTTCCTCTTTCTCCACAGCCTCGCCAGCATCTGCTGTCATCTGAGTTTTGGATCTTGGCCAATCTGACTGGTGTGAGGTGGAATCTTAGGGTTGTTTTGATTTGCATTTCCCTGATGGCTAAGGATGTGGAGCACTTCCTCAGATGTTTCTCGGCCATTCGGTGTTCCTCAACTGAAAATGATTTGTTTAGCTCTGTACCCCATTTTTTAATAGGGTTATTTGATTCTCTGGTGTCTAGCTTTTTGAGTTCCTTGTACACCTTGGATATTAGGCCTCTATCTGATGTGGTGTTGGTAAAGATCTTTTCCCATTCTGTTGGTTGCCGTTTTGTTTTCTTGACGATGTTCTTAGCCTTACAGAAACTTTGCAATCTCATTAAGTCCCATTTGTTAATCTTTGACCTTAGAGCTTGAGCCATTGGTGTTTTGTTCAGGAAATTTTCTCCTGTGCCTATGTGTTCTAAGGTTTTCCCTACTTTCTCATCTAATAGTTTCAGTGTATCTGGTTTAATGTGGAGATCTTTAATCCACTTACACTTGAGCTTTGTACAAGGAGATAAGAACGGGTCTATTTTCATTCTTTTGCATAAATTCTCCTGTTAAAGTCCAGTATAGGGATGTTTTCTCTTTGTAGGTTTTGAAGTGGTTTTGATATTGTGAATGAGTTTGTAATTCACGAGCCAGGCTTCTTTCGCATAGCATGGCCCCTTTTGTTCCCTTTCTTCCTTCTGTGTCTTGGTTTCACTTATAGGTACAATATCATCTGCCATCCCATTACTTCTGGGAGAATTATAATGCTGTTGCGTGCTGGCATTAATCTCCAACATGGATATAACTGTAAATATGTGTTCTTAGGGAACCAGGGGAATAAACCTGTTGTGGTTGCCTATTATATAATTGCATATTGATATAGTAAATACATATTCAATAATTACCCTGAGTAAAATATCTTCCATCTTTCTCTGAAATTACAACGTTTGCTTTTTCTATGATAAAGTGTGTTTCTCTTGGGCTGGGGAGACAGTTCAGTAGTTAAGAGCAATGTGTAGTCTTGCAGAAGCTACTTGCTTGGTCTTATGTTCCCACATGATGGTTCCCAACCATCTGTAGCTCCAGTTTCTGTGGATTCTAGTGCCCTCTTCTGTGCTCTAAGTGTTCCTGGAACACATGTGGTCTACATGTGTGTATGTAAGCAACTCACACCATTCATATAAAGCCAAACTTTAAAAGTATTTGTATTTTTCCATGTCTCCACCCTTTCTCTCCTGATTTTTCCTTAAATAAAAATTTATAATATGTTTATTTAGGCCTTATTGCAATATATGATTTTATATTTAAATATTTTGTCTCTAATGATGGATATGTCTCTACCTCTTTGTCCCTCTGTCTTCTTATCTCTCTCTGTCTCTCACAGTCTGTCTATTTCCCACACCCCGTGTGTATTTGTGTTTTTGTATGTGTGTGTGTGTGTGTGTGTGTGTGTGTGTGTGTCTGTGTGTGTGTGTGTGTGTGTGTGTGTACACACTTGCATGTGTGTGTCCACATACAGATGCAGGCAGGCTCTTGGGTGATTGTCTGTCCTTACTAGGCACTTACAGTTCAGCCCACGGGCATGACTGATTCATAATTTCATTGAAGGGGATTAACATTCTTTCTGGTTTCCTGCCCAGCCAGTCTGATAAAACCTCACACTCTAATCACCAATTACCACTCAGGTCTCTCAAAGGATAAATTGCTGACAGGACCAGACTTGACCACGCAATCCTTACTGATTTCAGCATTTCTTCTGGAATCTAAAATGAGCAGAGCAAACTGGTCAAAACTGAAGCAGGATTTAGCAGTAGCTCTCAGGACATCTGCCAGCATTCCTTATGGCTCACAATTCAATATCTGTTCAATGAAAACTTCAAGTTATTTTATGTTCTTCCACATGTGCTTTTGGAAATATTTGAAAAAAAAAAAAAAAGATTGGTTATAGCTCTAAAATTCTCCCATCTCTTATTGTCTATGTTTATACCCTCCAACTGTAATGAGGAAAGACTGCATTTGTCATTCTGGAAATAATTCATTAACTTTTTTTTCCCTTCTACTACACTGTGTAGTTATTGTTATTTTATGGTTACTTGTCATCCAACTCATAAAGTTTATCTTACTTGTGTCAAAGAGAAAACATAACAGACAATGTGTGGTACCATCTGCAGCTCTACGTATCCCCAGAGTATGTGAAAAATATTTCTGTCGATACGGGAGTGGGACTGCTCTACCCAGGAGGGCATTTCTCTCCATGCCACGGGTCCATGCTTCCTCCAGTTGATATTTATATAAACAAAGGATAAACAATAGGTAGTGAAAGCATTAGAGTTACATGATTAATTGAGTTTTAGGATATCCATCATGAGAAAAAGAAAAAATTACAATGTTGAATTTTTTCCCTTTGACTGTAGAACTATGAAGTGGAATCCAAAAACTCAGTGACATTTTACAATCTAAAGATGCACAAAGCTTATATCCAGACTTCACCTATGCCGCCTTGATTCCTGTATATAACGACTGTTAAGATTTCTTTTGTTTTATTTCTTCCCGGCAACATGCTCTTGTGACTGGAGGCCACACAGTGGTTTCGAACAGTCATTCTTCTTGTGAAGGACAGGGCTCCATTTCCTACATCTGAGTCACATTGCACAACCTCCTGTGACTCCTGACCCTGTGGAATCAGCACTCACAGTTGCACATACACACCCCATCGAAATAATAAATAAATAAATAAATAAATAAATAAATAAATAAATAAATAAATAAATAAACTTTTTTCCCAAAATGCTTATATAAATATAAGTATAAATCTATAGACCCGCATATACTCATCCTGTGGCATTTTTCCCTAACAGACAGCACAATCCTAAATATTTTGTATGCTGCTTCTTATTGTTTACTTATACATTTTTTATCACATTTATGTGTCATTGTGTATGCATAGTTTACATGGATACATAACCCTGTATATGTATTTTACATATCTAGCTTATAGGTAAGCCAATCCTGGAAAGTCAGTACTTTGGGAGACCCGATGAGCATTCCAGCACTAACCTTTTCAATTTGCCTACTATATTTTTTCAGCATCTTAGATTGTCTGGCTAATAAGTCAGTGGAACACGGCTGATTTCTGCTTCTGCAGTGTGGTAATATGAAATCATGTGAACTGGGTGAAACCATGTTTATCATATTTATTCTCTGTGTGACAGCTGATACAATAGTTTATTTTTTAATATTTGGAAGAAGAAAAAAGTTTGTGTCACTGTTCTTAATTACACTGTTCTTAATTAATTACGTTTGCCTGCATTCAGAGAATTTCTCTAAAATATCGACAAAGCCATGAATGAATGTCTCAGTTTTCACACACTACACAATATTTACACTGAATGAGCCAGACATATTCCCTTAATTCTTTTAAATAGTTTATTCTGGTTAAAAGCAAATTCTCATTTTAAGTGCTCCATGGGTTTTTTTTTTTTTTTTTTTTTTTTTTTTTTTTTTTTTTTTATAGCCGGTGGCAGAGCTTTCTTTTGCATGGTCTAATGAGAAGTAGAGAATAGATGTAAAAGTCAAGAATGACACATGTAAACAAAGGTATGTCCACCTTAGTGTAAGCAGGGTTTTCTTGCAGGGATGAATGTTTCAGTTCTGTCATGGAAAGAGAAATCCCAAGCACTCCAGTTTGACAAATTCTATGAAAGATGTTTGGAGAGATGTCCTCAATCTGACATCTCTTCACTGTGCCGAGATAGAGGGTCACATTTTCTGGCTGAAGCAAGCCACAGAGATGCTTCCCAAGGGGGGAAAATGAGTGTCTGGTGCTGGCCCAGGGAAGCTCACAGTGTTTGCATTACCGCTGAGGCATGGGCCACTTGTTCTGGGTCAGTACATGGTATTACTGTCAAGGAAAGTTCCGGCTGTGGGAGAAAGACCACCCTCATGCTTCATTCATACTACAGACTAGAGGCAACCTGGAAATAAATCTATGTGGAACAAGAAAGAAAAGCATCAATTTAGATTTAAAACACACACACACACACAAGTGACCTAGATAACATATAAAAGAAGACTGAGTCAAATTAACAAGCCTCTTCTCACCCTATTTCACAGATAGAAGTCTTCTCCTTGGTCTCTTTATGCTTTCCCGACAAAGAGCTTCATCTGTGTTCAGTTGACCTGTCAGCTCCTGGCAGCAGAGACACAATATTGTCTACATTTCCCATCGGAAAACATTATGACCGTGAGAAGGCATCTGATTTCCCCATCAACTGAGTGATGGGCCCGTGTTGTCAGTATGCTCACGCTGTACAGTGTGGTCTGAAAGAGCTGACCACAGGTGCCCCGAGTACCAAATTCTGTATCAGGAACAATTTAGCTGCTTGTTCAACTCTCAGACATAACTAGAAAGCAGATTCTTCCATTTCGATGCGCAAGAGGATGTAGGTTGGGGTATTTAGTTACTTGTGCTTGTGTAAAGCTTTGAGTCAAAACTAAACACTGTACTCCAGGAGTGTGGTTGGTTTATATTCGATAGAGTGCTTGCCCATTGATCAGTTGTCCTCAATTAGAGCTTTACGTTATTCCAACTCAAAGCCTCTCTTACTTAAATTGTTATTGTTACTGCTACAATGATAATGATGATGATGATTAATGTATATGTTGCATGCACCAGATAGCAAGTATGTTAAGTATGTACATGTGTACATACATATGGAGGTAAAAACCAAACGCTCATTGTCTCCAATTTGTTTCCTTCTCATTAATCTCAATAGCTGACTGACAGCTTTTATATTCAGAAGCTGGCTGGCCTTGTAGCTTTTAGAGTCTTCCTGTATCTGCCCCTCAATGCTAGGGATAGAGACTTCCTAGATTCCCTTATTCTCCCAGAGCAATAGCTCTTACCCACTGAGATAGCACCCCATGTCCCTAGTTACAGCATGTTAAGTTAAATACACAGATATTTCGTCAAAGCATGCCTAAGTTTGTCAAGGTGGTTCATGGTTTGATATTTCTTTATGTCTAAGGCATCTCACTTCTGTGCTATTCCAACAGTTAAGTCAGTTATAACTCACAGACTTTGCATCTTTGAGACTATAAAATTCCCATAAAAATTGCAAAGGGAAGTCTTGACTCTTTAAAAGAAGCCTTTATTTCTTTAAAACTCAAGACATATAAGAGACCCTAGTATCTGAATGTTTGGGGTTGTATGCTGCAAAAGAGCATAATGTATTTGTGAGTAAAGTGAGTTTTTAGATTTTCTGATCTTTAAAGTGATGTGAGTTTTGTTTCACTAGTAGGCTTTGTGTCAGGCTAGCAAATGATACTGAAATCTAGGCTAATGGGGAGAAGCAGGGCTGGTAATAAAGCACAGCTTCCTGGCAAGTCCTCAGAGGCATTCGAACCTTGGTCTGCATCTGCTCCCTGCAGTCCTGTTAGTCCTGAAGATTTCTTGGGTTAGCTCTGGCCATGGGCCAAGATGACATGCAACACAAACATGTAGATAATGAGGTTTACCTCAGAGACATTTTAACACAGCGATGGTCAATACTCAGTTTCTAAGGTGTGCTTTGATGCTTTTCCTCTGTCAAGGACCCCCCCCCCCTTGAAGATATCTGTCTCCATTAGAGTGTTGTTCAGTCCAGTGTGAGAGTAAGTAAGCATGGGAGACAGAACCACTTCCTGGTAATATGCAATGCTCTTCAAGATGCAGAGAAATCACATTATAGTATTAATATTTTGATTGCCATATTATTTCACAAGCCACATAAGCTTATCGATGCAATACCAATCTGAGACATCTGTGAGAGAGTTGTGATGTGCATCTCTTATCAGAAACAATGACACCAATAGCATAAAGTAAAATCAGATAATAAGACAAATAGGAGAAGATATAAAAAATGAGAATGGAAAACAGACTGTTGACTAGATAATGAAGGCCTAGATAGACAGAGAGACAGACAGATAGATATAGATAGGTAGATAGGTAGATAGATAGAGAGATGACATATATATATATATATATATATATATATATATATATATAAAATAGATGGATGAATAGATGATATATAGACAAACAGATGACAGATAGATGGACAGAATTCAGGCAGACAGACAGATGGATGGATAGATGACAGACAGACAGATAGATGATGATAGCTAGTAGATAGATAATAGATGATAGACATAGAGATCATAATGTCCCTAATTAGCACTAGCTGTCAACTTGACACAGCTCAGAATTATCTCAGGTAATCTCAGTTGGAGTATTGCTTCTATCAGATTGGTCTTTGCAGAGGCCAAGCCCACTGTGGTAAGTACTATCCCTGGAAGGCATCCCTGGGATATTTCAGGTAGCTTGTTGAACAATCCAAAGAGCTGACCATGAAAAAATAGATGTATGGGCAAATGATATATGTATATATGTTTTCTTTGGATGTTTACACATTAGAGATATTAGCCCCATAAGAGCTAGACATTAACTGCATTTTCCTTTCCACAGTAACTTTGCACTGCATATACACTATGTTTAATCTTGGATACTGTTTGTACTACATGTAACTCCTATGAGTGGATAAGAGAATATTGTGACTTTGGGATATGATATGAACCAATGCACTATTCCATGAGAGGCAAAAGGGATGCTTAGCAACAGGCTGGACCATGTGGCACAACAGGAAGAGCATAGGGTGTGCTTGGAAAGCATGTATTTTAAGGGAGCTTGGAGTAATTCCATAGACATGACCAACATGACATCCCACTGGGGACAATATAGACAGGTGGCTGCAAGATGAAGCTACTACAACCTGTCAATGCGCTAATCAATGGGCTTGTTCACACTGAATGATCATTTCAAAGGTACTACCAAACTGGATGGTACAAATATTGATGTACCTTATAATAGCATATACCACCTGTGTTCTCTTGTTCTGTTTTGTTCTCTGTCCCTGTGCTTCAGGGAGATAAGGATTATCTCCTTTGCGTATTTGCCATGATGTTCCCAAGCTAAAGTTCTGGATGTTCTGGAGACAGCTAGCTACATATATAAACCTCTGAATGCACAGCCAATGTAATTCTTTCCTTTTAAACCTGTTTTTTGAGTGATTTATTCTAGTGATAAAGCAAAGTGGATAGCTAACACACCTGCATACACCACACCACACATACACATAATATATATTTATATATAATGATTCTTCTGCCTATCTTTAAAACATAATCTTCACTGATTTTTACTGATACCTGAGGAACCTCCCAGAACAAGCAGGTGACAGGGTAAAGAGATAGATTAGGCTGACTGGTCTGTCAATGACACCAGTGTGAGCTGACAGAAGATGACATCGAGTCTTAAGCTAGACATACACTTTATTATATAACTAGGGTAATGCCTGAGGTTGAACAGAAAACCCTTTTAATGATATCATAGCCCTTTAACCAATCAGATCATGACTTAAGTGTGTGATTAGAGATAGATAATAGATAGATAGATGATAGATAGATGATAGATAGATAGATGATAGATAGATAGATAGATAGATAGATAGATGATAGATGATAGATAGATGATAGATAGATAGATGATAGATAGATGATAGATAGATAGATGATAGATAGATGATAAATAGATGATAGATAGATAGATGAGATAGATAGATAAATAGATAGAATAATTCTCTGAAGTTTTCAGTGAGTCTGAGCATTTGACAAGTTTGAAGAGAGCAACTGCTGCACACTTGGTATGTTTGCTTATATATTCAGTTTCAGAAGGTTCTGATCCTAGTTCTATAGGGAAAGGCCTGGCAGGGATGACTGCCCTGTGTTCTACTACAAGGTCCTCCTGTAGAAGGCAGGACTGCTGTGTTCAGTCCTATATTTTCTATATTTGCTCCACATTTTGTCTTAAAGTATTTCTGGAAAGTATGTCATCTGTTAATCAAACCAACAGTGTTTCTCTTCAGACTAGTCAAGAATCGGGCATCACGTTTCCATGGGTAATGAGCCTGGGGAATTACTCCACTGCACAAGCACAGGGAACTGAGCTACCCATTCATCCCCAGCTTGCCTCAGGTTCCAATGCTCCGGGAAGATGGCCTTCGTCCCATCTGGATCCTGGAGGAAGCTCCAGAATTATATGATAACATTTTCTGTCCCGTGCTTTTGGCTTCATGTTCTTGCAGCCTGTCAGTATCTGTAGCCTAGCGGCGTGATATGACTTCTTTGTTTATAACTCCACAATGACTTCTAGAATGTCCACAAGCAAGCAGATGAGCATATCACTAACGCTGCCAAATCCTTCGGAAGTTCAGGATAGAGATAGTCTATAGAAACACTTTCCCAAGGCAAGTAAGTGCTACTCTGTGCACAGACGTTGGGAGATACAAAAGTCTATGAACCACTGCTTCTTGCTTATCACTTTTTCTTAAAGTTAGAAGACTAAACATCCTATATAAATATTTCTTAAGCATCCACTGTCAATGCCAATATGTTTCTGTGACTCTTAAAAATCAATGTAGATATTTATCAGTCTGTGATGAAACATTCTTATCAGGGACGTCCATCAATCAACTTATGTCTAAGTTCTTTCTCAAACTCAGTTTGTATTTGTTTACAAATTACATTCTTATATTTTGCATAAATCTTTGTAACTACCATGTTTTCACCCCTCAGCATAGGCATATCTTGTTCTAATAACTACAACACATATGGATGCTCACTAATTAAAACAAAAAAGTGTGGATTTTGTTCATGGTGTCCATGTCTCCTCCCTGATTAATCGTGGCAAACTCTGTACTGTTCTTATTTCGGTGGCACTGGAAGATGAGGACGTGTTTCCGATACAGCTAAAATTGAAAAAGCTAGAAGAGTGATACTCAAGCCTCTATGGTAAATTGTGATGATACCTTGTAATTGCGAAATCTGACGGGATGAGCAAGCTGAGCAGTCTACTTAAAATGGGTGTTTAGTCAGCGGAAATAGGGAAATAGATGGATTGATGATACATTCCATGGCCCCTTCATGCTCGAAACTATTTCTGGCTTCAGCATGGGATCTGTCAGCATGGTACACACAGGATTCTACACGTGTCATTAATCCTGGTGGCATGCATTGGTTTGGGGTGATTCTGATTATTGCCTTTAGAAACTAGGAGACCAGGCATGTGTGGTTGTATGTTTAGGGACATGAAAGGCTAATATGTGGATGAGTTGCCCATTTCAATGGGCTCACTTAGAGCTTTGATGCACCGACTCCTCTGCAATGGCTTCCTGCTACTCAGAGAACACAGCAGCTCAAAAAGCATCAGCTACTGAGCCTGCTACCCCGATCTTGCATTTCAGGTTCTTGTGTGGCCAACAGATCTGCATATATGGTTATAAAGAAGAAAATGTATTTTTCCAACTTGTTAATATACTTATATTATATAGCTTGCACTTCACGATTCTTTGAACAATGATGTTGAGAAGTGTGCCTCAGATTAACTGACTGGGAGGCACTGGTCTCTGCCGCCACAGCCTTTCAACGACTAGCCTTTGTCTGTGTTGGCTAATAAGACATTCTTAGCCTGAAAAGGTTTGTTAAGCCTAAAATTCTACACTTTGTCACAATCAAAGGGGCAAAATGATATTTTTTCCACTTTGCTTTGGAAATTATTTATGAGACTCATAGTTTTATAAATAAGGGGATAATCTGGTCCTGCAATATAAATCTTCTCAGGATATTTAAAGATATTAACCTGTACTTTAAAATGAAAGGGAACCTTGATTCATCTTGTACAAATGAATGGCTTATTTTATGCCATGATACCAGTGCAAAGACAATACTATCCAGCTGTAACTGTTTTCAATGTCATTTTGTGAAAAAGAAAAGAGCATTTGTTTAAATCTACAGGATTGAGGTTGAAGACAGAGCAACAGCAGGGTCTTCACTGTCTGGTGACTAATATTGATGCTTTCTCTTCCATATCCTCATTTATTTTTAATCGGTTTATCGTGTTCCTTAAAGATAATTCAGTTCTATCAGGTAGAATACTTAGCTTTGAATATTAAATTGTTTCATGAGATTTATAATAAAATACATCAGAGCTGCATGTGTTTTCTACCCACTTTCTGGGTTTAATTTTATTATTCTCCCTGGTTAGATATTATCTTCTGTTCCTAGGAAGATCACGGGTTATGATGCATAGACTTCTAAACTTCTACCATAGATTTTTAATACACATTATCTATACAACCATTATTTCAACCTTAAGGAAATGTTTTTGTTTTTGTTTGGTTGGTTTTGTTTCATTCATTTGCTTTAAAAAACTACAACTGGGAGTTGAAAAGATGGCTGAACAGTTGAGAGTACTGGCTGTTCTCCTAAAGGACACAGGTTCAGTTCCCACTAGCTACATAGCAGCCCATATCTGTCTCTAATTCCAGTTCCCAGCGATCTGACAACCTCATCCAGAACAACAATGTACATAAAAATTAATTTCTTTAAAAAAGGGCGGGGTAGTAGTGTTGCATGCTTTTAATAACAGCACGTGGGAGGCAGAGGCAGGCAGAGATCCATGAGTTTGAGGCCATCCTGGTTTACAGAGATTTTCAGGAGAGATGATAGAAAGCAGAAAAAACCTGTCTCTAAATAAATAAATAATAAATAAATAATAAATAAATAAATAGATAAATATTAAAAATTCTAAACAGCAAAAAATATTCAGAAATCTTGGGGAAGATGTTTTTTTTCATGTTTTACGTACTGTCTAATAGATACTAATTTCTCATAACTTTAATTTGTATGCCTTTGATTATTGTACTTTTGCCTGAAGACTGGAAACTACCCTCATCAGCAGCTATACACATGTGGTATTTAGTAGTTAGTGTCAATACCATAGTTGTAAGGGTCATCTGGCTTGTTACTCTTAATGGTTTTATATTTCTTTTGTTTGTTAGAGTTAACGATTCTTAATATTTTTTATGATTTCTGTGGCTTGTTTTATCTCTCTAATTGCATTACACTTACAAGACGTGTTTTATTTTACTTTGTTCTCTCTCTGTTCCCATGGATTACTCTGAGTGGCTAGCTGGGCTGCTGATTCTGTCTAAAGGTGAGGGAATCAATTTTTATGTGTCTCTGTGACTGGTAATGAAAGCTAAGTGTGTTCTGTACAATGCAAACACACCCAGGAGCCAGGAGAAACAGTGTGGCCAAGTGAATGACAAGAAACTGGTCAGTCTCATTCATAAAATCCTTGTCAAGAGGAGCTTACCCATACTCCCAAAAGGAGTGCCACACACACCGGGAACTACTGCCACTCCACCCCAGAGAGGACGTTACTACATGTGGAATCTTCTTCACTGCCTGAGCTACCTTACCCACCTTTGTAAGCAGCTTGCATGTCGAGAGATTTTCTTTCCATTTCTATACCACCCTTACAATTGATTTTTTTTTTATCATCATTTTTTAAAGTTTTTTTGAAAAATACCTTCCAAAATGAGTTGTAAGTTTTTATTCTGCTCTTAGATAAGATTCTTCTTGTTTGTGTAAGAATGTTTGCTCGTGTGTGTGTGTGTGTGTGTTGTGTGTTTTACACACTATTTTGCTCCTGGCATGGCTCTTTTTCTTTAGGATGACTTCTCTTCCCTTTATTCCCTTTGCATTGGCATGAGCCTTTTCTGATTTTTTTCATATGCACCTTTCTTCTCAAATTCCTGACGTTCTTCATTCTTTCTACTCGAAGACTAAGAAATGACATTAGTTGAGAACCGAGAACCACACTAAGCAGTAATTGTGATAGAATCGCATCTCCCATCTGGACAGACTACACCAGGCCAATGAAGTTCCATGTAAGAGAGGTTTATTGTGAGGGAAAGAGGCAAAGGGGGGCAACAGAGACAAGGGAGAAAAGAGAGAAGGTCAAGAGGCTTTGCCTTTTATTTAGGCTGAGACATAACCATAACCACTCACAGGTAAAGGTAGGAAGTAAACCAAGTAGATGCTGAGAATGTATAGTGATTGTCATGGCAACAGATGCACAGGTCCCTGTCACCTATGGGTGATACAATTGTTACCAATAGAGGCTGTTACTTTTCTTTGGGTCTGCTTCATCATTTTTACTCATTGTAATTTAGGTGATTCTTCAGGGTTGCCTAAAGCAAGGTACAGAAAAATCAAGGCGTTCTTTCACACACCAACTCAGCAGCTTAAACACGTTCCTGCCTCATTAGGTAAACATTGAAGAAAAGAGAAAATCCACCCACATCGGTGTTTCTATATCTTCCATTTCTGTGTATTTTTCAAACTTAGACATCCTGGTTGACTTGATTGCGATTTAAGGTTGGCTCCTTTATTTTGACAGTCTCATTCATATTTAATTTCAAGCCATTTTTTGCCACTGTATATCTTCTATCTCCACTAAGATATATGCTCTTCCCATCATGCAAATAGCAGGTATCCCATATTCTAATCACCTTCAGATTTCCTCTTTCTGAAGTTTCTGTAACAGGATGAATGTGTGCTTAAATATGACTGTCAGTT
Organism: Micromys minutus; assembly: GCF_963924665.1. NCBI lineage: Eukaryota > Metazoa > Chordata > Mammalia > Rodentia > Muridae > Micromys > Micromys minutus. The sequence continues at coordinate 12,554,130 of NC_137960.1, read as the reverse complement.
GAATGCTTTTCCCCCAAACTTTTCAACAGCATTTCCAATTAGTTTGTTATTCAGAAGTCTGCAGCATTGGAACATACTGATGGAAGTATTCTAAATACTCCTGTTTAGAATCTACCATATGGAAAGCAGATGAAGACAGAGCATCCCTCTCCCATCATTACTTGATCACTCTTGGATTCTGGGTTTCTTCTTTATTGTTTTGGTAACAGACTCTAATTTCTACAGCACAAGGACAGTTTCAGTGCTTTGCATTTTTAAGTGTCTCAAAGGCAAATTTTTATTTCTCTGTCTTGTGCTAATATACTGAGAGTCAGTTAGAAATAGCTTCTCTTTTCTTCTTTTGCCTCACATGCATTTGGTTACAAATTTATCTTTTAAATTTTCAAACAGAGCAGTGCTAAAATGCATAGGTTCATAATCCCAAATCCTCAACCCCCATTCCCACCCAACCAGTAGCTGACTTCTTCTAGATCTAATACATTGTGTGTAGATTCATCTTCCAGCTCTTGATACTTGCTAGAGGGCAGATTTAGTGGTTAGAATAGGTATGATCCTTATTGATTCATGTGTTTTAATGCTTGGTTTATAAGAAGTAGCACTGCTAGGAGGTGTGGACCATTGGGAAGAAGTACATCACTGTTGGGGTGAGCTTTGAGTTCTCATATATAAGTTCAAGCAATACCCAGTGCATAATCAAAGCCTCCTCCTGGCTGCCTACCAAAGAAGACAGTCCCCTTCTGCTGTCTGCAGATAAAGACATAGAAATTTTGGCTCTTCTAGTACCATGTTTGCCTGCATGCTGCCATGCTTCCCACTGTGATTAGGAGCAATGATGTCAGTCAGCACCAATGACATGTTTTCCTTTATACGAGTTGCCTTGGTCATGTTGTCTCTTATCAGCAATAAAGCCCTAACTAAGATGGCAGACATTTTAGTTTTCTTTTCAATACCAGTTTTGGTTTCATCATTAGGAATGTTAGTCTTTCTACTATATTGTTTGTTTGTAATTTTATTAAAGAAGTTTCCTTATTAACTCATAATTCTGATGCTCTCTTACAGTTTTAAATTGAAAAGCTTCCCATTATTTTATCTCTTCCTATTCATTCCTGATAGTCCTTGCTTTCACATTCAGATTGAAGGCAATGCTGTACAGAAACCATTCAGCAGAGCAGAGGTTGTGGGTCTTGTTCTCTTTACCTTTCTTCAGTTTAGCTACAATAGTGATCTGTTCATTCAATTTTATATCTGGTCATTTATATCATATTTATTTCACCGACTTAGAAACTACTAAAACTAATCAATTTTATTTCTTAAGGAAAAAAACATAAGGACTGCTTCAGGGTTCACTTGTAAATATAAGAAAGAATGGATATTAGAATATTTGGCTATCCATGCATCTTTAGGGTCAGTTTCTAGAAAATCTGTGAATCATGGTTATTTTTAATGCATTGCTTGAGGTCTTTATATCACTACTGCCCGGTAGCTCTTTCGCATCTGTCTTGATGTCTTTACTACAGTTACGGGTAACTCTCATGAGTTGTGGACACTGTAACACATATCTCCTGAAGTACATCATGCAGATCAGTCACAGGCCAGAGGCTGAGACACTGGTAAAAATGATCCAGAGCCTCCCCCTCCTCCAGCAGCTCTAGGACTGTATCTTCTTTTGCTATTTCCAGGCTCTGGCAGCTGTCACCATTTCTTAGCTTGTGCCTTCATCTTTCCAATTATGCTCAAAGTCCTCCTGGTCTGCATGTAGTGAAGTCTCTGAGGCTCGTCTCCTAGAAGATCATTTGGGAGGATGATGAGACTCACTGCAACATCACTGTGACATTATCTTTCTCTCAAAATTCTTAATATGACTACATTAGTGAAAAACTGTTTCAGATTAGGGTATGGCCATATGGCTCCAAAGTCTACTGAAGAGCCTCTTGAATGAACCTCATTTTCATTGCTACTGTTGCTTGTGAATTTTGGTACTCCTTATTTCTTAGCAGATGATGGCATTCTCCAGAGCGATGTAGGATGCTGTGGCATTATCAAGTCTAGTTATAAAAGAAATAATAGAGTTCTATCACCTGAATTCCATATGATTAATATGTCTTAGGAAAATAATCTGCTATATCAATCTTACCCTCTTTCTCCTTTTATTTTTTGAATGGTTCTCTGAAGGTTTCCAGGATTACATTTATTTCACATGGTCACGTGGGGGTATACTTGTACTTCCTTTTGTACAAAGAAAAATTACAGATATAAAGTGGAATCTATGGATTCTTTGGGAAGTGAGTTGTGTTAGGTGGTGTTTTGCTAGGGCAAACACATGAAAGAGTGTTTTCCTGAAGCAGTGTTGCAGTAAAACTAAAAAATGATTCATTGCTATGAGTTCATGTGTGGATTTAAGTGGAATTGTGGGCCATGGCTGATTCTCTGCCATTCAGTCTGTGAGCCACCCTCTCCTGGCTGTCTCTCTGACAGCTGGGAACTTAGTTCACATTCTCCACAGCCTGGTAAAATCATGACTCAATAATCAATAATTTATCAATCAGGTTTGTATATTAAATTCTCAGTCCACAGTGCATACATAAGCTTACAACCAGTTGAAAAAGATATAAACCACCCACCTAGGTAAGACAAATTGAACTATAGAAACCCTTAAAACTATTCATATCAACCTACCCCCAACTAAGGCCACTTGGATCTAGATCCTCCTTCTTTATCTCCATTTTGCTTCTCCTCTTGTTTTTCCTTCTCCTCCCCTTTCCTAGACTTTTCCCTGCCTCCCTTTCCTTTCCATCCAATGACAGGCTGAACCCACCTTGCTGCATAATGACATCATCCATCAAAGCAGACACTGGTAAGAAGATGTTTCACTAAGGCAGGCACATGAAGCAGACAAGGGCAAAAGGATGCTTTGCTGAAGCAAGCACAGGAAAGGTCACATGATGTTTAAGGACCCAACAGATGGTAGATGAAGCTAGATGGTATTGTTACACCTTGCCATTCCCTAATGGTCATTGTGTGTCATACTTTCATAGACAAAACACATACATACCGTAAAACTTCTGGTGGTGTTCTGGCAGTTTCTTGCTGCTTCTGCGGACTCTGGCTAACCGACACAGTGATGTCAACTGATACAGATTCAGGTAGAGTTTTGCTGAGACAGGACATGTGATGTTTGAAGGGAGCATAAATAAGACCCAACAGACAGTGACACTAGGCTTACATAGCTAGCAATGCATTGTTGGTCTCATGTCTCCCTCTTCATCCTTGTTGATCCTCACTCTCTTGAAAGACATGACAGAGAGAGAACTTCTCCTGGAGTCTTTGTTGGTTCTGGCTTCTCCTGCTGACTTATGCCGATTTGGCTGAGGCCTGGCTATCCCGACACTGCTCTAAAGGACTGCTGGTGTATATCCTGGCAATATAGATTGGATTTGCTCCAAAGAACTCTGTCAAAACAGGTCCAATTCCTCTGTATCCTAATAAATTTTTTTCAGTACCTCCATCAGATGGTAGACTAGAGGAGAAGTTAATCATAAAAGAAATACTTCATTAAAAGTAGAGTTTAAAAATTAAGCCTGTACATTTTTTTCTCAAAAGAGTATATGGGCTTTTTTTAAAAAAAATTACTGACTTTATGTTTTTCTCTGTTGAGATAGATTGCTTGTGTTAATTTGGGGGGGGGGCAAATTTCCCTAAATTTTAGAAAAGTATATAATAAATTCTTGTCACAAATGTCTTCTTCATTGTATTGTGTGTTCTGTGTACTTTGTGTATTTTTCAGTAAGAGGGCTCTTGAAAGGTGAACACAATTAGTGCATTGCTGGTGGGTTTTCCTTTGACCTGATGTAATTGTTTTACTTTTTGAACAGTGTTATTCCTGCTGTGTAATTGCTACCTGCTTGGCTTTATTTATTCTTTGTTGTAAATTCTACAGAACCAGGCACCTATAACATTCTGAATGTAGCTTTGTTTATATTTCCAATGCATAACTTGGTTGCTCATTTATTTTTTAATCCATTTTATTTGTAAGTAAAAATATATCCTTTTTTAAAAAAATGGATTTGGATTTTTCTCTGTATGACAATAAATGGAGTTTTGTTTAATATGTGAGCTACGTCTTTATTTATATTTCATCTCAGGTTTTCAATGAATTATATTACAGTGAATATTGTTTCTATATATATTCTATACTTTTTCCTCAATTGCGAGTTGCATTACAAATTTAATTTTGATGTTTTATTATACTTGTTTCCTTAGTAAAGTGAATCATACTATAGCAGTTTCCTTTATAGTGAAACATGTGGAAGATCCCCTTTCTTTTCCACCATTTTAACATTCCGCCTTACCTCTCAGGCTGTGGTTTCTGAACCTTTCTGTGTAGAGCTGTCAGGGTCATGGATTATTCGTATTTTTCCATCAGCGTGTTTCACTTACATATCTACTTATCATGAATATTCATTTGTATCATGCTCAAGTTTGACTTAGTATTAAATTTTAAGTTAAATACGGTTGGTTGGGTCTTTTTGATTTTCCTTCACTTTGTGTTGTTTCCCTAACTCTCTACCAATAGAATGGCGGTTCTTCTCTAGAGGACACTGTGGCTCTTCTGCACTGTGTTGACTTGAACTGACTCAACTTTCCTCATGTATAATAGATTCTTTCTGATGAGCTTGGATGGAACTTAACTTGTGTGTAGTTTATACTCCCTGCTTTTCTCTCTATGACTCAGGCTTCTGTGCTTGGAAGTCATTATACTTTGCTTATTCCATACACCTTTAAACTCTTCCTAGTTCCTTCTAGGGACATTTACTAGGTAGACTGTAGCATTTCCGGTTTCCTATAATAGTGTGTTTTATCTTGAGTTATTTGTTCTATGTATTTTGGATACTAATACATTTTGTATAACTTGATTAACAAATGATTGCACATAGAACTACTAAGTATGTAGAAAACTATTTCATGCCCATATAAAGATGTTTCCAGAGTATACAAGACTCCATCTGTAAATTCTTTCTTTCTTTGTTTCTTTCTTTCTTTTTCTTTTTTTTTTTTTTTTTTTTTTTTTTTTGTTTTCCCAGTGAGTAGATTTAATGGATTCTTGACATTCCCACATATTGGACCTTTTCTTCAGTCTCCCTTCATCATATATAAAATGGGAGTAATGTGAAGCTATACTCAAGAGTGAATGTGATGTACTCAGAGGGTTAATCCAGAATTCACACCAAACCTAGACAGCAGGGTCAGGCACCCGTAAGCACTGTGGCTGCCTCCAGAAAGATATCTATTGCAAAACCAAATGGGTCTCAGCTCCCTGGGGAATGGTTAGCTTTTTCTCACTTGCTTCACTTCTCTCTACCCCCAGCTTCTGCTCAATTTCTCTACTTTCTTTTTGCTAGTAGCATCGAGATGTAAACTCTTTCAGAGTTAGTAAGACCCATGCATTCTTTTTCTCCATCTAACAACCTACTCTCCTTTTTAGTTCATATTAACTCATGAAGATATGAGTTTTCCTCATACAGTCCATATATACATTTAATACAATTCAGATAACAATCCACTTCATCTTTTGGGCAGAAATAGTGAAATCAATTTCAAGACTGATATATGTTAACTCATATGCTTAGTGTGAACGCCGTAGCACCATTTCTGCTGCTACAAAAGCCTGAAATGTATTAAACTCACAATACCAGTGGCACTGGAATAACAGCCTATTGATGTCTTGTAAGAGGATGAGGCTGTATTACAAGGCACAGGGTGGCATCTACTATAGTTGAGCAAGATTATCAGCTTGAATTCTGATTTCCTGTGTCTGCTTTTATACTTGTGTATATGTGTGTATGTGTATATAGCACAAAAAACAACTGTAGGTATCTTTCTGACACATAATACACGTTTTATATCTTACCAAGTATGCAAGGCAAAAGAAGACCCGGGATCTACATGTCTCTGACATTTATTACTGGGTTTGTCAGCACATGCCACCAAAACTGGCTTTGTAAAAGCAGATCTTTTTCAAGTTAAACTCATTTCCTCTTCCTTGGAAGGCAAGCACTGTATAAGTTAAGCTAGCTTCTAAATCCTCTCTTCTTATAAGGTCACTGATGGCATCATTAGATCAGCCAATCATCATCACTCCTCCATATTCTAATTGTCACTATAAAGTTCCATTTACATATCCTGTTGACATTTAAATCACAGGTTTATATTTCCCAATGCATGAGTTCTTATGAGAAATATTTATGTCATGATATACTGAATATGAATCGAGATGTAGGTTGATTGGTAAAGTGTTTACCTTAGCATACAGGAGGTTCTGACTCAGAGCTCCAGTACTATATAAACCAGGTTGGATGCTGTATACCAGGAAAGTAGAAGAAGGAAAGTCAGGAGTTCAAGGTCATCCTCAACTACAAAGAGTTTGAGGATAACCACCAGAAGACCTGTTCCAAAAACAGAACCAAATTATACTTGAAAGAGGATAATTTAATAAAGGATCCATATGAACAGACTAAAAATGAATAACACAAGAACAAGATCAAATAAGAGAGAACAGATCAGAGTGTCACTTTGTAGCCTCGTGTATGTTTATTTGCTACAAATTTTTAACTGCAGTTCCACCATGATTGACAGTGTTTGGAACCAGTGCTGAGCTAGTGCTTGAATAGTTACATGCCTAGAAACTTTGAGCTGTCTTGCAATGCTTTAAAAAGTTAAGGGAATTTGAACATCAATGTTTCGATCCCAAAACAAAGCTTTCAGGAAAAAAAATACAAAGAAAAGTCTTTGAACTTTAGCCTTTTCATATCTTAGAGTTTTAGATAACAGGTGAAATATTATTTTGTGATATATAATAGATTACAGTATTATGTTCTATTTAATTAAAATACTTCATCTGACCAATAAAAAACATTGTTTGGAGAAGAAACAAGTGGGGTGTAGACTAGTGGAAAGTAATGTCTTTCAGTTGAGTTACTGAGATGATTCATACAACATTCAGCACCTCTTAGACCACTGGGCCTTCGGACATTTTTGTCATTTCTTGTCATGTGAGAAGTTGTGTGGTAATAGGAAACATGTATTTTAGCTTTGATATTAAGCTTCAAATAGGATCCTTTTCAAGGTTTGATTTGAAAATACTCTCATTCTCTCAAATATATACTTTATCATTTTTAATAACCCTTTAATTTCTGTTTCCAGATAAATAATAAAATGTTGATTTATTCATGAGTCCTGTAATTGTATCTCTTAAAGAAGAAGAAAACTTACATATTAAAGATTTGAGTGATAATATTACAAAGTTGTTTCATTATAGGGCATAAGCTTCTACCCCACTCTGGCGATATTTGAGTCCTTCTAGAATTTAGCCTATTTCTTACATTAGGAATAAGTTCTCCTATATTGTGTTATGAGTTTGAAAACAACATAATTTTCTCAGGATTCACTAAGATCTCTAATGAATCCTACAGTGTGATGTGTACTCTTAAAATTGTACCTCCAGCATTGTGTTCGACCTAGCTTTATATTGTTTTGTGCATATATGTATATGATATATGCGCATGTATGTATATGTATATATACAAATGTATGCATATATGTGTATGTATACACTTATCTAACTACAATGTTATTTTGTAATGCCATAGCAACAGCTGCAGTTCCAGTGCTAACTCATCAAATCCTTTATATTTCAAGTAGAAACACCAGGAGTTGTCTAGAATTGGACTTCAAGCCCTTCTAAAATTGAATTGTATAACCAGAGATTGATTTGTGGAAGTACTTTCTTCCTGTTAGTATTCCCTGTTCTCTAAAGTGGTTCTTAACCCCAGCAGCAGCATATTCAAACACCCCGTTACCAGCCTGTACTGTCTTTCTTTCTTTCTTTTTCTTCTTAACAAGAAAAAACAGACATCCAATTTTAATCAGAGCTTTTAAAAAGGAATCATTAAAAACAACTCCATCCTTTTAGATATAACCTGTACTTTCATAGTGCATCAAATACCAGGATACATGTTGCATTAACTGTATCCTTAAGCGTAAAAGTCAGCAACCTGAATATGGGGTAACATAATAGGTTATATCATAGGGGAAACGAGAACCAAAGAAGGGCTCATGGAGCTACCAGATAGATGTTTGGTTTTATCTGTCACATAGGAACATGAACATTCATTCTCTAGTTGAAAGGGCCGTTTTTACTATTTTCCTTAACTAAGCAAGAAATAGAAACAAGCTGACTCTCTTGATACCCACTCCTGGCACTTCACTGGGTAGTGCAGTGGATGAATCCAATAGAGAGTGAGAAAAGTCTTACCAACTGTATCCATGGCAAACTCATCCCATAATAAGCAAGTATATTAAAAAGAGATAGGCACTAGTACATTCAATAATTTTCTTCAGCCTACCTCATCATTCATTCATACATAAAAGTATATGTGCAGATATAAAATGCATATGCATATAAGCACATAATTTTATATTTATTTGTTCAAATATACTTGTTTGTATAAATTTTTATTATGCAGTTGTATGTGTGCATGCATGCATGTGTGTGTGTGTGTGTGTGTGTGTGTGTGTGTGTGTGTATGTTTACTCATGGTTATATGGAAGTCAAAGGAGAGCCTATTGAAAATTTTTTTCTTTTATTAAAATAGAATATTCTCTGTATTTACATTTTAAATGTTATCCACTCCCCCCCACTCCCATCTCTCCTCCCCATCCCCTTGCCTCAATGAAGGTGCTTTCTCTCCCAAGCACCCTATCTACCTCAGCATTTTGGCATTCCCCTACACTGGAAAAAAATCTTCACTGGACCAAAGACCTCTCCTGCATTGTTGCCGGACAATGCTGTTCTCTGTTATATATGTAACTGGAGCCATGATCTGTCAATTGATGAGCGTGGGGTGTCGAAGTTTCCCACTATTATTGTGTGTGTTGTAATAATATATGCTTTGAATTTTAGTAGAATTTCTTTTATAAATATGGATACTTGTATTTGGAGCATACATATTCAGGATTGAGAGTACATCTTGATTGATTTTTCCTTTGATGAGTAAAAAGTGTCCTTCCTTATCTTTTTTGATGACGTTAGGTTGAAAATCTCTTTTATTCAATAGAATGGCTACACCAACTTGTTTCTTAGGATAGTTTGCTTGGAAAGTTTTTCCAAGTCTTTTACTCTGAGGTACTGCCTATCTTTGTCACTGCTATGAGTTTCCTGTATGCAGCAAAATGCTGAATCCTGTTTATGTATCCAGTCTGACAGTCGATATCTTTTTATTGGGGAATTGATTCCATTGATGTTAAGAGATATTAAGAAATAGTGATTATTGTTTCCTGTTATTTTTGTTGTTAGAGATGGAATTATGTTTGTGTGGTTTTCTTCTTTTGAGTTAGTTGCAAGAAATTTATTTTCTTGCTTTTCCAAGGGTGTAGTTTCCTTCCTTGTGTTAGAGTTTTCCATCTATTATCCTTTGTAAGGCTGAATTTGTGGAGAGATGGTGTGTAAATTTGGTTTTGTCCTGGAATATCTTGGTTTCTCCATCTATAATAATTCAGAGTTTTGCTAGATATAGTAACCTGTGCTGGGATTTGTGTTATCTTAGGGTCTTTATGACATCTGTCCAGGATATTTTAGCTTTCATAGTCTCTGTTGAGAAGTCTGGTGTAATTCTGATTGGCATGCCTTTATATGTTAATTGTCCTTTTTTCCTTACTGCTTTTAGTATTCTTCCTTTGTTTTTAATGTTTGATGTTTTGATTATTATGTGTAGGGAGGAATTTCTTTTTTCTGGTCCAGTCTATTTGTAATTATGTAGGCATCTTGTATGTTCATGGTCATCTTTTTCTTTATACTGGGGAAGGTTTTTTCTATAATGTTGAAGATATTTACTGGGCCTTTTATTTGGGAGTCTTCGGTCTCTTCTACATTTATTATCCTTAGATTTGGTCTTCTCATTGTGTCCTGGATTTCCTGAATGTTTTAGGTTAGGAGCCTTTTGATTTTGCATTTTCTCTGACTGTTGTGTCAATGTTTTTTATGGTATCCCTGCCTCCAATATTCTCTCTTCATCTCTTGTACTCTGTTGATGATGCTGTGTCTATGACTCCTGACCTCTTTCCTAGGTCTTCTATCTCCAGGGTTGTCTTTTTTGTGATTTTTTATTGTTTATATTTACATTTTTAGATCTAGGATGGTTTTGTTCTATTCCTTCACCTCTTTGGTTGTGTTTATCTGTAGCTCTTTAAGTGATTTTTGTATTTCCTCTTCAAGGGCTTCTATTTGTTTACCTGATTTCTCCTGTATTTTTTTAAGGTGAAATATTCATGCACTTCTCAAGGCCCTCTATCATCAATATCAGGTATGATTTAAAGTTCAAATCTTGTTTTTCTGGTGTCTTGGGATATCCATTACTTGCTGTGGTGAGAAACTGGATTCTGATGTTGCCAGGTTGTCCTGGTTTCTGTTGCTTAGGTTCTTGCACTTGCCTCTTGTTATCTTGTTATCTGTGATGCTAGTTGATCTTTTTGTCTCTGACTGAAGTTTGTCTCTCCTGTGGGTCTGTGTGTCCATGGGCTCACTAGCGAGGTTGCTCCTGGTTGTTTAGCTCTCTGTGAGAAAGCCATGAGTCCTGATAGCTATGGGCTGGCTCTGGCTCTGGGCATAGATACAGACCAGAACATTCCATTCCCAGGCAGCACAGTGATACCTGTGCTCAGAGAGTTCCCAGAGTCTCTCCCAAGATAGTCTGTGGAGAGAAATTGAGGACTCATCCATGGGCTCAGAAGGGAGAGCATTTCTGAGGCTTCTCTGGTTGCTTAGCTCTCTGTGGGCAGGCCTTGTGTCCTTGGAAATTGTTTTCTTTATCCACTCTGCAGGGTTATTTCAATTTCAGGCATTTAGAAATCAGAAATATTATTACATTAGTTAAAAGGGCATTTGAAAAAGGGAAGAAAGTACATAATAATATTTATAATATTGTGTGACTGGTTTTTTTCAATCCTCATTTTAAAAGACATTCTTCCAAAATATATATTTTAAACAGTGTTTTTAACTACACATATATGGGATATTTTAACATGCTTATGCTAGAATCTTCTATTATGTGCTCTTACTGCATATCAAGGTATATTCCATTATTTATTTAGTTTCTGCATGAGATGAGAAAACAGTCAATCTTCCCCAAGTCCTGCAGGTGGTCAGAGTTCTAACCCTGAAAAGACCCTGCATCTAGTGCCCCACAGAGAAGAAGGTTAACATCCCTTACCCCAGTCACGGAGACTTTTCCTTTGCTTTGTAAGTTAACTGTTCCGCTATGGAAACAGCATTGTTGCCTGTGGTAAGTGAGTTCAAATGTGAGTATCTGTGTTTCAAGAAACTTAAGAACTACCATTATTTCTTCCCAGCCTTGCAATGTATGTATTGGATTTTTTCTTTTATACTATCAGATGCCAGTTTATTCACATGCATTATTAGCATGATACGATCCAATATGTTCTGTTTATAAAATCATCTCTGACATATTTAAGTACTTCCAACAATTAGTGATGCTGGTCTCTTTCATTATGCCTTTTTTGTCATATTCAATGGTTTCATTACCACACCATTATGTTAGGCTGCTGTGAATTAGAAACCTACAAGGTGCAGCTTGAGGGACTGAAGTCATCTAGAGTAGGAAAGTTCATGGTTAATACTGAAATCTGAGGAATGAAAGAATGGAAGAGGAATAGTGGATACATTTTACTCAATACTAGAAAGTGATCATCAAAGGAAGAGAACCAAAGTGAGAAAGCATAGATTTCAACACCATCTAAGACAGAATTGTGTTGTACTGGGGCAGGGAGGGAGTAAATATTTCAGAATTTAATGATGGAAGATGTAGTAAGAAGGAATCAAAGATGCTGCCTCAGGTTCACTGGGTTTTGTTTTTGTGACTTTATAAGAAGTATTTATTGTTTTCCCATCTATTATCAAATATTTATTTGCTCATGCTCAGAAACAGGCAGTAAGATACCTAGTACTATTTTCTGATTTTTGTGCTAGAACTTCACCTCCTTTGTAACTTTCATATGATTATACTAAATGTTATGAAAAAAAAAAAAAAAACATTTCACCACTCTTAAGTGTACAACAGTTCGTACAAAAATAATTTGGTATGCTTTTTAAACTACAGGCTATCATATGAAGTGAGCAATTTTCTTCATCCTTGAGCCAAGAACAAAACAAAACAAACAAAAAGGAGACGGTCTATATATGTAGAGTTTTCTCTGAGATGTCTTTAGGGTGCCTAATGGATCTTCTTTCTGGGGAATGCACATGTACTGGTCCATCACCATTATAGAAAACAAGCAGCATCCTTGGCAATGGTTTGTTTTTACAGGTGCAATACTTACAGACTTCACATGGGAGAGAAAGTTTCTGCATAATTGTAGAATCAATGTTGCACTTTCTTTGTTTATTCGTGGAGGGATCCAAACAGCACTGTGAGTTATAAGACAACTCCCATTTACTCTTTCTCTAGAAAGTTCAATCACCTCAGTTGGATATAAACACTTTATGTGCTCCATATCCTGCCCCTATGTCTCCCTCAGGCATTATTTTTTTTATAGATCTTACTCATGGCACAATATCTTTACATCATTTTTTTTTTCTTTTCTCATTTCTCCAATCCCAGATTTCAGTAGTCTGATTCTGGAAATGGGCCTGTCAGTCCTCTTAAAAGAATCAGCTTCTTATTAATGAATAAATATCAAATGATGTGTTTATTGGGACTGCTAGGGATTAAGCAGAGATATGGGAGATATAGTAGGCAGATGCCATACACAGAATTATATCCACATCTCTACCGAACACTGTTTTCTAGTTCTAAATTAGTCCTCTGTTGTATTATTGTAGATTAGAGAAAGATTATTGGCTTTGTCTTAGATGTTACATCACTGAGGAAGCTCTTTGGCTATTTTATATCAAGTGCTGCTGTTATGTTAACAATTGCATCAATGTGGATCAACAGAGGAAATCATATTTTATGATTTTCTTTACAGAGGTAAGGCATGCTTCATTTCCATCCTTTAATGCAATGAACAATGGATTGAGCTGTAACTTATGAACATTCTGCATGCTGTTGTTGATGCTATAAAACCTTAGTTATACTCCCCTCACAAAACAAGTTTACCTGTCACCTATCCTCTCTGGATATAGCCTTCTCCATTTACTGTTGAAACTATTTCTTTGTAGCAATTTTCGAATGCTGAATTGTTTTCAAACATCCTGGATTACATGCAAAGCCTTCAGATTCTCCTTTAAAAAGGATGTGCAAAGGGAAGATGATGACTGTATGCATACACACACACACACACACACACACATACAATTATTCAGAGTGTTAAAAGTATTCTAGAAGGAATTCTGACAAAAGCTCGGGTGTACTCCTTAAACAAGAAGAGTGACAAATTATCCAAACTTAAAGTATAATAATTTAGACAGTATTATTAGCCAACTATTGTGTGGCACAGTACAGGGACATACTTACAAAAGCCAAAGCCACTTGATCTTTGAAAAGATTTATCACTTTGAGCTAAGAAGAATTTCCCTAGTTAATGCTATCTTTGGGTGAGATGTTTGAATTAATCTGTCTTCGAAGCTCAGCTAAAATTCTAGTTCCCTCTACTGTGCAGTCTTTTCTAATGCCCTCTCTGTAAGAGTTGTCATGTTTGTTCTATCCCTTTGATTCATGACTACTTCTGCAATGTTAGATATTAGCTATTTATTTAGTGGGGAGAACCTAAGAGGCCTATAAAAGTAGTATTTTGTCTTTTCATTTGGTTCGTGGTTTACACATAATAGCTGTCCGGTAAATATGTTGTTAAAACAAGCTATTCACTGGCTTGTATGAATGAATAAAGAGAAAGAAAACAATTTGTAATGAAGATTGGCTTGCTTATTTATTTTGAATGATCCTTATGACTCTCACATATTTTTCTTTAGACAAAAACATGAATTTCAATATTTGACAAATTAGGAAATTTGTTTAGATAACAAATGGAAGAAAATAAAAATTGAGTGGTATAACCTTGTTTGAATACCAATTTTAAGTAAATTTCCCTTAAAAAGATTTATTAACTCTCAAGAGGAAGGCAAAGAACCAGATACATTTACTTGTATTCTAAGTATTAAAGAACATTTATGAAATAGCATGAGGGGCTGTGGAAGACATACCTGTTATAAGAGTTTTAGAAACCAGAACTCAAGCATTAAGGTACTCAGAACCTTAGAGTTAAACACAGGCTGAGTTCCTGTGAACAGGCAAACTAAAGGATGTAGAATTTCAAGGTGAGTCACGGCAGGTGTAGCTGGCTTTGAAACACATTGCTAGTTTTGACTCCATCCACCACTCAGTCTGGAAACCTTAAAAACTCTCATAGCCATGGCCACAGAGACTCCCACAGACACTGTGGGGCATCATCAGAAGTGAGGTCACAGAACCTAAGTCAGCTTTATGTCCACAGACAACTGATTTTTGATCAAGGTAGCATGACAACTCACTAGAACAAAACAAAACAAAACAAACAAAAAAAAAAAAAAACAAAGATTTTTTCCAATATTTCAGAAAACTGGATATCCACATGAAAAAAACAAGACATTGGATTCATACCCTAGAGTTTATACTAAATATTACTCAAATGGCTCATGCATTTAAATATAAGTTTTAGATATAAAAAATTTAAACAGAATTCCAGCATGCTCAGGGACAGAATAATATAAATTTGATTGAGATAAAATGATATATTTATGCTCAAGGAGTACGTTCCACAAATGAGATGATAATCTACAAAATTAGAAAATAATTTTAAACAACATAAATGATTGGTAAGAAAGCTATATATTATTATTATTATCTTTATTATTACTATTATTATTATTATAACTGTTATTATTATTGCTTACAAATAATAAGTGCCATTTAAAAGTACAAGTGACCTTGCACTGGGGAGGCTCCAGGGAGTCTATAAAGGTGACTCTAGATAAGATTCTTAACAGTGGCAGATATGCAGCCTGCAGTGGCCATCTCCTGTACCCCGGCAGGACTCCCAGTGAAGAGATAAGAACAGCAACCCACCCATAAAGCCTTTTGTCCAAACAAAATGTGTCCTGCCTGCATGATGTTCAGGGATGAAGAAGGAACAAAGAGAGAGAATAATCAACCAATGACTGGCCCAAACTGAGACCCATCCAATGAACAAGAACCAATCCCTGACACTATTCATGGTATTCTTCCTGTTATGCTTGCCGACAGGAGCCTGGCAGAACTATACTTTGAGGGGTTCCACTGAGCTGAGGGAAACCAGACCCACAAAGGTTGTTAGATGAAGCTCAGGGAGTTTTGTAGAAGAGTAAGGGGAGGATTGAGAGACCCAAAGAGGACAGGGACTCCATAGGAAAACCAACAGAGTCAACTAACCTGGACCCATGGGGGGCTCTCAGAGACAGAACAACCAACCTAGGCCACTGTCTTAGTCAGGGTTTCTGTTCCTGCACAAACATTATGATCAATAAGCAAGTATATTCAGTCCTTCCGCTCCTGTTCTCTAATTGAGAAAATGTGTTATAGCTAGATCTCATGGGGGCATTTCCTCAAGAGAGGTTCCTTCCTCTGTGATAACTTCAGCTTGTGTCAAGTTGATACAGAAAAGCAGCCAGTAAAATTGAGCCTTTGTCATCTTGACACACACACACACACACACACACACACACTTCACTATTAAGCTTCAACCCTTACTTTCGCATTTATCCCTAAGGTCTAAATGACTTTAAAAGTTCCATAGTCTTTACAAATTCTTACGTATTAAAATTTCAATCCCTTTAAAATATTCAATTTCTTTTAAAATTCAGTGTCATGTTACAGTTTAAAATCTCTTACCTGTGGGCTGCATTAAAATACTTTCTTACTTCAAGAGGGAAAAAATAGCAGGGCATAGTCAGAATCAAAATCAAAATCAAAATCAAACTCTAACCAACCAATATCTGGGATCCACTCACAATCTTCTGGGCTTCTCCAAGGGTTTGGGTCACTTCTCCAGCTCTGTTTTTTTGTGGCATACAGCTTGTCTTCTAGGCTTCAGCTACCTGTGCTCCACTGCTGCTGCTGTTCTTGGTGATCATCCCATGGGACTGGCATCTCCAAAGAACTGGGGTCTTCAACTGTAACTAGGCTTCACCAGTAGCCTCTTATAGGCTCTGTTCATGGTGCCAAGCCTCAACTCCTTTGCATGACCCCTTCAGCCCTGGGCCATCAACTGCAACCGAGGCTATACTTTTACCAAGAGTCTTCCATGGTCTCTCACAGTGCCAAGCCTCAGCTGTACTTCATGATGTCTTCATGTCTTCAAAACT
Source organism: Micromys minutus (assembly GCF_963924665.1). NCBI lineage: Eukaryota > Metazoa > Chordata > Mammalia > Rodentia > Muridae > Micromys > Micromys minutus. Next base: position 12,537,743 of record NC_137960.1, on the reverse strand, counting down.
AGTACCACATGGGTGACTCTTACACATTACCAAGTACAGCTGTAACAAGAGGTACAACCTTGGCTATCTCTGGAACACAGGTTCTTTGTGCTCTCAGAAAACATCTACCAGAAGATTTCACCTTAGTGATGCTGGTCTCTTCTCAATCACCACTAATTTCTTAGCTCCAGCTAAGCAGCATCAGTTGTCCCAGTAGTTCCTTCTATTCTGTACTCTAAAGCCAGATCCAAATCCTGCTGCTTGCTGGAGCTGAAACTTGGATCCCTCATTCTATTACATTACCCCCAGCTTTCTGTTTGCCATCTCCTTCATTGCCTAAGCTTGGCCATCCTACAACTTGCTCTGTTGAATGACTTTGAACATAGAGATCTAGATGTCTGTCTCTTCAGCACTGGGAATAAAGATGTTAGCCACTAATCCCAGATTTAAGTTTTTCTTTGCCTAGAACTTGCTCTGTTCTTGGATAGTCTTGAATTCAGAGATCTTGTCTTTGCCTCCTGGAATTAAAGACTTGTACTACCACTCCTGGATCTAAATTTAGCTTGGTGGAATCTTGCCACAAAGTCACTACTCCCATAATATGTTATCTTATAGAACATAGGATTTTGTTAAAAATGCTCTTCATGAGACTTAACCAGAGAACAAAGTCTCTTCTGAGCTTTTTTGAGACTTCCTTTGTCATTGCAATTAATATAAATCTTTTTAACATAGCCCCAGTTAGACTCTTCAGACAAGGGCAAAAGCAGTCACATTTGTCACCAAAATACCACAAAAGAGTCTGTAGGCCATGTACTGAAGTCCTCCACTGAAATCTCTTGGTCAAGGTCTTCACAGATCAATTTACTCACAGAAACAAAGTCTTCCATATTCCTACTAGGATGACTCATTAATCCCTACTTAAAACATTCCATAGCTTCCCAAATCCAAAGTCCAAACACATCCAAATTCTTTGAAACAAAAGCACAGTAATGACTATCATAACAGTCCCTCAGTTCCTGGTATCAAGATCTGTCTTAGTTAAGGTTTTACTGCTGTGAACAGACACCATGACCAAGACAAGTCTTATAAAAAACAACATTTAGTTGGGGCTGGCTTACAGGTTCAGAGGTTCAGCCCATTATCATCAAGGCAGGGTTATGGCAGCATCCAGGCAGGCATGGTACATGACAGTTCTATATCTTCATCCAAAAGAAACCAGGAATAGACAGAGCATCCTCAGGCATCTAGGAGGAAGATCTGTAAGCACACTTCCACAGGCCTCCAACAAAGCCATGACTTCCAATAGTGCCACTCCCTGGGACAGGGTATGCAAACCATCATAGCCCCACAACGTATGTGTGGAAGATGTGTTGCTTGGTCTTCAAGTTTGTTCTGCAACGACTGGAGTGGGAGCTATCCCTGCATCTGATCTCTTCCTGTAGATCTTGTTCTCCAAGCTGGTATGCCTTTCCTGGATCTAGTGTAAGAGGATATGCCTAGTCCTGCAGAGAGTTGATGAGTGTGTGTGGGGTATGTGCGTTACACAAGGTGGTTACTCTTTTCAAAGGAGGAGGTGGGAAGTATATTAGGAGGAGCTGTGTGAGGAGTTACTAGAAAGGGAGGGGCTGAGATTGGAAAATGACATGAATAAATAAATAAATGAAAACAAATAACACCCCAAAAAAGATCAAATAAATCTTGGGCCATACCTTGCTCGTGACCAAATAAAGACCCCTTCCGTCAACTGAAGCAGTAGAAATAAATTAATCAGCTAATTAATTAAAAAGTGTTGATAAATTTCACTTCTCCTGTGCAATTTAATTGCCAGTTGCTAAAAAGTGCTGCTTTTCACAAATAGTCAAACAGTAATAAATGCCAGTTGAAGTGTTAGACTTGTAGGGCTTGTATTCTTGGTGGTCCTCATGGGGCTTCCCCAAAGCAGTAGAAACATGGGTGCCCAGTTCCAACACCTGTGGACATACACACATAAGCTTTGGTTCAGTCAGATTCCCTTCTCTCTTCATTGACTTCCCATATTAACACAACCTGCATTCTCAAATAGCATAGCAAAGTGGTTATGCCAGGCATACATGCAGTTTTAAAATTCATTTATAGAGTTCAGTGAATATTTGATGAATAGAGTAGGACTGTATTGTAGTGTGCCCGTGTGTGTGTGTGTGTGTGTGTGTGTGTGTGTGCGCGTATTTAAGTAAGAGAATGCCTATGTGTGTATGTGTCTATGTATGAATGTGTGTGAAGTGTGAGTATATTCTCAATTATGTACACTTGTAGGCATGTGCATGGTTATGCATGTGCTCATGTAAGTGTGTGCATATGTGTGTATATATGTGTACATGAGTGTGTGTGTTGTATGTGTATGTTGTTTTGGAACACATTTAGATGTGTGTTTCTGTATGAGCCTGTATTCATTTTCCAATGAGGTATAATGTAGGCATAAGTTAGAATGATACCTTGACATTTATGGCACCATAGTGGCCACTGTGCAGAGAGTAATTACTTAATTTGATAAATAAAAGTTTTACAAATACAAATAAATAAAACTAAAAAATACTGTTCTCCAGAATTAAATTAGTGGGGAACATAGAGAAGAAATAAAATGCCCCAAAATTTAATTGGCCTCAGGGGGCTACAATATAAGTGACCATGCTTAATAATAATAATAATAATAATAATAATAATAATAATAATAATAATAATAATAAATTACTATATTGTAGATTGATGTCTATATGCATGTGAGGGCAGGTACAAGATAAAGCAAGGCCTGTGATTGGGCAGTGAAAATGAAAGGTGGGCACAGAGTTTTTTAACTGAAAGGCAAGATAGGAGCTGAGTGAGAAGAAACCAAGATGGAGGAGGAAAAGGATGACCCTCCCTGTGTGGCTTTAAATAGACATAAGTAGCTATGAATGTTTTATAAGGAATGAATAATTCCAGACAAGTTGTCTTATCTAGGTGGACAGTTTACATCAATATCAATTGGCTCTGAGTTTATTGTGTGTACTTTTGGGAGAATGAGAATTTACTAATACAAACCTGATTGATAAATTACAATTGATTTTATCCGGGAATTGCTACAATAACCACAGGGGGCAGATGCTGGGAATGTGAGCTGAGTTCACAGAAGAGAGTCACAAGAGGGTGGCTACACCTGGGGCCAGAGAGTAGCAGGAGGTAGCATGGCATGGTGCCTGGTCACTTTATACATTAATATTTACTGCTACACTATATTGCATGTATTACAATTTTATTAAGGAAATTGGTGTCCAGTGCCCTTAAAGACACTCATGCACACACACACACACACACACACACACGAGCACATAGATCTGTGAGATGTTCTCAGTGTCTGGATTGTTGTGAGCACTATTACACCAAGTATTTTAAATCATAATATCATGTTATATAGCTTAACTTTACACAATAAAAATTATTTAGCTTTAATATTTTTTAAAAAGTAATAGTGAGGAGCATTAAATGAACAAAATACCTGCTTACCACTATTACTAGTGTAAAATAATGAACCGATAGTACATTTCTGTCTCTTCTCCTGCTGAGGTTTCAGACGGGCAAATTATAAGTGACTTATTTGTATTATATTTTGGTTGATAACTATGAGTAGACTTACCTAGTGCTGCGGGAGTTTTTAATTATTTTTGCCACAAGCCCACAGTGATAAAGGCTCATTTATTTCAGTATTTCATCTTTAACCAATTTATTGTTAGACAAAAGTTAACTAAGTTGGAACCTGAGATAATTTTCCTGGCACCAGCATTTTAGGATTCATTCCCTACACTATTTATAAAAGTGAAATATTATGCCTGCAGGTACATTGTGTTGACAGAAAGAAATGACACAGTGCAGCTCCTGGAGGCTCAGAGGGGCAAGCATTCATATTTGACTATTATTTTTAATCTTTGTTGATGCTTTGATTTACTCATAAAACATAAGGAGGTTGCTTCCCTGCACCAAACATGTGAAAACCAGAGTCACAAGGCAGCTTCCTATAAAGTGATTTCTTTCTTTCTTTAATGCAGAAACAGGGTTGCTTTTAAGTAAGAAAAGAATCAATTTCCCAACTGGAAGTGGCTGTTGAAAGAAAGGACACATTTTATAAATAACCAGACACACAGGGTTGGGAAAAAATGCTGAATTCTTGTGAGGACAGAGTGAACAGAGGCAGAGAGGGGGAGATAATATTGATCATGCTCGGAGCTTAGACTTGCACCAGGCTGATCTGGCTCTGTAGCAGACTGGATTGATAAAGCTCTGAAGCAAACAAAGCTCCAGGCTCACTCCACCAGTCTGTGTTGTTGTCTTCATTTCATCCCTTTAATGGATAGAGTGTGGATGTGTGGCACCTTGTGGGTCATTTTACTAATTCTGTCCAGTTGACAGGCATTGGGGAAAGTTCTATTGTAAAGTACTACGCTGAGCAATTTCAAAGTTCCACACTGGTTTTTCCTACTGTTCTAGCATATTTGCCCCACAGGTAGCAGAACCAATACTCAAATGCCTTCAGACTGTTTCCTTAGAGACTCCCACTTCTGAGAATTACCTCTGGCAGAAGGGGAACTCTTAAAAAGGTATTTCGTTTTTGCTCGTCCACACAGAAATACTTCTGGATTTCACAAACACACAATACAGCAGACCCCTGCTTCCTTCACCTATAACATTCTTTTAAAAATAGATTTAATCTTCATTCAGAGCTGGCCCGATTCCTTGCTATGGAGAAAACCTGGATGAGTGCTGATGTAAAGTTCACTTCTTGTGTGGCGAAACCAAATTCTGCTGTACGCTGAAAAAACTATTTTTCCTATTATATTTTTTTCAAGGTGGAAAATGAAATAAAAGATACATATATTGTCATGGAAGAGGATGGCTCATACATTAAAAATAAGAAAAACAGAATAGTTTAGGATAATTATGGGACTAAAGATTCTGCAAATTATAGCTTTTCTTCCAGGAGTGACTTTTATCCAAGAACCAATTTGCGAAACACAACTGCTGCGTATCATTAGATGTTTTCTCAGCAAATGATAAATAACAAAGGTTTTCAGAATAAATGACAGAGAGTTGTTGGGTGTGGGTGGTTGATTAGCTCTCCCTACACTACTCACGGTGAAGAATTAATGACAATTTCGTTTTCTGAACCAGGAATGCTATACAATCAGCTGTCAGAGATGTTTCCCATTAAAACTGAAAGGCATAATGTCCAAGAAATAATCACATGCAAATGTATTCAGATCTGCACTTTCGGTCCTTGAGCTTTCTGCTGTTGATGATGTTGAGTGTGCTGATTATAACCCACAGAGTCAAATGTGCCCTGAGGAAAGGCCACTTAGGTACTGAGTTCATGTGTAAAATGGGCCTATCATTAATATTAGAGATTTATCCATGATTACAAATAATGTACATGTTGTCCTCATCTTTGGAGATTGAATACTTGGAAATGAATCTTTATGACAGTCATCCTTGAAGCTGCATCTAGGTCTTGTCAGATAATCGCTGGCCAACCTTGGCTGATTCCTTTTGACTAATGTTTCATTTTCTCTGTGAGTTAGCTCCAGGAACAGTAGATGCCTTCTCATGGTTGTTACTGTCCTCTTCAAGATCTAACAGGTAGCATGCAGCTGAGCTGACTAGGACTCTATTTGTGAAGTTCACAAAGATGTATTTGTGGTACCTTGCGCTCTTTTCCATTGCTGAAATCCACTGTAGTTACTTAACCCCATCTCTGAACAGTTCAGTGGGGCGGACAGGAGGAGCCTCAGTTCTGTGTCCAAGCCTTTCGCATAGATGTGTCAACACATGCAAGGGCACAGTTTGTTCCTATTCTGCCTGCACTTTATTACTGAGGTGAGCACAGGACAGATTGCTGTAGGTTGTGATTTTCTGAATAGGAATCATTCTGTCATCTTAGGCTTCCTATGTCTTATGCTGATTATAGGATAAATTTGCTCCAAAGACATAAACATACAAACACACACCCACACAAACGTGTGTGTGCAAGGAAAGTGGGTATATGTGTGTAAATATATATACATACACACATATATACATATATATAAATATATATATGTGTGTATGTGTGCATGTATGTATATACACATTTTCCTTAAAACTCACACAATTGAAATAGTACCACCTATGGACATTAAAAAAGAGAAAGGAAGAAACGTGGATTCTTAATTGGCTCTTTGCTTTGTGATCCGAGACACCAGGAGAAAAATGGGTACTGGCGGCCTTGTCTGATGTGGTTGCCATTTGTTTCCAGCTGTATCAACGGGGCAGATTTTAAGAGATTTGAGGATTAGAAGAGCTAAAATTAGAGTGGAGCTATGATTATAATTTGAGTAATGGTATATAGACATATCTGTCAATAGCTTTTGTCTCACACACATACAATAGTTTTTGTTAAAAATAACATTCATTTCACATTTTCCTTCCACTCAACTCTTTCCAGTCTCTCTCTCTCTCTCTCTCTCTCTCTCTCTCTCTCTCTCTCTCTCTCTCTCTCTCTCTCTCTCTCTCTCTCTCTCTCCCCGTATTATGAGTCTTGTGATGATATGTTTCATTTCCCACACTATGATGTGTGATAAATTACTACAGTGCAAGGTTTGTCTACATCATATACAAATAGGAGATCTAGGCTGGAGGTCCTTAGGCACTAGAGTTGTTAATATTTTTAATGTGAGTATCTTGAGATTCAGAGATGTACACTTTGACAGAAGTCTTTGCAGAATTACTGCATGTAGGATTACTACCAATTATAATAGTTTTAATCTTACATAAGTATAAATATCTCAATAAAAGTTCTGACATTCTTTGAAGCCTTTGGTTTCTCAGCACCGTGAGCCATTAAACATTCCATATGGTGAATGGAGCTGTCAGGAAGGTCACTGCTTTCTTCTTAGCTCCAGAGGTTATATCCAGTGTGAATTTGTTGGTGCCAATGACTCCTGCAATTGATAAAAGTTCCACTTTTTTTTTCACTTTTAAGTTGAAGGGCTCCGTGTATGTATTCTGTGTTTTTAAGTATTTTCTTTTTGAACAATTGCTAAAGATTTTGTCGCAGTGTTTCAGTTGGAAGCAATTTTCTCCAGTATGAGTTCTCTTGTGTTGATAAAAAATGTAACTTGCAGCTAAAACTCTTCTTGCTTTCTTTGCACTTGTAAGACTTTTCTACAGCATAGATTCGGAGGTGTTGACTTGGGTTTGAAGAATGTTCAACACTTGCCACCCCCTTTAATTTGACACAGGTTCTAGCCAGTAAAAATTCTGCTGTATGGCTGGCGAGTGGTTATCAGTGTGTCCTTAACAGCTTTTATAAACATGTCTCTACAATCTCTGCAGTCACAGTATTTCTCTCCACATTTTTGTTGGTTAAGAAATAATCAGACTAGAAGTAGGCATTCTGGGCCACATGTATCTTTTGATATTTACTAAAGTGCTAGATTTATAACTGTTGTAACTGTTCTCCTACTTTAAGGAGCTCTTGAGTATGAATTCTCCCAACCCCCTTGTCTCTTGCTCATTTGTTTTAGTTCTTATTGTTTTAATTTATCAAGACAAGATTTGTCTATGTACACCTGGCTGTACGGGATTCATCTTACAGAGACGGCTGACCTCCAACTCAGAGATCTGTCTGCCTCTCCCTCCCAAGTACTAGAATAAAGGGATGCACCACTTCCCAATAAATCGATTTTCCTGAAGTGTAAGCATATTTGTGTTGAGTAAGATGGCATAACTTTAAAAATCTTTGCTATGTACTATACCATTGCTGTGTTTCCCCCTAGTGCAAATTATTTGCTATTGATCAATCAAGGTGGAAAGAACAGTTAAAGGATTGACTATATCTTTATATTTTCTCAATTTCTTTCCGTTATGATTTTTCTTCTTCACTTTTTCGAATAAATTGTTTCTGTAAGTTTTAAAAAGCCTCCTGTGCACAGAGAAAGCATGGCCATGTTCAGGGCTACACCTCATGTCTCTTCACATTTCAGCATGTTTCTTTGAATTGAGATCAAGTGTGGCATATAGAAAGTGAGACCTGACAGGGTCTTTAACACAAAGGCTGAGTGAGTGTTTCTTTCAACTGAGGGAGTTATATGTTCCACCTTTCCTTCATTCAGTCATTTGTCTCAAGGGAGCAAACCACAGGGACAATAATCCTACAGGTCTCAAGTATCTCATCATCTTACCAATTTCACCAAGAATCCAGGCATTTTCAACTCTCTAGGGTGAGATCAGGGGCCATCTTTTTAAATGTCAGTGTGTCTCTGTTCAGGCTTCTGTGGTGTCCTAGCATCCTTCATAGGACTCTCTCAGAACTAGAAAAAAGCATGGTGAAAGAGACTTCATAAGCCAGCACCCAGAGTCAGATACCAACCTCTCTATTGATTGAACGAGCCACATTTTAATGAGTTTTCAGTGTTTCCACTAATGACTTTATCTTTAAACTGAAGCCAGAACATATGCATGGGCATATTTATGTGTGCCATATGTGTGTATGTATGTGTCTTATTGTTTTATGCACATATTTATCTATAAAGGCACCACAGAGCTATAAATAAAGTTGGGCTTGGAATCACATGCAAAGGTCTGAATGACGTCTAGCATTAATGTAAGATTTGGTTACAGTTTTTCTTATCAGTAATAGTTTGTGCCATTTTGACAAGAACAGATGTTGCAAGACTACCAGACTTTTGGATCTTTCTTGATCGAAGCTGGTTTTTAACTTTTAAGCTATGCTATATCATTTTACCAACAGACTACTTATACAAAGGTATTACTTTTAATAAGGCTAGATCATAGTTTTTTCAGTTTGCGTTGAATTATGACAGGGTTTATGTCTGACGGGTATGTGCAGTGCCTGTGCAGGCCAATAAAAGGCATCAGATCCCATGAAGCTGAATGATGCTGATTGTAAACCCCACCAGTAGGTTCAAGGGAACTGGGCTCCTCTGCAAGCAATACTTCCTTTTAGCACTGATTGGATTCTTCAGTTCTTAGATCACATTACCAAAAAAAAAAAAAAAAAAAAAAAAAAAAGGAAAAAAAAAAAAAAACCCATACACAGCAAACCATTTTATAGAGATTAAATTGTATGTATCCATTCCTTTTTAAACATAAATGACTTTTTATTTTTGTATTTTTAAGCTTATCAGGGACATTCATTTTCACTTGATGTGATTCAAGTTTCTATTAATTAGATGTGATTTAAATATTGGATAAACAGAATTTTTCCTATAATAATTGTGATTTGGAAATTGCCTACCCCAGTGCTACATGTTGCTACATTTTACCATAATTATGTTTTCAGGAGATAAAGAGGATCTTTTCTTGGCATTATGTATCTATCCCATTTGATGTCCACTTTCTCATTAACCCTAAGTGTTGCAGTCCCTCCATGCTAACCTACCCATTGGGAGAGGATACATTTTCTTCCTCTTGTACCCATATTATGTGAGCAGGCTGTCACATGACCACATGCTATTCACTGGTCAACAGTTTATGATAATTGACCTGAAATGGATAGAAACCTGAGCACATTCACACAGTGCTAACAGATTAATAAAGTGTTCTGGCCTACTTTGGTTCAGAGGTTGATTTGACTGAGAAAATGAGAGATGTAATGCTCAGCACTTTCCCATAGAAAGTGTTTACAATGTGAAAAATCACTTGCTGTCTGTGCTGATCAGTTAACATCAGAATCAAAACTGGGTGTGAGATGTTGAGGAAAATCTTAAATATATTTGTCTGAAGAGGTAAATATCTTATACAGATATTAAAGTGAATAGATTGTGTGTGTGTGTGTATTTGAAATTTTTTAAAGATGTATTTATTTTATGTATGTGAGTGCACTGTCACTCTCTTCAGACACACCAAAAGAGAGCATCAAATCCCATTACAGATGGTTGTGAGCCACTGTGAGGTTGCTGGAAATTGAACTCAGGTTCTGTGGAAGAGCAATCAGAGCTCTTAACTGCTGATCCATCTCTCCATCCACTTATATTCAAGTTTTTCTAAAAATCTATTTTTAGATTTACTCCACTATTTAGGATCTGATTTCATCTATTATTATTAAATATTAAAGGGGAATTTTCAAAATATAAATTAAGGACCAAGAGGCATCATCTTAATACTAGATTTAAATACTCTTAATTTCTGACATGTTACATAAATATTTCAAGAGCATATGTTAAATGAAAATGGACATACACATTTCTTTTTATTATGGCTATATCCACAGAATTTAAATAAAAAAATAACTAAAAAATGTTCAAAATGTATATGACAAATGGATAATTTCAAAACCAACTTGAGAGGGATTAGAACATCAATGTATGTAACTTGCAACTGGTACAGTCAATGGGAGAAGTGGGTCCATTTTCACAACCACTGTCTATGCAGAGGTTGTCACAACAGCAGGGACACAGGACTTCCATAAAATCCCAACTGTCAAGTTCCTTCTGGGGACTCTGATGTCACACCCATTCTGACCATAACTTTTTTACCTTTTGTTCTTTGTAGGAATTTACATTTTTCTCTAAATCTCATTTAGCACAGCTGGTAAATTATTCTCTATATCTTCTGAATTCACACCAGGATTTGCTAACCACTCATTCTTACCTATGTTTTATTATCATGATCTTTGCAACTAAATTGCTGGGGTTCCTAGCATCATATTGTCAGAAAAGAGGCTAGAACGAATAATGGGGGTTTGACAGCTTCACTTCTGACCTCTAATGTCACTCAGTGGAAGTTCATATATTCTCTGGATAAATGTGTAGTGGGTGTCTCAGTGGGAGGTAGTGGGGATAATAGAAAATCTCTGCATGTCTTTTTGATCTCTTTTCTCCGTGTAGAGGAGAGCATGCTAAAAGTGAAGGTAAAGGGATAACAGTTCTAGCATTAAAAGAAGAATATAATGTGAATGGTTTCATTTGATTAGCATGCATCCATTGCATACATTAATGGATCAGGTGTGATGTTCTATATTGCATACACCCGGTATTGGCCCAACTCTTAAGCTTATCCAAGACTATGACCTCCTTATTCTCAAGTAGTCACTATTATATTTTCAGGTCAGTTTGTTTTAGCTTTCTCTGATGTGAGAGAACATGGATGGTTTTGCTCTCCTGTACATGCCTGTTTTAATTAACATAATCACATAACCCCCAACCCCCGTTACCCACTTAGATGCCTAAGACAGGATTTCATTTGAATGTGTACGTAGCACTCTTTCTAGCAGTCTATTGATGGCCACCAAGGCTGAGTCAGAGTATTAGGAATTCTCCACAGCTCTGCAAACAGTCAGGGCATGGAGGGGACCCTTTGATGTGTTCCCATCAGTTCTTTTCCTTCTATATGCCGAGGTGGAGTAACTGGGTCATCCATACTCCTGTCTTCCTTTTTGTGTTGTGAACCCGGACTTCCGTGCTATTCTCTGTAATAGTTATCTTAATTTATATTCTTGGCATTGGCCGGTGAGCTGATCTATCTGTACATTCTGGCCAACATATTTTCAGAGTCGCTGGAAAAGAGATGCCACTTTGCAAAGCAGATAAAGGGCAATACTATAGACCCTTTACTTCACTTCAGAGTACTGCTGAATTAAAGTAACCAGGTATTAATGACAGGGATTGATGTAGTGTTAATTGAATATCACCTTTTTTTTTTTTTTGAGCATATCATGATTTGCTTCTTTTCATATGTTTGTGTGTCTTTTGGTTAGTACTTTATTTATTTACTTTCCATCCCCACCACAGACACTGTCCCTGAGAAAATGGTATGTGTGGGTGAACATGACTTATAACTAGTACTATTTCCTTATGTTGCAATCATAATAAATATTTATTGATCTTCTACCAATGGTTGGACTTCATACTACACGTACATACTTTCCTCTATTTTAACAGTCATTGTCAAACAACACTGGTCAGAATCTTATAGCTGAATATACTATGACATAGAATTTTAATTGTGCACTGTCAAGCAGCAATAAGAGATGGAACCAGGATTTCCACCATGGCTCTGTCATCAGGTCAGACATGTTTGGCAACAACGCTTTCTTTATTCATAGTGGGAAGCCTTGCTTTCCCTTAACTCATCTTCTCTCCATCTCTAGCCCCTGTTTCCCCAAGTTCATTAAAATCACCGTTACATAGTCAGCCCTCTCTGTGCTTGGCACTTGGCATTTGGCTTAGAAAAGGGTGTCAAATCCATTTGAAGTAATCATTGCATGCTGGGAAATTGCATCCTGGGAGAAGATGTGATCTCAGGAGCCATCATGAAGAAAGCAGGATTGAGCTTAAATGAGGGGGTAGTGATGGGAGTGGAACACCAGGTCCCTCTTACAGCCTCCTTGTTTGGCATTTGGGAAGAATTAACCACTGAGCTATAGAGGCACCCCAGTCACTGAAGAGGGCCCCCTGAAAGCAAACTTGGCAGGTCTGCCTCCCAGCAAGAGCTACCATCCAGGCTGCAGGCATGGGGAGCCAAGCCTTCTAAAAAGGGAATTGTTGCCTTGCATTATGTGAGACTTCATCCAGCATGGGCCCATCAGAGTAGATTACCTCATCATGTTATTCTGAACTGAGGGGTAAGACGGCAGGTCTCCCTTCTTTGAAAATCAACCCACGGCAATTCAGCTTTGATTACGTTCTAAACTTAGAAACACATCTATTTGTCTATTCTCCACCTTGTTCTCCCATCTAGGAAAATCCGGTGAGATACAGTGTGCCTCATAATCCATGTTCTATTACCCAAACCTGTCTACAGATTAATATAATAATGATAAAATTAGCCATGATAATTCCTGTTATTCTATTCATGAGTGAATAAAGTTTGTTTGGCTTCTCACTCAGCCCCAAGACTACTTTAAAAGAGATTCAAGAAATGTCCTAAAACATTTCACAAGATAAATCACAAGATGATACTCATAAGTAATAGTCAGAGAGACTTGTGTATAAAAATCACATGACACCCATGAAGAGGCCCATTGAGAAGTCTTAATAATCAGAGATAATACAGCTGTTCTTCTGTATTATTGCCTAAACTAAGCTGTTTTGAGTCTATTTTCTGAATCAATAATCACCACAACTCTCAGAGAAAGTAGAGGCTATCCATTTTGTTTACTTGACAACACCTTGGAGTAAATCAGAGTCCAGCATCTTCACCCATGACATAGGTGAGTGGCAACAGGTCTCTCGTTAGTATGGTGCATGCATTTTAAATATCTCATAATCAAAGAACATTCATGGCTTTCCTCAGGGTAAATTAGCCCCTTAATGAGCTAATAGAAGCACATCACAGATAATCACATAATTACATCTTTTGATAAGTAAGCAAACTGAATGTCCTTTATGCTTTCTGTATTATATACTTCTTTCATTTCTTTTTCTTTCTTCTTTTTTTTTTTTTTTTTTTTTTTTTGGTGAAACACCATGTGTTAAAAATTAGCTTCAGTGTTGAATATGAATACATAGTAGATTGTTGATTCTTCCAATGTGGTCTTCTGTACCTAAAGCATCTCCTTAAAAAGTAACTCTTTTCCAATATTAAGTAGAAAGAGAGAAACCAACCGAACCATATTGAGGTGACTTAAAAAAAAAAAAAAAAACAAGTGATCATAATTCTCCCTATTTATGTTTTGAAAATAAATGGTCATACTTTTATTAATATGGGTGTATTTTATGTTGTCATAATCAAAGGTGGGCAAATAAAAACAAACAACAGCAACAACAAAAACTGGGCTTTAAGTAGGCTAAGCAATGCCAAAGCTGCGATCAGAGGGGATGAAGACAGATAAACATGGGGGAGCTTGGTGGATTTCCTGGAAGAGCAGGCAGGACAAGGTTACTCATAAGCATTTACTAGTCATAAGCAATAATACATGGAGGAGACATTTGAGTGTACAGGTGCAGTATAAGGCAGAGGCCTGAACTGGAGACAGATGGGTATCTTTGAGTCATTGGCCTATAAATGAGGACATGGGGGAAATGAGGAGTTAAAATAAGAATCATCCCCAAACAGTTCATGTGAAAAATGGCACATGAAACAAGGAACGCCTGGAGAAGTAACCGACAGATACAGTAAGATCCTAACACCACCAATGGAAATGTTTTCTGATGTGGTAGGTCAAGTGCTTGAGCTTAAGAAAGATGTAAAATATGCCCCCCATGGGATTTCTCAAGGTGATGCTGTTACAAGCTTTAATACAATGGTGGGGGACCAATGGTAGGGTGGGTGTTATAGAATTGGTCAGAGAGGCAGTCAGAGAAAGATGACTTAGCAGCGTGGTAATGACTATGTTTGGGATGGAGGTTTTGGGAAAGTATGTACTGCCATCCCTAGAGCAGTTGATAAGGTACAGAATCCCAATTTTGATGGCATGAATCCCATTGAATAGTCTTTAGTTTTGGTTATAGTAATCATTTCACTGCGTGTTCTAAGCTTAAGGTTATTTCAGAAGGATTCATATAATCCTGGGCTAATTTTAGAACCAAGCATACCTTAGTTATAACTGAAGTCAGTAGTCTTCCATTTTCCCAAATATTGAGCTTCTAATAAAATGCAACTCTAACATTTTTGCATGCTTACAAAGGTAAAGAGGTTTGTCTTATATTCCTTTGGCATCCTTAATGGTTATTAATATCTGTAGATTTAATTTCTTGTTCAGTTCCTCAGAGTTCTTTTGCTCACTGATTTTGACTCCTTTGAGCCTTTTGTCTTATTCGAACTCATGTTAGCTACGGGACTTAGCAGCTAAAGATGTTCGTGCTGGGTTTAAATACTTTGTCTCAGTCATACATGATTGGTCTCTTTGGATTCTTGCTTACATTCATGTATTTACTTGGATCTTTTGAAAAAATACATTCTCATGAATGGATTTCAACCTATCTTCTCCATTTTGGGCACTGTGTCTTCCAAAGCCTCAGTCTGCATGCATGTTTTCTTACATGTTTGTTTGTGAATATTTGTCTGTTTACTATGAATGCTGAATAGTCAGGTTCGATGGCCAGTAGACTTTCTATAAATCCTGTTGACAGGTGCCTTCATTCTTGATGTTGAGGACAAGACTGCTGTCCCTTTGAAAACACATCCAGTCCCATCTTAGAGTCTCAGCCAGGCCTGAGATGACTTGACAAAATAAGATTAATAGTTGAGACAAGTGGGAAGTCTCTAAGTCAACTCCTACTGTATGCAGATTATGTTTGTGTGGAAATGAGATAATGTTTTTCTATTTCTGTAATATTATAACATTGCAAAATATCCTCCTTTTTCCAGTCTAGTTTTATCTCATGCCATGACTAGGAGAACGCTGTTCTAGCCAGCTCTAATTTTGCTTTTATGCCTGAATTTGTCATGACACCAAATCACCCAGATAATGTATAGATTTCCAATTAATTTTTCCAAAGTGAAAGAAGGAAAAAATCTTACCCAACTGATGCTTTCTCTGTCACATACTGCAAACCCTCTCAAGAGTTCTTATATTCTAGAATGTCATTCTCTTTCCCCCCTTCAATCAGAATGAGCTCACTTCTGTGTACTTTTACTGGTTCACAGACTAGACTTCCACATGGAGCTTCACCATCTTAGCACATGACCTAACCTGTCTCTATGTAAATGTACAGCAGTGCCTGAAGTTTACCTCTGACCTGTCACAACTCAAGAAAACCTAATATAGCAGGTCCATTCTTAGTGTTTCACCCCATCTGAGTTGCCTGTGCTCTGCTGCACACCAATGTTCACTTTAAATCACATTATTTTCTGGCATGTGTGCCTGAGAATTTCTCAAGGGATATAACTTTGTCACACCTACACAGTAGGTCTAACTACATGTTATTAGGTGGCTATCTATAGCCGTAATTAACTGTGACATATCGGTATATTGAAATGATCCTCAGTCTTCCTCTTGAGACACACTGGTACTCTTATTGCTGAAGGCCTAGCTGATATGTTCATAGTTAACTACTGCAGCTATATAAACCAATATCATTACTTAATGTTACATATCTGCACAAATCATTCCATTTACTATATAGCCACACACATTTGTAAATATTAAATATATGGGTCTCTGAAATCTGTTTAAGTCATCTACAAAGTTTACTAAGTAATTTCAAAGGGATTTTCCCATTGAAAATACATATTCTGACTCTCAAAATAGTGCAGCAGCCTCAACCTCATTTTATAGTTGTGTTTCTCTTGTATGCTAAGTTAAAGTTCTGAGTATATACTGTATCTGTTCATTAAAGTGCAGCTTTGTAAAGGTCAGCCACATGCTCCTCAGGAAGAGACAGACTTGAGTTTCCTACATTACCCAGTGGATACTGAGGTACCAGAAAGCCTTGCTTACATTTTACATACACACACAGTCACATATTGGTTGATCAAACTGTTTTTAAATGAACTTAATCATGCTGTGTAATGAAGATAGCTTCTATACCACAGATGTAGCCAATAGTTTTGTGTTCCTTTGGTGTCCTGTGAGGTCACTGATGAGGTGTAACTTCACAGTGTGATACACATAAGTTAAGTAACTGACAGAAAGAAAATACTCAAATATGGAACCTTTAATTCAGTTTCTAAGAATATATGTAGGTGTGTGTGTGTGTGTGTGTGTGTGTGTGTGTGTGTGTGTGTGTGTGTGTATGGGTGTTTGCATTTGTATGGACACATGTATACATGTATGCTGAAACCCACTGTTGATCTCAAGAATCATTTTGGCCACTCTTCCATTTTATTTGTCAAGACAGGGTCTCTCAATCAAATCAAGATCTCAGAGAATGATGAGAAAGACCTCGCGAGACAGGCACCCTCCATTAAACCCAGAGCTCGGAAATATGGTGTTGCTAAAATCCATTCTCTGGGCCAGACATAAACAGTGGGTACCCCTCCTCCCAACTTTCCAATTAAACACTGAGGCATAGTTCCTCAAAAGGTCTCTCTGGCAGGAACTATTACTTCACTGGGATTTATTACAGATGATAGACGAGGATTGACTAAAATAGTTGCATGTGCTTTCACCTCAGCGGGATGAACCTGTAATACCTTTACCTAGAAGGGATGAAGCTTCCCCTTTGCAGCAGAGATGAAGCTCTGACTCTCAGAATCTCTCCTGGCCTACATACTCTACCCTCTTTCTGAGGGAGCATGAAATTATGGTAGAGTTCTGTACAACAGGTGGTAGGAGGAGCAGTTGGTTAGGAGACCCCTCACTCTTTATGCAAGGGTATAAGCAGGCAACAAGCCCAGCTAGGGTAATCATGTACAAGTCAGTACAGATGAGCTTCCTAAGATGATGTTTTCTTGGCTTGGAGGTCAGTCATACACAGCATATGGCTCGTCCCACTAACCAGATTGCTTTGTGGATCCTCTGCCCGTCCCCAAGACTGGGATTGCAGGTAAGACTCCCACCTGGCCTATTCTGGATCCCAGTCATCTGCAACTCAGTTATTATGCTTTCCCACAAGCACTGAACCAAGTGCCCTGGATACGTCTTTATATGGGACACTAATCATTTATGAAGCTAGATGATCACATGTCCTGTGATGACTATTTCAAGTCCCAGCAGGTTCTCATAATAGTACACAGACTCTGAAGATCCCACGGAGCATCGGAGTTCAATACCAAAGGCTGTCTCGGGAAGCGAGGACTGTTCTTCACATTGGTGAAGCAGAACCCTTGTTACATCCATCCCAGGACTCACCATCTCTAAACCGAGATAAAATGACATGTTGCTCTTTTTCTATGAGGGATGTGATGCTCTTGGCTGTACTTTATTCTGCCATGATTATTATGTTCTCCACAGTACACTTTTCAGCTTAATAACTGAGAAATCCTGTTCTTTAAAACTCTAGTAACTCTAGAAGGAAAGGTGTGGGGTATATTATATTAATGTGTCTGCAAATTACAAGATTTTATTTTTTATTGAAATGTGAGTTTTGTATGTTTGATAGCATATTTATTTGTGCAGGTGCACTTGCTTGTGCAGGGTTGTGACAGCTAGTTGACATCGGATGCTTCCCACAGTTACTCTCTACCTTGCATTTTGAGACATGGTCTCCAGGGACCCACTTGTCTTTGCAAAATCCTGAAACTGAAATCGAATATGCCTTTCTGTGTGACACACTTCAGATACTCTAAAGCTTTGAAGATAGACTTTATCTAATGAAACCATTATTTATACAGAATTCTAGCAGATGGAAGCTACTGTCAACACATGAATAACATGTTTCTTCCATGTTGTGTTTAACCAGAAAATAATCTAATAGTGATTGTGTCCTGAAATGTGTCCATTAATGACATATTTATGTTCAAAGCTTAAAAATATGCTCTTGAAAATAAGTTGGCACTTTCTTCTTCCATAGTTTGTTCCCAAACACATTATGAGAAATCAATAAAGCAATAGTGGACTCATTTACTAATAAATCTTCTCCTTGGATAGGAGATGTGTATGAACCAACATGGGCCACTCATACACTAGGAGATAAACAGGTATCTGTACCCAGCCAAGTGCTTTAGCAATTATAAAGGAAATATTTCACCTAATCTTATTGCACATTTTTAATTAGCTTCATAGACAATAGATTCCTGGCTCCACTTTACAACCCATAAGACACTCATTTATTTATCAAAATGCTTCTGTTCTCTAACTATGCGAGGAATACTGGTTTGAACCTAAAAAAAATTAATAAAAGCCATCTCCACTAATTCATCTTTCCTTCCTAGATGTATCACATGCTCTCCAGAGTCCATGTAAAATAAAACTGAAGACCAAGGGTTCAACGTTTTCCTGTTAATGATAGACACTGAATGTGCACTTGGCATATCCACATGTATATTGATGCACTCGTAAGGTAAACCCTGTATGTGAATGTGGATTTGCTCAGACTCATCTTGTTGTTCCTGGTTGAGAATGTGATTATAAACTGTCAGTATCCACTCACAGAGATGCACAATGCAAAGGCCTCTCTTCGTCTACATCACTTATACACTCATGCTCCTAAAGTAAATGCAGTACTGTGTTTGCAAAAATAAATAAATAATAATAATAATAATAATAATAATAATGGCCTTTAGTGGTCACACTCAGCTCCATGCTCCACTCACAATCCACTGAAGATCTTTGTCTAGGCACCAAGCACTGAATTACTAATACAGGGCTGTCCTGTAAACAGGATTGGAACATTATATATCCTGTCACCACTTACTTCCCCGTCACCAGGGCAAAATTCCTCCCACATTGCTATGAATTATGTAGCAGAAGTTGACAGGAAACATTTAATCTCCTAAGTGAGTGCTGGGTAAAGAGATACCTTGCCGGCTGCTCAGACAGATAGTCTTATCGTCATTAAGCCACCGTCCGTGCTCACGGAAGATAGCAGACCTGAGCTTCATCTCTTGGTGACTGTGCTCCCCTCATTTTGTCATGCATGAGCCCACACTTTAAAAGCTGGTCATGTTCCAGAAACTCATTTGCGAATCAGTTGTTTGGAACTTGGGATGGATTTTTCCCATAGAAACGATATTAAAAATGATGGTTGGGTTCCCAGACAACTCATAAAATGTCCACTTAGCCTGCAATAAACATATATTCTAGAACCTAGCCAAGCTGCATAAGAGGTTCATCTTTTAGGCCTTTAAATATGGATACTATTTTGCCTAAAAGAGTATGAAGAACTTACTCTCTCCCCAACCCCCACCCCATGTACATATATCTATGAAGCAAATCCAATTTCCTAATATTTAAATTGTAGACCAAAGTAACAGACAATCACAAAGCATGTGACTTGTGTATCATGGAGCTTATTTAGCCTTTATTTTAACACACACACACACACACACACACACACACACACACACACACACATATATATATATATTATGTTATGTTAGAGTTTTACTGTTGTGAACAGACATAATGACCAAGGCAACTCTTACAAAGACAACATTTAACTGGGGCTGGCTCACAGGTTAAGAGGTTCAGTCCATTATCATCAAAGCAGAAACATGGCAACATCCAGGCAGGCATGGTGCAGGAGGGCTGAGAGTTCAACATCTTCATGTGAAGGTTGATAGCAGATTACTGGTTTCCAGGAAGCTAGAATGGGGGTCTTAAAGTCCACACCAACAGTGACACAACCACTCCAACAGGGCCACACCTTCAAATAGTGCCACTCTCTGAGCCAAGGACATACCAACCGTGTGTGTGTGTGTGTGTGTGTGTGTGTGTGTGTGTGTGTGGTCATAAAGGAAGATCAAATTGCAAAAGAAAAATAAATATAAGCAAAAGAACCTTAAGCTGTCCCATGTGTAGAGCAGGAGGAACTGACCGAAGTTGATCTGTCAGGTGTCTTAAATGGTTGTATTTTCACTGGGAGAGACATCACTCAGTTTACACATTCATTTCAATAACATGAATATATAATTAAGCACCTATAGATAATCAGTTCTAGATGCATTATAGATTTATTCTAAATAAAATAGGTATTTTTACAAAGTGATGCTTCATGTATTCTAAATTCTGTTGTGCTGAACATAATCACACAACCCCCAATATGTTGTTGGGAGAACTCTTTATCTTTTTTCTCATTTACTCTTTCCATTGCCTTTCAGTGTCAAATGTGTAGATGAGATCTTCCTTGGCAGGGACCACTGAGTCAGTGTCAGAGTAGATGCCAAAGTAGATTCCATACACTGAGGCAGAAGGAAGAGAGCAATGGGAGAATTTTCTCAAATAATTAATGGCTAGAATTAACCTGTGGTTTTATGCATTAACCAGAGTTACCCTCTTAGCCTTGTTGACATACTGGAGAAGTAGAAGTGTGATATCTGTATGTATTTCAAAGCAGGAGAGATATGCATACAATGAAAAAAGAGACAAAATAAAGCCAGAAATATGTACTAAAGATTTTTAAATTCTCACATGTAGATGGTTAAGAAATTACATTCTGAGCAGTGTTGGTAAAATCCCAACACTAATTTACAAATACTATTGAACTTGTGCTGGTAGAAGGTCCCAGAGGAAGAATTGGAACACAGATGCCTATAGGAAAAGGCTTAGTTTTTAGGTGTTTGTATAAACATTATTTCTTCTATTGTGGAATTATATTCACCGAAAAGAAAATAGGTTCTTCTAAAAAGCATGTTGCCACTAAACAAAACTTTCTTTGGCGCCTCTCCTATTGTTGCAGTGGGCAGTCATCTTTGTGTATGACATTTTGACCCTGAACAACACTTTTTGCAGGTATCGTTGATTCATCTCCAATAAGCTACATCTTATATAAGCTGGGTTATATAGCTTCTGACCTTTGATTCTTATGCCTGATAAAACCTAGGGCTTGAAGTAGCATATGCTACCTAGGCAGTGCCTAGTGCTTAGACATCAAATAGTTCATATTCCCATCTACAAAATTTAGGTTTATATCCTGCTGATTATATAAGAAAGGTATTCAGTTAGGGTTCTGAAAAAGGCTTACTGTTAAATTGTCTTGCTTTCATTTTAGGATTTAATGATTTTTGTAATGAAATTTATTTCCTATAACTTGCATTGGGTGTTTTAAGTAGAGAGCTGTTCTCCCAATACTAATACGAAATGAATACTGCACAATTTGTATAAAATTTTGTAAAATGTGGCTATTTTCTGACTGTAAGTTAAAAACCTCAAGCACCGATTATAAAAGAATTATTAATAAAGTTTATGTAGCATTAACTTTGTACATTTTCCATTAAATTATATTTTAAGGAAGTATTTTATAGAAGCAAATAAGGTATTTTTTACACATATATCAAATCTATCAATTTTATTTTGGCTACTGGATTTGTTTTACGAACTATAAGCTCTCCTGTTTTATGGTGACATCTTAAATCGCATTTATATATGATTGTTTCTCTATAAAAGACCCTTTGATTTCTGTGTTTGGATACTAAATATTCTATTATTTTAAGCAGAAAGTGTTTGTTTTTGTGTTCTTATATTGCACACTATTTCAATCACTTAAAAACCTCTGAATGTTTTTATATATCTGCTGCTGGTGAAGGTCCTGAACACAGCAATGGGATATGCAGGGAAAAAAATGTGCACATAGGAGCCTTCACTGTCCTAGGAGATGTGTAACCTAACCCATGTAAGTTAGACATGGCGAGGCAGTGTGGAGGGAAAGTAAGCCAAAGAAACACTGATTCTTCCATAACTCCATCTGGATCTTTGATTGTAAACCATAGTCACATCTTCTTGTCAGGATGAGCAACAGGCCGAGGAAAGGGCTTCCAAAGGACCTCCCAGCAGCAATGCGATAAGACATGGAACTCCATATTTCTGCAGAGTGTTTATCATGGATAACTGACCGGGGAATCCCATAAGCACTCTTTGGTTGACATAACCTAATGTCTGTGAGCTTTCCCTCTGAGATGTGATGAAATTGACAAAGTTGTTTTCATTCCTACTTATTATTATCTCTCTTGGGCTCATCCATCAGGCTAAAGGGTCCCAAGCTGAGCAAGCCACTCATTTCTCAAGTGTTATAAAAGTGAAAGAAGATGGATTGCTTTGGAAGGAGAGGTGGTAGAAGATAGGTTTAAAACAGAAATTCTCCACATGCAGAATAACGAATTGGAGATCATTTAGGCTAGAGAGGAATGAACAGGCTGCTTCCTGGGGTACTTGCTCTAATATATGCTGACTATGCTATACATACATTGTGAATAAAGCTTACCTCATGCTCATGTGCATTAGAAAAGGAAGCGAAATTAGTTCTTGCTGTGGACCCTATCATGGTGTAGTTAATACACACCCCACATCAATTTCTCTGTCCCGTTCATTGTGAATGGCATTGCAGAGAAGAGGCCAGAGAATGGAAGGCACATGAAATCAGAGAAGTAAAGCAGCTATACAACCACTCTGACTGAGAACTCACTACCAAAAGGAGCAAGGCTGAACAGGCAGAAATGGTTAAAAGCGGACGGGTCATAAAGGAATGACTTATTTCTGCATCCTCATTGTTCCACAGAGCTGGGGCAGCACAGAGGAGAAATACATCTCAAAAACAGAGCAGCAGCGCTGAGTGGGCTGAGACCAATCTCTCAGCACTCCGAGTGTGTCAATTAATCAGACATAGAGCAGTTTCAGGGCTCTTAGCTAAAAGATAAGACCTCGGAAAACCACCCAGAAAGCTCGGAGACAGGCTGTTTCATTCATTAACATCTATTTTCATTCTCCAGTTATTCCCAACAGGTTTAATGATCTGCTCACAAGGCCGCTAACACTAGAAAAAATAATTTTTGATAATAGGTTTTAAAATAATATTTTACGTATGATGAAATCTTCAAGGTGCAAATATTGTTGAGTAACTTACTACATGCTAATCATCATCATCATCATCATCATAACCACTACAGCATATTATGGGATACTCTTATGTGGACTGACTCCTAAACTGGAGGATTCCTGCCTTAAAGATCTTACCCTGTGTATCTTTACAAGTAAGCCATGCTCCCTACCCATGTGGAAGAATCATGCAACCTATCTTTATCTCTAAATTAAATAAAGTCACAGGTATGCTGGTTACATGTCATTATGCAGGCTTGTAATGTTTAACTTTTGGGTGGTTTTACCTTCTTAAATTAAGGAATCTTCTGCAGTTCTCTGTCTAGGGACAAAGCTTCCCTTGTATAAAAAAGTCATCACTGGAAATTTGCATGTCTGAGCCACAAGCTATGCCCCCACCACCCAAGTCTGAGATGTTGTATTACAGATCAAAGACTGTTTAGCTTGACTGTTAAGATAATGTTTACTTGCTGTTCTTCTTGAAGCAACTTTAGCCACTTATAGGGAGGAGTCCCATGTCTTCCCTCTTGATATAGAAATTAAAGTTGATATATAAGCTAGAGTCTGAGTGATGGTATTGCTCATACAACTTTGATCTTCGATAAGGATCTACTTTGAGTTGTGTGGATACTAGCAGATTGGAACCGGATTTAGTTTATGTAGATGAGGTATTTCAGATGTCAAAAGCCCATGCCTTCTTTCCCCAGGCATATTCCACTTTCCTTGTGCTTCACTGAGCTAATCAAACAACAGGAAGCTGCTTTCTGATGTGAGAACACAACATGGCCTTTAATTTTATCTATGCGATCACATCCCTCACCTGAGAAAGAAAGTTGATTTCCAGAAAAATCAATTGCACTAAGTACCAAATACATGGATACATATTTCCTTAGAGCATTACAGTTTTAATCTCATGAATCCAGGTAATACCAAAATATATTTTTTATGTAAAATCACATTACCACGTTAGCTTATGCAGTATTTGTGCGATTAGCCATGGTAGATATGTTACTTTTCTGGTAGAATTTAGATTGAATTTAAACCCTTCTCTAATTTTAAAGTATATTCTGTATGCTGTGATATATTTTAGGGATTTTTCTGTAATACACCAGGATAATAGAGCCAAATTAAGTTTAAAATGGAGAAAACTCAAAGGCTATTTTCCTACTTAGTGTGCACCAGTACATATTTACTCCTAGTTTTTACCAAATGAAATAAGACATATAACCTGAACTTCATAGAATGAGGCAAAACTGAGAATGTCCCATGTTGTTTATATATGAAATTTCTTTCTTTTTCCTTATATTTTTGGTTGTGAGCCTAGCCTTTAACAGCTGAGCCTTCTCCACAGCCCAGCTTCTTCTTTTCTAAATTGTAAAACCAGAAATAATTCATACCGTAGATATAAATACTACAAAAATATCGGTTCCTATACTTGGACAGGAATAAGAATAATATGCTCTGTTTAATACAAAGGTTTATAATTATGATCAGCAGCTTTCAGTATAACAGAAGATTGTGTTTTCATTCATGTAATATAATCTGAAACTGATCGTAAAGTTAGAATACACATTAGAAAAATTAATTGTCCAAATTCCAGATTTATTACCAGTAACTGACAATCTGAGTGATATGGTTTTACTCTGACATAAGAATTATAAACTTACAATCACATCTTTGAACATTTTAAACTTTGTCTTAATTAATTAATTAATAAGTTAAATAATGAATTAGCTTTGTATTCCAAGGTCTGCCAACTTCGTCTCCCAGTATCCCCTCACACAGATCTGTCCCCCCATTACCCCCTTCCCATTTCCTCTGAGAAGAGGGAGCCTCTCCTCAGGTATCACTTCACCACATAAGCCACTCATCAAGACACTGCAACACTAGGCAATCCTCTCCCACCGCGGCCAAACATTGTAACCCAGTTAGGGGAACCAGATCCATAGGTGGGCACCAGATTCAATGACAGCTACCACTCTAAGTTTTGGGGTACCCATATAAGATCTAGTTGTGCATCTGCTATGTATGTGCAGGGGACCTAGGTACAATTCATGCTTGCTCTTCTGCTGTTTGTTAAATCTCCAGAAGCCTCTAAGGATCCAGGTTAGTTGACTCTGCTGGTTTTCCTATAAAGTCCCTGTCTTCTTTGGGTCCTTCCATCTTCTACCCAACTCTTCCACAAGACTTCCTGAGCTCCATGTAATGTTTGGTTGTGGGTCTCTGCATGTGTTTCTGTTATGTGTTGAGTGGGGCCTCTCAGAGGACAGTTATGTTAGGCTCCTATCTGCAAGCATAATGGAAAATTATTAACAGCATCAGGGATTAGTTCTTCCTTATGATATGTGTCTCAAATGAGGTAAGTCATTGGTTGGCCTTTTTTTTTTTTTTTTTTTTTTTTTGTATTCTTCTTTGTCTTTGTTCGTGCACATCTCATAGGCAGGTCACATTTTGAGTCAAAGGTTGTGTGGGTAGGTTGCTGTCCTTATCCCTCCACCGGGAGACCTGCCTGATTACAGGCGGTGGCCATCTACTGCTAGGAGCCTCAGCTATAGTTGCCCTACAGAAACCTTGGAGCTTCCCCCCATCCCAGGTCAGGCATGTCCTAGAGATGCACCCCCCCAACCTGCCCAGCAATAATTTTTATTCTTTCTCACCTGCTCTCTCTACACCTAATCCTCCCTGGCCTGTTCCCCTCCTTTATCCTCTTTCCGACCCAGTCCCCTCCATCCATAAACCTCTGATGTCTATTTTATTTCCCTCTCTGAGGAAGATTCAACCATCCTCTCTTGATTAACCTTACTGTTTTGTTTCTTTGAGTTTGTGGTTTGTAGCATGGTTTTCTTGTACTTTATAGGTAATATCCACTTAAACCGAGTACAAAACCATTCACAGACCTTTGGATCTGGATTACATCATTCAGAATGGTGTTTTCTATCTCTATCCATTTGCCTACAAAATCCATGGTGTCCTTGTTTTTATTAGCCGAATGGTATTTCATTGTGTAAATGAACCTCATTTTCTGTATGCATTTTTCAGTTGAGAGGCATATGGGTTATTTCCAGTTTCTGGCTATTATATGTAAATCTGGTGTGAACATAACTGAGCAAGTGTCCTTGTGGTGGGATGTAACATCTTTTTAGATATGTGCTCAGAAGTGATATATCTGTATCTTAAGGTAGAACTATTCCAAAGTTTTTCAGAAAGCACCAAATTGATATGCAAAGAGGTTGTACAAGTTTGCTCCTACCAGCAATGTAGGTGTGTGAATTTTATACTTGTAATAATTTGAATATTAAAGTGAGTTGTAAGCCCATGGGTGTACACACATGGGAAATATTTAAATTTATTTCTAATCCTGGTAACAAAGGACTTTGTGGTTTAACAAAAGACTGGATGTTTGATAAACCTGTCAAAAATTATTTGCTTCATTTTTTTTGCTATTATCATCTTATAAAATAGTCTACACGTATACTCTTGAGTAGCATGTTAATACGGCATAGGTTAAAGAACTGTAGTGTGAAGATGTAAGCTGATTATATATGTGTGTGTATATGTGTATATGTGTTTACATATGCACATAAATAATGTGTATTATTATGTATATTATATGTATATTCATATGCTTCTATATGTATAAAAATAATTAAAGAAGATGAGGTCACATATTAGAGAGAGAGAGAAAGAAAGAGAGAGAGAGAGAGAGAGAGAGAGAGAGAGAGAGAGAGAGAGCGCAGAGGGTAGAGGGAGGAATTGGAGAAGGTGAGTTGGAAATGATGTAAACAATAGACTCATGTTAAAAAAGAAGTCTCAAATTACATGTAGAAAGGTATCCAGTCCCTAATTAAATGCAGCACTGAGAACAGGAACGTGATAAGTCCTGAAATTCTACAAATCAGCTTGTCAGGAATCACAAGTCTATCCAGGGCTATGGAATTAGACACTGCGGGAGGATCCCAGACACCAGAGGTTTTAAAATATTTTTGATTTATTTCTAAATTGGAGAACCACCCCTCTGAGGAAGGCCATGTATGTAAGAAGCCATGGTAACTCAATCCTTACATAAGTCAAATACGAAGATTACAGGACAAAGCAAACGCTGGGCAACCTGTCTGTGGACTCTTGAAATTCCCCTTAGGCAAAAGACCAAAGTCCAAGGAAAAAGAGTAATACTGTCCACACAAAGACCCTTCCCCATAAATAAATATTTTAATGCATGGTACAGATTCCTGAAATTAAAATAAGAAAAATAATGTACATTATGTAGGAAATGAAAATGTGCTAAAATTAACACACACCCCAGAATGTACTTAGTATAAATATAAAAGGCTGAGATGAACCCGAACTCTTCTTTCTTTCTGATGTCTATCACCTTATTGCAATCATTTGATATAATACAACTGGAAGAAATATGACGCTAAATTTTAGAATAACCATTATCTCATAGCATTTCTAATAATGTTTATATTGTTTCATATGAACAATGAAATCTTCTCTTATTCCCCGGCAGTGGAATAGGTGTTTTCTCCGAGTGGTGATTCCTTTTGTGCAACAGCCAATGACACACCCTTTATGTCATAATTTGGTTGACATGAACCAAAGCTTACTCTTTCCCAAAGTGCTTGTAAAGAGATGTAAAGAGATTTAGCACCATAAGAGAATGCTGGTCTTCTGAGAACCAAAAAGAATGTTTGTAAGTACTTATTTCTTAGCCAATGTCATCTCTTAATGATGTAAACAGACCAAGTTCCTTCCTTAGTGAATGCATAGATGGCCATTGATGCCAACAATATGTTTTGGTGAAGCCTTGTGCAGATTGATTCGTAAGAGTCTACCTCCAGTATTTGGGGTTAAATGAACTCATAGTAAAATTTAAGACTATATTTTGAGGCAGTGTTAGATTATGCAGGCATACTCATGTTCAGCTTACTGATAAGTTTTACCTGTTTAGGGATTGGTTGCTTTGGCTTATGATGTCTCCTGTATGAAAAGCATAAACTCTAGAATTCTTCATATGACAGTGCTTGACTGAGCCATACTAAAATTTGAAACTTTCATCTATTTTAATGAAGACGTCTGCCTCTAAATTGTGCACATTTAGATGTGTGCATTTCGAAAAGCCATTGAGCATATCAATTCTCATTCAATTACAAAGAAAACAGACCTAATAAAGCCTGAGGCCTCTTTCGGGTGTGTGGTATGAATGTACGCACGTGTGCACACGTGTGTGTACATACATGCATCTTACCAACAAGATAAATTTTCAGAGTTTCTCTCAAGAGCTTATGAAACAGATGCAAAAATTAAAGTATATTAAAATACCACCAAGTTTCCTATTTGAACTGGGAAATTACAAATACACAAGGACAGGACACAACAATCATCTGCCTATGGGCTCTTTGCATCCTTGTGCATGCACAAATGCACAGCATATGCACAGACACATTGGTGTCTCAGACTACAGACAAAGGATAGAGGCTGCCCGGCTGAGGACCAGCATGCACAGAAATTCTCAGGCTGCTACTTCTAATTTCATTTTCCTGTGACAGCCACTGTCTCTCCCTGGACACAAGGGGGACTGTATGCTGCAGTCTCCCGCTTTATACAATGTGATGGAGGAGATATCAGTTTTTTCCCAGGAATTTGCTAAATGGTTAAAATATTTCCCAAAGCACAAAATACCTATTAATTATTGATGAGCTTATATCAAAGACAAGGAGAGGCCACCTAAAGAGGTCCCAGTGACTAAACTCCAACAGTGGAATCAAACACTTAAATATTTGTCAGGCTTATTCCCTGGAATATAAACTAAATGCCCATAATTCAATTCCTATTTTAAAACTGATTAAATTAGGGATTGAAAAAGGGAAAGAGAGAGACCTATCATACAAAGAAGTAGACCTTAAGGGTGGGCTGTGCTTGAAATGTCCTTCCAAATAGCACCTGGAAAATCCCATGAGATGGTTAGTACACTGACAGACAGGAACTCAGCCTGGCTGTCACAACAATATCCTGTAAATATCGTGGACTGACTATTGGCATAAAATATAAGAAATATAGCACTTTACATGGGCTACCCCACCTCGTACTGACCCTTGCACGTTAACTAGAAAGTACTAGAAAACCCCAAATTCACAGCCCCAAGTGTCAGGAAGAAGTGTTCAAGACCATATATGTTGTCATCAAGGGTAGACTGAGAAAATGCCCTGCCCAAAATGACTCTGAGGAGGTCACAGATCATATACAGCAGTATCCTAGGTGACTTGAACATGGAAAGAGAAGTTTTAGGTATTAACTAAAAGAATTTGAATGTAGTGTAAATTCATATACAGATTGTGTCCCAGTGTAGATTCAAGAGTCATAACTGTACATGCCAGATGACATGTCTCATGGACTTGTGGATATTCCATATATCCCACCCCAACCCAGTGTTTCTAAAAATATGAGGAAAAAGAAGCTAGAAATAAAACATTAAATGTTGACATTATCAATGCCACATATGCACACTTCTGGGATTGTAAGTTCTTGTTTTACTGTTTGGAAGAAGAGTAGCCAAAATCAAAGCTCATTTTACACAGTGTTTTCAGGCACCTCTGTTTCTGTCTCACAAGGTCAGGCATGACAGTGAGGCTTCTCAGGGTGAGGTAATTCTCACTGTCTATTTCAATATAAGCCATGTGAAGATTTTTTTCCAGTGTCTGCAAAGGACTCCGCACTCCCTGTTTTTAACTCTGCTCACAACCGTCTTCCTGATCATTGCCTCCAAGTTTATTAACCCCATTGTTTTTCTGTTTTGTTCACGCAGCACACTTGCCAATGAGCAATTACAAAGTTAGACAGTAAAGCTAACTTGATCAGAGGTTCGATTTAGTGCTTAGCAAGAACATTTGATTCTGACGATGGCATCTTTTGAAATGATAATAGTAATTTTAAGAAAGGGAGTGGCATTTGCCAGCTCCTCTAAAGCAGTGAGTGTGCTATTATACGCTTGCTGCTTATTCTGGTTGCCCATTTCAGCTGACAGCTCTTCCCTCCTCTCCTCTGACAGTATGCTGACATGCTATATGCTTTCCTTACCCCATTCGCTCTCTCTCCAGCTCTACCTCAGGGGACTGAAATGTCAGCATTTGACTATGAAAAAAATACAGTTTCATCACCAAGAGTTCATGTCTACAGCATGCATTCTTTGTCAGTCTGCTCAGATGTAAATACGCAGCCATATGAACACAGTCTAAGAGAAAAAAAAGGGCTTAATTTATTTTAGTGGCTTAAGTTCTTAATCTAGCTAAGTGGCTTGCCTCCTGGAGTTCCCACTCAGGATTCCTGCTCTCTGGCCTCCGTATTTACAGTAGCTCAGCGAAAAACGAAAAGGGTAACATTAACATTGAATTAATCCATTCCCCCAAATTACATACCATTGCCACAGTGTATTGATTAAATTTGGCAGAAGTACTGCTTGATAATATGAAAAAACTGAGTGTACCTTGATATTTAAAAGTACTTAATTTCAGTGGAAGAGGGGGTTCATACTGAGAGAGGGAAATGTTACAACTACTTCGATAAATTATAGACACACCTATATGAAACTGGCAGCAAATATCTGTATTTTTTATTGTCCATGTATTCCTCTGTATCTCTCTGTGTGTATATCGGTCTGTCTTTATGTCTGTATCTCTGTGTATGGGTTTGCATGTGTGTGTGTCTTTATGTATCTTTCTCTGTGTCTCTGTCTCTGCCTGTCTCTGTCTGTCTCTGTCTCTGTCTCTATCTCTGTCTCTCTCTCTCTCTCTCTCTCTCTCTCTCTGTGTGTGTGTGTGTGTGTGTGTGTGTGTGTGTGTGTGTGTGTTTATGTGGGTGCTATTGATATAACTCTGACCATCTGAAGTGACAGCATAAGATCTTGGCCATTGAATCCTCTTCTCCATCTGTCTTTTTTGCATTTTTATTTTAATTAAAATGTAGTTCCTGGGTGGGCTTTGATAACATTAAGGTCTTTGTAACTATCTGCTGTCTGTCTTACAAACTCACTGTCTATGCAGAATTATAGTGAGAGTTTAAGCCAGTATAGAGTTTTGATCAACTCTATCAAACCTCAGCCTTTCCTTAGTTTCCTGCGAGAATCTCATGACACTCTTCCATATAGATAGATGGGCTGATAGTTCTCTTCTAGATTTCAGTAGGACATAGAACAAATCACATAAAATGATCATCCCCTTTTTCCTTGCATAATTTTAAAAAATCCAATAACAAAGGCAAGAAGATGAGAAGTAGATGTGAATCAGAGAAAAGGATATATAGATAAAAACACATTATAGAAATGACAGCCCCCAGTCACCAGAGGATGAGCCCCTCACAGTTGCTGGAGACCCTGGAACTTCAGTAGAGTATCAAAGGTTCTCACTCAGCTAAAATCATGCCTATATGGACAGGGTAGAGTTCAGTTTATAGGAATTAGTTATGGCAGCAGAGTCTGATCTCTGAGAAGGACATTTGTCAAAAGCACCAGAAAGAGTGCTTTTGCGCTTGTTAGACAATAGAGAAAAAAGAGTAAGAGCTGTCCATTGTACAGGGCAGCCTGATTCTGCCTTTGCAGGGGATGTAGGCAGCCTCTGTTAACTGTAAATCAGCAGATTGTTCCTTCTATAATTAGGTGCCGCAGCCAAATGTATCTTAAATAATAGCTGGAAGAGAAATGGGTAGGAGCCATATTTAGTTGCACTCAAGAGTAGGATTTAATGATGCAAGCTTAGATGCAAGAAGCCGAGCCAAAACAAAGCCCAAAGCTCTGCTTATTAAAGAAAATATCTGAGTGAGTTTTATGGAGTTACAGTTTTTGAAAATCGGTACATCAATCAATATTAAAAAAAAAAAAAAAAAAAAAAAAAACACAAACAAACCCTTAGGCTTATGGAAAAGGACCATTTGCTGTTTTAAAGAAACATAGAAAGCTCTATGAAATTAAGTGTAAGAGTTGTGTGTGTGTGTGTTTTTTGTGTTTCTTATGCTTATCTGTGTTCAAAAACATTGCTCATAAATAGCCAATGGTGTTCTTAGATGCTGCTCGAAGAGAAGGAAGGATATTACTTGAAATGGAGACAGCCCACATGCTTTAAGTAGCACAAGAAAGATGGTCCTTCAACCATCCCAGCCTCTGTAGATCGCATCCCACCTATCCATTTACATTATGTGTCATGGTTGATTAGCATATACTAATATATCAAACATTAGCATAACCTTCAAACTGATAGTTTTCTATTGAAGCAAAATATTTCACAAGGTAATGAAGATAAGTACAAATGATTAATAAAACTGAAACAGGTCAAGCTGAGGAAATTCACCCCTTTTCTCATATGCTACCTCCACAAATGTTGCCAAAGTGAGACTAAGAAAGCTAAGGAGAAGCTTGGGCTATGTGAAATATGACATTAAAGCCTGCACACACAGCAGGCAAAAGACTAGAGTCTTGGATCGCATTTTCCAAACTCTGCAGAGTCCAGTATTACTCTAATACCAAAAGTTTCTTGCAAATCATTTTGACATGAGCCAGCTCCTCTTCCTCTACCCGTTCAGATAATGGTCAAAAAGTTAAAGAATCAGATATTAAACAAGAGGAATGATCTCCTCCTCCTCTATTAGCCACAGTGCATTCACTATAAATAATATTGCCAGT
This sequence comes from Micromys minutus, assembly GCF_963924665.1. Classification (NCBI taxonomy): domain Eukaryota; kingdom Metazoa; phylum Chordata; class Mammalia; order Rodentia; family Muridae; genus Micromys; species Micromys minutus. Next base: position 12,504,735 of record NC_137960.1, on the reverse strand, counting down.
TCTCTTAACTGCTTCCAGAAATAGTTCATGCACAAAAGGGTGTCTGTGCAGGTGTGTGCATGTTCCTTCTACACACATTGTTGCTTAAACAATCAGAAAAAAAAATTACACATCACTAAAAAATTGTCTCACATACTGCTGCACACACAGGCAACCTTTTTGTAACTCAATATTTATTTTATCAATGCTTATTAATAGAACATAATTTTAAGAGTAAATGCATGTTATAGTCAACTTAATGACCATTTTTTTTTCATAGAATGAGTTTTAAGCATGTATTATGTTCCTGGGGGAAACAAAGAAATAAGGTGAGATAAAAAATGTAAAAAACATTTTCTTTTAGATTGTAGATACTGCCTATGTTTTTCTCTGGAAATTTCAGTGTTTTGGGTTTCACACTGAGGTCTTTGATCCACTTGGAGTGCAGTTCTGTGCAGGGTGAGAGATGCAGAAATCACTGTATTCAACTAAGTGTGGACACCCAGTTTCCTCAGCACCACTTGCTGGAGATGCTACCTTTTTTGCTAGTGTATAATTTTCTCATCTTCATCAAATATCAGATAGTCATAGGTATATGTGATCTTGCTTGAATCTTCTCTTATGTCCCACTGGCCAACTTTATGTCTGTTTAAAAAAAATACAATGCTGTATTTATTGCTGTAATTCTGTATTGACTTAAATTTTTGAACTATCTCTTATCTCTGGCATAAAGCCAACATATCATATTGGATAGCTGACTTATGATATGCCTGTATATTATTTGAACACATTTTATTGATTATTTTTTTTAACCTGTGTTTCTCATTAGGTTGACCTGTAGTTTATTTTATTTGGACTTATTTCAACCTTCTTTTGGTATTAGAGTAATACTGGACTCTGCAGAGTTTGGAAAATGCTCCCCTTGTTTCTAGTTTTAAAATTATTGAAGAACCACAATCTTTGAATTATGTAGATCTTCTTTGAAATATGGTAGAGTTCTGCTATGACATAATCTGAGCCTGGCCTTTCTTTTAAACAGAGGGATTCTATTACTCTTTCAATCTCATGAATCAGTTAAGTGACTGATCACTTTAAGGTTTAGTTTAATTGTTTGGGTGAAACTGGAAACGAATCTATTTCTTTTCATTTTTTAAACTTGAGGGAGTACTGGTCTGAAAAATATTCTCTTGTAAGTCCTGATTTCTTAGGTGTCTTGATTTAATGCAATGCACGATGTCATTTGGACAGATGTCCTGTGGTTTCATTCTCCTTGGTTGTCTGTTCTCTATGTGGGCAGTTTAATCAACACAGAGCTGGGAAATCAGCATACTGAGTATGTAATTGCTACCTGGATGAGGTGGAAAGCTTAGGACCAGTAGGAGACAATGGTGAGACATTAAAAAGTGCTATGGGTAATGAGGCTTTTGTGGTCAACATCAGTTGCCTTTGTTAAATCACCTCTGAGGGTTGATTCTACTGGACATCTGGTCATTAGTAGACCAGTGGTGGAGGATGGGGCAGTATAAGGGTGTTCACAGGAGTAGTATTTTAAAGAACTTGGAGAAGACCCTTACATTCCATGAGGAACAGCTTAGGTCAGTCCAGCTGTTCCTTCCATTGGGCTTAGGTGATTACTAACCTGGAGATGGGTGGTCTAGCATACAGGTATGGTAGTATTAAGTTTTTAAGGAAAGATCTCATGCTATGGGCACAGTTACAGGACAGCTTTTCAGTTTTTCATCACTCCTTTGTTGGTTCTTCTGGATATTAGTCCTATGTATCTTTGCTATATTTGTCAGACACTGGCCATTGAGAATTAATTGCTTCTAACCAAAGCCAACCAACCCATCCCTAGACAGGAGCCTTCCCAGTTTCAGTGAAAAGACAAGGCAGAAAGTTGTGTGTTGTCAGTTCACAGAACACTTCCTCCAGCTTATAATGAAGACTGCATAAACAGAGGGAGAGCAGGAGAGATCAGCTTCAATTTTCTCTTCTTCCAAAGCTACCTAGTAAATACATCATCAGAGACCTGATGCTCACAGCTCCTACAAAACACATTTATTTTATGTCAGGATTTTGGATTACCTGTGAGCTTTCCCTGCCAATCCACTGGGATAACTGCCTATCCTGAATTTTTTCCTGCAGTGGTTTGAATAGCTCCCTGGAGAGCGATGGTAGAAGATGTTGCTGAGGAATGTAAAACTCTAGGTCTCCACTGTCCTCCACTGACAGCAACAACTCTCAAGTTCCACACACTTAAGACAGAAGGACGGGTTCTACATCACAATAGAAGCTGTGAGAAATGTGTTGCTTTGTTCAATCTACTAATATTTCTATGATGGAAAGGTATAATTCTTACCCAAACCCCAATATGTTTAAAATGATAAAGCAACTGACATATCAAACATTCTAAACTTTCATTGAGGATCTTTGCAGTCAGTCTTTCCTTTTGGTGACATTTTAAGATAAGTACTCTGTTATTGACAACTGTGATGCTTTTAAAGTCAGGCTACTTGATCTGCACTGTACTAGTCATTGCTTTCTACAACACTCCAGTAGAATGTGAATTTTATAAAAGGGACTTGTTAGGTCAGATTACACACTGTTGGGCTCTGAATAGCCTACCAGTGTCTGCCTGTAGGCTGAGGAGGCTGAGAACCTACTCAATCCATGAGGGTGTCATACATCAACAGTCCCCAGGCACAACTGAAATTCTAGAAGTCACTGGAAGGTTGTTGATGTTCGTTTCCTGTTGGAATGCAGAGCTGAAAATTGATGTCAGTGGAGGATAGCAATAGTGTGGGTAATGAACATACTTACCAGGCAGTGAAGGCAGAAGGGTGATAATGCCTTTTCCTGAAAATTATTTTAATTTCTTCTTGGATGCTGTTGCCCTCTGCCTGAGCAGGTCTGAGTCTTCCAGTCATCTGTACCTTGGAGCATCATCATGAACACATCACGATCTCCTAAGTGGATCCCATCAAGCCAACAATCAAGATCAGCCCTCACATTCTGTTTCCTATGGTTCCCCAGACAGTGGCTCTATATCAGGATTGCATATACTGCTTCTGAGTTGTGACTGAATTGTGGGCTACCATTTCCTCTGTTCACTAGTAGCTCCTCCTTCCTTGATCCTCTAATCTCAGCAACTGAAATAGATCTTGGACCTGACAAGTGGTCCATACAGGCTGCTGAGTGAATGGATGAACAGAGCAGAAATCAAGCACTGGACATTGATCTATAAATTTGACTGACTCAATGAATGTGTTCTGCAAAACTTGTCTAACCCTTCCAATATTTTCTTTTAAAATTGAATACCACATAGAGAATGGCCCCTAGCCTACAGCCTACATTCCCAGAAAGAATATCTTCCAGTTCATATTTTATCCTTTTATCAATGTTTGAAATATTACTAAAATAATAAATGCATACATAGCATAAGATAACAAGATGATGACTTCTTCCTCTTCTTTCTTTTTCCTCTCCTCCTCTTCTTCCCCTCTTCCTCCTCCTCTTCTTCCTCTCTCTCCTTTTTCTTCTCCCCACTCCCTCTCCTCTTCCACTCCTCCTCCTTATCCTTGAGTCTCTGTTTCCTTGGATATCTTTACCTCTTTTCTTGCACCCATTTGTACCTGTTCGTATCTAGTTAAAACATTTTTTCTTATACATCATTTCCAGGTCTTAGTTGGTATCAGGACACTTGTGCTAACGATCCAGATTTCTATAAATCCCGGCACTCTTAGGAGTTACCTTCTGCTACCATAAAATGCCACTGATTTTACCTGTATGAGCTCATTTTAAAATTAGCAATGGGCTGGACTGAAATGCCGAGGAGGGAGGGGTGTCTTCCTGTCATCCAGCTAATGTGGACACAAAGCAAAACACTTGTGCCTGGAATCTAAAATATATATCTGTCAGGCTCTGAAAATGAATGGTGTGTTTTGGGGCATAATAAGAAACTCCTGTGAAATTATTCTCAGTGGGACATCACATTTCTACATTTATTCTCTTTAGATATGAGTTTTTTTTAAAACAAAAAAAAAAAAAAAAAACAGAGACCATAAAATTTGAAGATTATTACAAAATCACTCAGTTCTGTTTTTTCACTTATAATTACTGATCCAACTCAAGAATGGTATTTTTAACAAGTCAATAATCGCAGACCCAACATTTTCACAGAAAATGTGAATATGAGCCTTTCCATTTGAATTCCTTCCTAAATAATATATTATGGGCATAGAAAGAAAAGAAGTATCAATTTAGACTAGTTCTATTATAATTAGTGCTATCATGAAGCCATTTCCCCAAATTTATACATTTTCTATTATTTAAATTTTTATTTCTAAAAATCAAACTGTAAAAGAGGATTAATAGGTGTAATTATCTGAATTTTTGGGGGCTAAACAGAGTTCAGAGAACATACCACAAAACTAGGGAGTATTCTAAGTTCTTGTCCACATATTCCTACCATACCCAGCACACATCTGGAATCCTGCTTACAGTCCTAAAATCCTCATCAAGTCTTCTCCAGAACCTAGTAAGGCAAATGTAACAGCTTCTCTTTTCAGATGTCAAAGTTCAGGTTAAGAGAGGGATTACAGCTTGGTGCAGAGCAACAGAGCTAAGCTGCAAAAAGAGCTACCATGTATGTCTGTGTGAGCCTGTAATGCCATCTTTGTTATGGAGAGCCCCAGTCAATGTGCTGTGTAGATAGCCATTATTTTTTAGGAGCATTACCAGCAATTTACTAAAGCTAAGATCGAACCAAACTTAGAGGAAGAAACATATATAGATTCATCTTTAAAGATTTTGTCTAAAGCCCCACACCTTACCAATACCTTTCCCCAAAGCAGAAAACATCAGCATTCAGGGTAACATCAGGTTCTTTGAAAGGTCAGGCCTTGCATGTTTTCTTTTAGATGATATTTTCCTTTTCTTTTATAATTAATTCTACTTATTTATTCATTTATTTATTTATTTTTACTAATTTTATTGGATACACTTCATTCACATTTCAAATGTTATCCTCTTTCCCAGATTCCCCTCCATTACCCTATCCCTTCCTCCTGCTTCTATGAAGGTGTTTACCCACCCACCAACCCCTATTTTCCTATCAATGTTTTAAACATTGCAAAATGAAAAGCCCAAACAATTTGAGAATCCAGTGGTAGAGGTAAGGAATGCACTAAACTGTGTGAGTACTCCTTCTATTAAAAATCGCACTCTTCCTAATAGCTAGTTACCAAGAAATTGAATTAGCAGAGAGAATAACCTTCTCCCCTTAAGTAGTGTACAGGTCTTTAGCAATAAAAATGTAACATTATATATTTGCTGACTGCTCTCAGCTCAGTTAAGTAGCTTCATTTGCCATTTTTATTAATTAGGTTTGTAAATTCAACTCTGATGTCAGCACATTAATTCCTTAAAGTTAGAAATAAGACAAAAGTTGTTAATATCTTGCAAAACAGGCTTTCATCTGGAGTATTTTTAAGGTATAAAGTATTTAACATAAACAGAAATGACTAGAACATATATTTCAAAAAGTAATTTTCATATAAAAGTCCAATTCTATTATTGGCTTTCAATGTTTGAATAAAATAGTTATCTTGGAAAGAATTTAATCATGTGAGTTTAACAGAGTTTGCTACTGTTGGAGAAATAGATGCATAATATAGGTCCATATTTTAATAATGCATAGTTCAGTTCATGTTGTTCATGCATAAGATCGGTGTGACTGAGTACATAGCTTCACCCAATTTAAATAGAGAGAAAGTCACTTGCAGTTCTTCATCATGCTTGGGCTTCATCCTGGTAGGAATAGATCCATGTCTACAGCATTGAAGACAGCAACTGTATCACAATTCCTCTAACATGAACTGTCTGTAATATCTTTAACCTAAGAAGGGTATAATCCACATTCATAAAGGAATTTACCTATCTGATCTTCAAAAACTATAACCCTATTTATCTTTTGGCATACCATCTCTTAGCAATACTCTTAAAGATTCGGATTGTATACTTAAGCAGACTGGGTAATTAAGTAAACACAGTCAACAAGACCAGGGGATAAGGCAAGTTCATTTTGCTTACCACCTGCAATTCTTTTTTTCCTCTGGTACTAATTATAGACTACCAGAAATAGACTGTTTCACTGTCGTATTTTGAAATTAGATTTAAAACAATCTAAATTATTAAATTCAGTAAAAGTGAAAGGCCATCAATCTATAAAACTGCACATCAGTAGCATTGAGTTTTTTATGTTCTAATTCTAATCTGTTTGACCTACTTTTAGTCAAAGGAGTTTCAGATCTCATTCAAAATACACCAGAACTCCCCAGAAGGAGTATGATGCAAGCATTTACAGGCATCACATAGCAGAGGAATGGAGTAAGGTGTTCTCAGACTAGCCTGGAATTCCTTATAAGAGTTTAAAAATCCATTTTTGAAACATCATCTAGCAACTGAAGCATCTTCAATACTCTCTGTTGAGAGGTTTGACATTTGAGTGCAGTTTCTCTGTTGAAGTGTGTTAGCCATTGCTTTACATGATCCAAACTCTGATTTTGAACGTTCTTGGAAGAGCAACTCAGTCTTCCTCACTTCCTTGTCCACTCCCAATTTGTTGTTTGTTGTCTCCAATTACAGGAGAAGAATTTTCCGTGTTCTGAGGCATTCACAATAATTCTCAGAAGCAGTAGTGAGGCCTCTTTGTTTCTCCTTGGGCCAACCAGGAGTGTTTACAGAACAGAAGGACCCATTCCAGCAGGCAGTCATAGGGTCAGAAGAACCATATGTCTAGCTTCATATTTATTCTTAGATTTCAGAAACTGCTTATAGATGACTCAGCTGTTTCTCTGAATCATTCTACTATGGCAACTGCCATTCTGGAGCCTGTGCTGTCACCAATATCAAGGGAAGGCTCCTCTGAATAGATTCATGAACACTGAATTTGTGGTGGATATATTCATCTCCTGCAGATTTCTACACACTTATCAGCTTAGGCAACACTGAGCTATTTTCTCCTATTTCTGTCAGATCTAATCCAACATTGATCTCACAGAGTCACAATCAAGAATTTGCTTTTCTCACGTCCAAGGGCCCCCGGATTCCTCAGTTTATGGTCCATTTACCTACCTTTAAAATCAAGAATAGGGACTGAGTTCTTCCTAGACATGACCACTATAGTGCCCTGTGTCTCCTATATGTTTAAGTTTCATGGATTAACATGTACATATTTTTGCTAAATCTTTTATGTATATGTTTATGTGTGGGGTTGTGGGAGGGTTGGTGTGGGTGTCTGTCATGATAAAGATTCAGAGAAATTAAAATCATTGCATAATTTATTACCAGTAGACTTTGAATTATAAAGTTACTTAAATCAACAGAAGAGAAATGCAACAGATTTATTAGATTTTACAATAGTGCTATTTTATCTATTTGTTTGTTTGCTTGAAGCAGGTTGTCCTGGAATTTGTGGATGAGGCTGGCCTTGAGTTCACAAAGATCTGCATGCCACTACCCCCATGTTTTGGGATTAAAATAATTTGCCACTATGCCTGGCTCACTCAACAGTACTATTAAATTTTAGATACCTAAGTTTTAATCTTTAAGGCCTAATTTCTTCAAAGAACATGTCACCAGTTTTTAATTAGTATTAACTAAGAGTGAAATTTTGTTTAGCAAAGGCTTAGAGTTTGAGCCTCTTAGGAATCAATTTCTTCCTATCTACCTCTTAGCTTGGTGTTTCTAATACTCTAAAGACACATTTTTTTTTCATAGTTACATACTGTTTTCCAACCAAGAAACATGAAGTAAATCACACGGATTAGCTTGGTAGCTGAGTAGAAACCAGCAGGAACCTTTCCTCTCTCTAAAATCTCCCACATACCTTTAGGTGCTTTTCTTCAAATGCATGGCCACATTTTTCAATAATTGTTTTTACTTCTGGGTGTGAGTATTTTAATGTTAATTTATCTACTTTTACGTGTATGAGTATTTGTAATTCATTCCTTTAAAAATATAATGAAATAACTTAAAACAAAAGCTATCACTTTAGAGTTGAAGAAGGCAAACCAGTAGAAGGATAAGCACCCAAGAAAAGGTCCAAGAACCAAAGACAAACTCATTTGCTCACTCAGAAATGCCATAAAACACTAAATTAAAAGCCATAATATATATGCATAAGACCTGTGTAGACACATGTAGGACTGTGTATGCTTCTTCAGTCTCCATGAACTCTTATAAGCTTTTCTCATGTTGATTAAGAGGAATGGTTCTCCACCTTCCTAATGCTATGGCCCTTTAATACAGCTCTTCTTATTGTCATGACACCAAGCAATACAGTTACTTTTGTTGCTACTTGATAACTATAATTTTGCTACTGTTAGAAACCATAATGTAAATATATGATATGCAGGGTATCTGATATGTGACCTCTGTGAAAGGGTCATTTGACACCCAAAAAAGTCACCACACACAGGTTGAGAATCATTGATTTTTAGGGTCCTGTTTTCTTGGTCATCTCCTTCCCCTCTAGCTCGTACTGTCTTTCAGTTACACATTCACTCACTTCATCCCTGCCATCTGTGAATACAGCTTCAATGGATAAATCTTTATGGAAAGAAAAGAGTTAAGATCTTTCCTCCAAGCCCTGTCTGTATTCACACCCCTTTGGCTATACACCTGTCAGCTTCTCTCTGACAGGGTTAGATCTTGCTTCTACCACGAATCACATTTTTCCTTAAGAAAAGTTTGAATAGATAAACTGAGACAATCACAGTTTAGATGGTGGGCATGTCTGTGTTTTAGTTTGGTCTTGGTGTCCTCATTATGCTAAGCTATGACCAATAGTCTTTAGTGAGATGCAGTCCCTCCCTTCAGTGCTCACACTGACTTCTAAAGTCACAGACATAAGCTCTTTAATGAACTTGGAGGGGGATGGAAGTTCGATGTTCTCATCACAAGAGCTGCCATTCATGATCTTGCTAGGATAGGAACAGGCAACACCAACCCTCAAAAGACAATTCAGGCAGGTTGTCTTTACCCACCACTTACTGCTCTGATCCTAAAACCAGTTAGCCAGCCAGCAGGTGAGTGGGAGACTCAGTTTTTTAATCTCATAAACTAGGGGCCAACATTCATGGTAAGCTTTGAAGGAGTGTATTCCAATTTTAAAAGAACTTTGAAACTTCTCTTAAAAATCTGTATTCTAGTCTTGTTTCATTCTGTCATCAAAACAATTCGAGGGCCAGGGCTTGGAAAATGGCTCCATCTATAGAGTGCTTTCTGTCCAGATATGGAGAAAAGAGCTCGAATGCAAATTCTGGGCATGGTTGTACCCTTCTGAATTCCCAGTGCTGCTGGAGGTAGAGATGGGATTCCTGGGGCTCACTAGCCACTTCATCTAGCACATTGTTGAGATCCTGTTCAGTGAGTGTGACAGAAGGAGACACCTAACCTTTATCTCAAGCCTCTATACATGTGGCCCCATGTGCTTGTGCATACACAAGCACACATACATGACACACACAGGCACATACATACACATGAGCTGTCAAAAACTATAAAGGGATTACCGGTTCAAGTATAAAGCTCACACAGCTAGTTTCAGGTTTCTAGACAAATCATTCAGTTGCTGAGGAAAGACACAGGACATTATTGTCCATGGTTTAGCAGGACCCTTAAATCTCATATATAGTAAAGCAGTCACTATATTGTTGTTTTTGCCCCAAATCCCAGAGGACAGTACAGGAGAGATCTATAGATCTGTGTACTAGTAGGGCTGCATGGCACATGGGAAGCCCTGTAGACTTCTGGGTAAAGCATTTTCTCATGAGTTTTCTCATTATCATCGACCCCTGGCCTTGTAGAGTCAGATAGCTTTAATACCTTACAAAATGGACAGACCGCTAAGGCTAAATCTCTCTTCCTCTGCTCTCATGTTTTTCAGTGAGATTTTATATGCTTTTTGCCACTGATTTTATTATCGTATAATCATTTAATGTAATTCTTCTATTACCATGCGTATCTGTCATTTTTATGAGTTATTTATAAATTGATGGTTCCAGTTCTGGTTCTGATCATAACTACTTCCTCCCTAGTAATCTCTCTCTGCCCATCTCTGTCTACAATCACCTCCATGTCTGTCTGACTGCCTGTCTGTCCTTGATTTTAGATCTGCCTTTTCTGACATTACATTGATGACTTTTGTCTCCTCTTTTCTACCTTCTTGATGTTATTCTTGGGTGAGCATTGCTGTTTTTCTTGATTGTCTAAGGCCCTCTTTCCTACCAGGTAATCTATGAAGAGTCTTCTGTTGATTTGCTATGGAGTCATATTGAGTAACTTATCTTTTCCTAATTTTGAAGTGAACATATTGGAACTGATACACACCTATAATTTTTAAGCTGTGAGCCAGCTTAAAATATCATTACGTATTTATCATTAGATAAATGTATATGTAAAGATATATTTATATGTAGTTATATATAGAGAGAGATACAAATATGTATGTGTGTGCATGTGTGTGTGCTTGTGTGTGTACATGTATGTATGCACAATATGTAGATAATGTGTGTGGATTCCACAGGCAGATAACTTAGTTTGGTTGACAAACCCTGTGACTAAGGTTCTGAGAGCTGGGCAAGTACCTTAGCTGCATGCTTTCACTTGCTTGTTTGTAAAACAGGGTTTATAGGAATTAATCATGTATTTATGAATTAAAATAGACTGTGTGCTAAGTTACTGTTTAAAAAGTGTTAATAAAACCAAGGATAAGTAAATACCTATTAAATAGCCACCATGTTCAATATGTTTCAAATTAAATTTGTATAAAGCATACATATTCTCTTCCTATTTTCAGTGTGATTTTCTTGGTTTATTTTTTTTTTGGTTTTGTTTTTGCTTATTTGTTTGGCTTCAAATGGTACATTGACCAACCATGGACGGTTCTATTCACCTAGACTGCTTACAGTTACAAAGAAACCCAAAGTGAAAGTCACACTGAGAATTATCTTGGTGCATATTTAAGGAGCTGGCATTCATGTGACTACAAGTGGGATAGTCAGGTGACACTAGAGGTACTTCTTTACACTGGCATCCACACTGATGCCAAAATAATAAAAATAAAATGAAATAAATAAAAATAAAAAGCAGTATTTGATATGTCTATCATATCAAATATAAAATAATATTTTTCTACAGAAATAAAGTTTTTCTACCTTCAGATCTTACATTATTATTCCCCCCCACACACACCAGCATTCCTGTCAACACTCATTTTGTACATAATGTCTATAAAACACATGGGTTCAAGTGATTCTTTTTCTAGGACATAATAACAACAACTTAAAAATATTTTAAAATATTATAGGATTTAATAGAGAACAAAGAAGTAATTATGAGATCTGATGTTCCTTTAGAGCAAAATCATGATAGAGATATAGACGTGGAAGGGACAGGAAAGGAAGGATCTAGATATCAAGAAACCCCATACGAGTAGCAACTTCTTTGCTTCATTCCTCATTGTTTCATCTCAAGTTGCTCAGAGCATCATGAGAAAGAAATGGGAAGCTTGGATCATTCGGAAATTTTGCTTAGGAAGAGGTTGAAAATGATGTTGCTGACTTACGGGTGTGAAGATGTCACGCTACTTAATATTCTGAGATGTGTGGTTTAGTAATCAAGGGAAACTAAGAGCACAGTTTCTTATGATTCTCCAAATCATCCTGAAGTCAGCCTCAGGGACTCTGTAATGCATTGCATGCATTTAACTAAAATAAATACCTAATGCAGCTCTTAAAGGGCTGGAAAGCTGGGCCTTAAAGCTCAGTATATCTTCTTTGCTGGATTTTATTGATCTGGACGTAGGAAATCATCACCTCCCTATCTGAAAGCAGACAGACTGGCAGGCTGATGGATAAGTAGATAAGGGAGAGAAGGAAAGGTCAACAGAAAAGAGCAGGCTGACTCAGGCAATATGAAAGAGCAGCTCTGGGGGTGAGCCTGCTCTGTCTCACTTGGTCAAGTCCACAACAATGCTTTTACTGATGCCTTCATGCGTTCTCCAGAGTGATGTCTGAATTGATAAAGGCTGACAGTCCAGTTATTATCCCCCTCCATTCAGTCCTCTGACAGTTTCTCATCCCATTCCTCTTCCTCAGTTTATAAGAGGATGTCCCCAGAGTCTGAAACATCCCCACACCCTGCCAGGCCTCCCCATTCCCTGGAGCCTCTAAGGCCTTGGAACAGCTTCCTGGTTGGGGACTCAGTGTATAAGAGACTTTGAGGGTTCAGCTTTCTTGAGAAAGATGCTCTTTCTGAGGGCTTGTCCTCCCCCTCACTTTCTTCCAATAGAAGAAAGCTGATGTTTATTCATCCTAGAAACTGTTATAGTTTACTTTGTTTCTTCTATTTATTTGTATATTTTCCCTAGAGATACTTGTGAAGTTTCTCCTGCATTTTTATTGATATCAAAATACAGCATTTAATTATCATGGTCATTAAAATGTCAGTTGCCTATAATTAAACCATCCACATTAGCATATACATAAAATGTATAAACACCCAGCTATCATAAGCCAAGAATTTCCACATAATAAGTCTGTTAAAAAATCATAGAGAATGAATAGGTAAATGTGTAAATATTTTAAGTAATGATTAGGTTTAGAGAATTTTGCTGTTTACATTTTATTACTGTTGAAAGTAAACTCATTTTAATTATGATGAACCACTCTTTATTTCTATCAGGCTCTTTTATCAACATTAGCATTTTTTATGGTTTAGCCTTTGAGCCTTTATCAAAGGGAAGTGGGAGAGGAAACCAGCTCTGCCTTGCTGAATGAAGGACAGGTTCATGTGTGTGTATGTGGGTGGGGATGCCTCTCCTACTGATTCTACATGTCAGTTACAACCTATACTAGATTAATTCTGATGAACTCTGAAGTCTATCTTCAATCTCTCTCTTTCCACTACATCATGTATTCATTTTTACCCATCATGTGCTTTATTTTCCTGTTGATGGACATTTATATGTCTTATATGTATGTGTGTGTGTGTATGTGTTAGCGTGTTTATGTGTGTTTATGTGCATACAGACAGAGTCACACATAGAAATTGTGCCTTGACCAATTCTTCCTATGAAGCATCTGAAACATATGGCAACAGTACATGACTTTAGATCCAAAACCTAATGCAGATCAACATCATTCCTGTTTCAAAGGTAAACATGAGGGAAACCCTCAGTTTTTGCTCTAGATCATAACTTAGTAGATAAATAATTGAACAAGAAACATTTCTCAAGACATACAACAGAGTAACACAGAAAATAACAATTTGTATGACACAGGGAAACTGAGTAATTGTTAGTGGTTCTCCTTTCTCATGGTGAAACTTACCTGAGAGATGGCAAAGACTGAGCATCCAAAGAAGGCCAACGCTGGATTTCCAGACACTTCTGATTACAGAACTGCCAAAGAGAGATTGGTCACAAAATTAACAGCCAAAGTACTAGAGACAAAATAGTACAATAGGCCAACAGATGATTACTTTTCTTAAGAATGAGGTGTTACGAGGGTTCATCTTGATTGTCTACTTGAAAAAATCTAGAATAACCTCAGGACATTTGAGTGAGGGAGTTTCCAGGTTGGATCTGGCTGCTGTGCCTCACCTGAATGTGGAAACATCATTACATAGACTGCAAACCCAGGCTGAAGAAGGAGGAGGCAGGGAGGCCATTAGTTCTAGATCTCACCTTCCTGAGTTTGGAAGCAATGTGAACAGCCATCTCAAACAACTGCTACTCTGACTTCCTATTATCATGGAGTGTACCCTTAGTGTGTGAAAATAACTCTTTTTTTAGGTGATGAGGCATGTAACTTACCATATAAAAATTAACTCATGTGCATCTTACAAATGGAAAAAAATTAATTATTGCTTAGAAAATTCTACTATTAGTTTTATCACATATACTATCTAATTCCATTAATTCCTGTGTAGCGAAGTAAAGATGCTTTATCATATGAAAAACATGTCAGAAATATTCAATTCTGTTTCTAGCGTGGCCTATATGATTCAAGGTTAATTCAGCTCTTGTTTAAAGGACTCACTTGCAGAAGATTGACCTCCCTATGTGCAAGACAAAAAGTCTTTGTCTAATTTGCAGTCTGAACCTACAGGAGGGAGTTGATAAAATAAGCCAATATGAGAAAAATATTAATTATTAAAAGGTCATGGTCATGTGAGAATACTACATTCTTCTCCCAGTCATCAAAGCTAAAAATGGAAATCTCTGGCACACTGAAGCAGAACATGATTCAGATACTGTAAGTTGAAAGGCAGACAGGACACTTCTGCTCCTTATGGAAAGAAATGATTTCCTATAAGCCAAGGACACAAAGATGGCATAGCGAGCCAGAAAGAGTCAATTCCATGAATAGTGCCTCTCTGACTGCACCAGATGACCAGACACAGGGCTTGTTCTGTAGCTCAGCAGCTCAGTTTGCTTGTGCTCCCATCCCAGCCTGTAGTAATGTCAGTCTTGTGGGGTGTCCCAGTCTTCAACTACCTGCATTAATTAGATTTTTTTTTATTCAACTACAAAAAAGAGATTTAAAGATCAAATTTTGTGTAAAATAAATGTGTACTGGCTGGGTTTTTTTTTTTTTTTTTTTTTTTTTTTTTGTCAACTTGACACAAGCTGGAGTCATCACAGAGAAAGGAGCCTGTGTTGGAAAAATACCTCCATGAGATCCAGTTGTAAGGCATTTTCTAAACTAACAATCAAGTAGGGAGGGCCCAGCCCATTGTGAGTGGTGCCATTCCTGTAGACCTGGGTTCTATAAGAAAGCAGGCTGAGCAAGTCAGGGGAAGCAAGCCAGTAAGTGACATCCCTCCATGGCCTCTGCATCAGCTCCTGCCTCCTGGGTTCCAGTCCTGACTTCCTTTGGTGATGAACAGCAGTGTGGAAGTGTAAGCTGAATAAACCCTTTTCTCCCCAACTTGCTTCTTGGTCATGATGTTTGTGTGGGAATAGAAACCTTGACTAAGACAAAATGCCTTTGGAGTTATATACAATCTTACGTTTGATTTCAAATCAAATAGTCAATAAAGTGCAGAAAGGATGAAGTATGCAGACATTAGAAAATAATTATTATACATAGAATTGTTTATCACTTTAATAAGCTTTGAAGAGACACGAATATTTATAAAACTCATTTTCCAATGGATATATATGAACCTTTACTTCTATATTTATAATCTATTGCGTAGTCCATATAGTAAATAAAATTAAACTTCATCCGTAAAACCAAATTATTTATTTACATTTTATTTTTATAGTTACATGATTTTTTCTGAATCCCTAATACTTAGAACTGAGATAACAATTCAAACTTTGAATCAAGTTTCATTAACATTACATTTTCTCTAACAATGAATTTCTTAAAATTTCTACATGTAAATGCAAAAAAAGTGGTACTTGACTGGGAAGGAAACATACCTCTCACAGTGACTGGACAGAGTACATCAACTGGGCTGGATCTTACAAGAGATGTTTGTGTTTGTTTGCTCGTTTGTTTTTATAAAGGGCCTCACTATATAATGCTGGCACTCCTAGAACTCACTATGTAAAGGAGACATGCCTTGAACTAACAGATATACTAATACTGTTTACTTCCTCTTACTGGGACCAAAGGGCTGTACCATATATCAAACTGGCCTTTGTGTTTGTTTTTCTGGTTTTGGAGAATAATCCATTACAAATCTTCTAAATTGTAAGATGTGGATAATTTGGGGTCAGGAATTGGATAGCTATGTCTGAATGGATGGTCAGGATGCCAACTTGGAGATCCATTTCCATTACGTTGCAAATAAGACCAAATTCTTCTCAAAAAATAAGCCTTTCATTAAAGCATCTCATATCCCAGGGAGTCTCTATTTTGAGCAATTTTGATCGTAGATGCCTTACAAGTTATCCTTACAAGAAGACTAAATATTGCTTCTATGTCACTAATCTTGGACTCTCTCTTCAAGGGACCAGAAAGGCAACCACTAAATTCAAAGCTTTTAGATAGAATCAAGCCAGGAGGACTGGTTCTCTGCATGTCTTGTCCCAAAGTCATAATTAACATGGCTGTAGAACTTATACCAAAGACTCATCAGTAGAACACAACTTATGGTACTCTCTTTTTCTATATCTTAACATAATTCGAATACAAAAGCATCTACTCATTTATTTTCTCTTTGCATTTTGCTTCCCTTAGCTCTTTTGTTTAGCATAGTGTGGAAGCCTTGTGTCTTATGAAAGACTTCTTCCATCACTGAGCAATTGTCTGGCCTTTGCTGAGTGTCTGGAGATAGCATAGTGCAGAGACTCTGTCTTCAATGGCTACAGACTCAGTGTTCAAATGAGTGCCTGCCATTTGAACACAGCTAAATGTGGGTCTAAAGTTCTGCTCAGTACTTAGTACCAATTGATTCCTTTTGTAACAAGAGTTTTAAAGCAGAGCTAGTCACTAAGCCATACCTACTTGTTCCAGTATATCAATTATAGCAAGGAATTGTGAAGAGAGACAATTAGAGGGTTTCATTTAGCTCATATTCATTTTAGGCGTCATTGACATAAGCTGTTGGGTTAGGAAGAGAAAATACTGAGCACTAAGAGGTAATTACACAATCCTGATCATTGTCCAAACTCTGGTCCACAGAAATGATTATCCCTGTCATTGCTTGCTTTAGGAGAGCAATCTGGTCCCTGTGAAATGATTGCTTCTGGGCCAGGGTGCAGTCACCGTCACAATTGTGGATAATTGGTCTCATCTGGGGGTGGTCTGCCCCATGAAATTTTACTGTCCCTGGAGTCCAAGGTGACTTTAGGCTTAGGACAATAACTTGCTTTAGGCATTTGGCCTTGAAAGAATGAGATAGGTTGGATAGTAATTCATTGTTCCTTTTCTCCTGGTTCCTGCTCTTTGCCTGGCCACAAACTACATGTTTCACACTATGAAGGCCTCCTTCTTTCTTTTCACTCTGTCCTCTAAGTACCTCACGGTAAAGCTTGGCTGTTTCAGGATGCCTGACCTTTGTCTACGACAGGTTTAAAAACACTATTGCGTATTGATAACCCATCACATTGAGTCTTGGAGTTGGTATTTTGTATGTGATATCTTTAAATATACTGCATACAATTTCTATATTTCTCATAGTATGGCAGAATGGAGTGTGCACAAAAAACATACTTTAATGTTAGATTGCATTAAAATTAGATGTATAAAATCCTATATCATATGTACCCTACATAAAATCATCTCAATCTCATTAAGAAGGCAAGATCAGTGTGAAAATGAGTTTGGTTTGATTTCAGTGTTTTTTGATTGTTTATCTTTTTTCCTCTCTGATGTCAGTAAAGATATTAAGAGAGACCAAGCCTGGAGAATTGTACTTACCACTTAATAAATTCTTGTTAAATATAATGATTATTTAGTGGTACATTTATTTATATGTTGCAATATTATTAATACAGTATGTGAGCACTAGTAACTTTTTAAAAATTCATATTAAATGCAGTTGCTTTTAAGAAAATAGATTTACAAACATTATTTTATTTTATTTTTTTTACCTGTTTCATTACCTCAGCCATTTGACTTTATACTACATTGATTTTTTAACTTTATTTTAAAAGACAAAGATAAATGTACAGATTTTTAAGCATTTTTGCATAAAAGTATACAAATACATTTTTATAAGGTTGTAATTAAGTATTTGTAGGTACATATACATACACATATGTATATATGTAACAATAATATAGGAAAAGAGGTTATTAGTTTGAGGAGATAGGAGAGAAACTGGGAGGGGCTGTAGGAAGGAAAGGGGGATGTGATACAGTTCTATTTTAATTAAAATATATTCTTTTTTTCTCTTGATCTTCACACGGTCTGTGGGTTGTTTCTGAGGTGTTCAGAGCTTTCTGGGGTTAGTATCCCACTATCAGTGACTGCATATTATGTCTGTTCTTTTGTGACTGGGTTATCTCACTCAGGATGATATTCTCTAGATGGATCCATTTTCTTAAGAATTTCATAAAGTCATTGTTTCTGATAGCTAAGTAGTACTCCATTGTGTAAATGTACCACAATTTTTGTATCCATTCATCTACTGAAGGACATCTGGGTTCTTTCCAGCTTCTGGCTATTGTAAATAGAGCTTCTATGAACATTGTGGTGCATGTATCTTTGTTGTATATTGGAGCATCTCTGGGGTAAATGCCCAGAAGTGGAATAACTGGGTCTTCAGGTAGTACTATGTCCATTTGTCTGAGGAACCGCCAGACTGATTTCTAGAGTGGTTGTATCATTTTACAACCCCACTAGCAGTGGAGAAATGTTCCTCTTTCTCCACATCTTTGCCAGCATCTATTGTCATCTGAGTTTTGGATTTTGGCCAATCTGACTGGTGTGAGGTGGAATCTCAGGGTTGTTTTGATTTGCATTTCCCTGATGGCTAAGGACGTTGAGCACTTCCTTAGATGTTTCTCAGCCATTCGTTATTCCTCAATTGAGAAATTTTGTTTAAGTCTGTACCCCATTTTGTAATAGGGTTGTTTGATTCTCTGGTATCTCGCTTTTTGAGTTCTTTGTATACCTTGGATATTAGGCCTCTATCTGATGTGGGGTTGGTTAATACCTTTTCCCACTCTGTTGGCTGGCTCTTTTTTTTTTTTTTTTTTTTTTTTTTTTTCATGATAGTGTCTTTATCCTTACAGAAACTTTGCAATCTCATTAAGTCCCATTTGTCAATCTTTGACCTTAGAGCTCCAGCTATTGGTGTTCTGTTTAGAAATTTTCTTCGGTGCCTATGAGTTCTAAGGTTTTATTTTAAAGCAAATCAACATTGTGTCTATTACAAGCCACAGCACCACCGGATTAAAATTTTTGAGGCTGTTCATTAATTTTTATTTCTTGGACATTTAAAAATTTCCCTTTGATGTGCATAGTACTCTGGCTGCATGTATATCTGTGCAGTATATGCAGGTGTTGTTTGTAGGGCCAGACAAGGCATTGTAACCACCCGGGAGTGAACACAGATGAGAACTATTCTATGGGTGCTAAGAATTGAACCATGGCGCTCTGGAAAAACAGCCAGTGCTCTTAACCACTGAGTCCCCTTTCTAGCCCTATTGTTTGGATCTTAACGTCTCATTCTGTCCCAGAATCAAAAGGGCAAGTTAAAGATAGATCATGGTCTATCACATAGCTTTCATTTATTAAGGAGACTTTTTCTTTTCTTCATTCTTCTAATGCCACCTCATCCTGAAATAGAGAAGTTTTGATATGTTTAGAGAAACAGGATGGGTTAATTCTGTGTCTAACCACTGTAGCAAAAGCCTGACAGGAATCAACTTACGGGCAGAGAGACATATTTGGAGTTCACAATGGAGGAAGGCCTGGCCAAGAATGGCTTCTGGACCGTATATGTGAAGCAGCTTCTTATTCCCATTTCCTCAGATCTAGAAACAGAGCCGGGACAGAAAGTATGAATGGGCCATAGCTCTCACAGGCTGGTCCCCAAGGGTCCACTTCCGCAAACAAGACTCCAGCAAAGGTTTTCACAGCTTCCCCAAACACTTTGGAAACATGATCATATGATGAGCCAAGTTAGGAAATTTTACATACAAATCTACCACAGTAAAACAATATTTGAATGCCAGTCCTATCAAGATGCTTACATAATCACAATAAAATATATGCCATGTTCTCTTTCAGAAAAAATGCCTTCCCCCATAAGTACATGTCCCAGTTAGGCTGAATGAAACCTGTACTACAATAGTCTCATGGTAAAATGAGAGGAGAGGTTGAAGAGGCTTCAGGCAAGGCCACCTGGATCTGAGATCCCAACAAACCAATTGAAAATACTCTCTTCCCTGGGGCATTCACAACAACGTTCTCTGGAATAGCTTTTGCTATTAATACTTGTAGCTTCTCCAGGGACATCTTTCATACACTTGAGTTTTCATCCCTGGGACAGCTCTTTTGGGACTTCACCTGTCACTGTAGCAAGCATGTAGGTAATCATGCAACTGTGTTATTTATGTAAATTGAGAAATCAATATTTTCTGCCACATGGACAAAAGATATCAATTTGCATAGATATCATCCATAGATAAACTGGGTAGAGGAAGTTTGAGGAAAACTGAATAAAAACTATGAATGTGGTCCAGTTATTCCATCATTTCTAAGCTGTGCAATCTTGGCTAGCTTAACTCATTTGCTTATAGATGTTGAAAGTAAGAGTAATGTATTCTTTAATTCTTGTTACAAAGATCAAGTTGGGGGAAGAATACAATGATATAATTAATATCAGTTTACCTAATAGTAGGCTGTATGAGTTCATTTAATTTCATTAGCTATTAGAATATTATTTGCATTCCCACTCCCTTGCAGACAGTAAAGTGTTATTCTTTCTAAATCGCTTTAAAGCTGGATGATTCAAGTTCTATTGAAGGCAATTTAGAAACTTTAAATGTTTATTATATACACTAATTATTCCCTTTTTGCTACCTTTATCTACATAGTCTCTACAGAAATTAAAATTGAATATCCAGTAAGTAACTGTAAAAAAAAAATGCCTCCCGTGAATTTAGAACAGAAAGTACACATTCATAACAGGTCATATCATTTACCATCATTCAGAATTATATGAGAGGACTGGATAAGTCAAGGCACAGCCCTCCATCAGCTTGTGAATCAATACCCTGGAGAGACCGAAGGCATGGGTTCCTGAATTTGCGTAGGTGAGCCTATAGCATACCATATACCTAACTTATGTGTGTTTAAATTCTCTGCATTACAATTCTGCATCTCTCGAAGTACTGATCTATATCTCCAGGCATTCATTAAATTGACATCACACACCTAGGTTTCTACTGCTGTTGTGGGAGGTGATGTGGGCCTCCATTTGTGGTGCCTGTACCAGGAACAGCTACTCTGAACTGGGTGAAGGCCTAAGGATTTGAAAGAAAGACACAAGTCCATTATTCTCGTTACCAGAAAGTTTACTCCATCTTAAACTGCCATCTCTCAGGACAGCCTGCAGTCATACCTCACATAGACAGTGGTCCCAGTATTAGACACTTAGTTGATTTCAGGGGAGGTATGTAAATTCCCTAGCTGCTGGGTGTAAGAGTCACCCCCTAGGGAGGAAGTCTGTAATTATCTTTTAGCAACTGGGAACAGGAAGGCCAGGTGTGGAGTGGCTTGTGACTAGGCCAAATAGCATAACAAAAGGGGGACATCTATCTCTCCCAGGGTCTAGGCATGCAAACTTGAAGCTAACCCCAAGCAGATTCGGAGAGTTGGTATGATCGTTCCAACATGTTGTGATATAACTCTTTTCTTATTTTTCTTTCACTGAATATTGTCCTTTATTTACATTTCAAATTTTATCCCTGTTCCCCTTTTTTCCTCCAGAACCCTCTATCCTATCCCCCTCCCCCTGCTTCTATGAGAGTGCTCACTCACCCACCCACCCACTCTGTCTCACTTCTCAGCCCTGGCTTTCCCCTACACTGGGGCATTGAGCCTTCACAGGACCAATGGCCTCTCCTCCCACTGATGCCAGATAAGCCCATCCTCTGCCACGGTTGCTTATGGAGCCATGGGTCCCTCCATGTGTACTCTGGTTTGGTGGTTTAGTCCCCAGAAGCTCTTTCGGTTTGTTTGGTTGATATTCTTCGTATGGGGTTGCAGACCCCTTCGGATCCTTCACTCCTTTCTCTAACTCCTCTTTCGGGGACCCTTTTCTAAGTCCAGTGGTTGGTTGCGAACCTCTGCCTCTGTATTTGTCAGGTTTAGAACAATGTCGAGGCTGTACCACAACGAATAACTGACTGGACGCTGAGCCCGGCCTCACCCTCAGAGAGTCAGTCCACACACTTTATTTACTCTTGTCATATATACCCAAATGGAGCTTTCCCCTCTATGTGGCTGTCTTCTCTATTTTATGTTAGTGTGCTTTGGTGGCATGGTTTAATTAACACAGCAAGTTAGTCAAAAATGCTTCATTGGTCAAACTATACCCCCAACTTGCCAACTGAAAAATTTAAATGTATTATCATTGCTACATACGGGTTGTGCATAACCCTGGGTTTTATAAAGACCATTCTTTCATATTGGTCATGATGTTTGACCAGATTCCACCAGCTGGGTTCCCCCTTGATTCTCCATGGCTTTTCTATCTCCTCCTTAGTTCTTTCTATCTTTAATCCTCATTTCTGCATGTCACTTATACATACACATGGACACATTCACACTTATGTCTGCTCTTATATGTTTTATGTGTCTAGAAAGAGTTTTAGGGCCAACAAATAAGAGGAAAGGCAGTATCTGCCTTTTGTACCTGGTTTTATTCACTTAACTCAAAGCTCTACAGGATTATCCATTTTCTTTGTCTATTTATCTTTTGACAAACACCTAGGCAGGCTCTGCTTCTTGAACATTGGATATTGTACCACAGGGAACATGGATGTGAAACAGTATTCATGGTCTGGTGACTTTTGGGACCTTTGGCTATATGGTTAGATGTGGTAAAGCAGGGTCACGTGGCCGTTCAATCTTCACTTTTTGTGTTGTGTGTAGGGATGGATGCATCTTGTGTGATCACAGGTTTTGGAAACCAAAGGTCAAGTGTTGTTGCAGGTCCTTCTGAACCATCTACCTTGCTTTATGACACAGGATCTCTATCAGGGTAGCATGGATCTAAAAGATTGGGATAGGATGGCTGGCCAGAGAAACTCATGAATTCATTGGTCTCTTCCTTTGCATCTCTGGGATCACAAGTAGGTGTAACACCCACCATTATGTGGGTTTTGGATAGAGAGCTGTCCCGCGCAACCGTCTCGCCTGCAAGAAGGACGCGGCACACGAAATAGAATCCTTCTGCGGTAAACTTTATTATCCTCGAGAACCAGTACTTGCTCCACGTGATGAAAAAGACGGAGAAAACCAAGAAATCCAAGAAGACAAACAGGACAAACAAGACGAACAAGATCCACGAGACGGACGAAACCAACGAGAGGGAGGAACTAATTAGCCAGTCCCCTTATAAAGGGATCAGTCCTTGCCTTGGACGCGGAGCCCCCTGATTGGTTGAAACTTATCAGGCCCTATGACGCCACGGAAGAGGCAGACCTCAAGAAGTGGAAAGTTACCCAGAACGTGCGCACATGGCTTGTTTACTGCTAACTCCAGCCGGATATCAGCGCCATCTTGTAATGGAGAATGTGTGGGCGGCGCCCCACAGAGAGCTCAGGTCCTTCTTGCAGGAAGCATTGATCCACTGGACTAGCTCTCTAGATCTTAACCCTTTCCTGTTGAAATTCTCTCCTTTGTTAAATAAGTACATGTTCTTTTTTACATACAGTATAATCTTAATCCAGTTCCCCTGTCCTCTGCTCCCCCTGGTTTCTCTTCCACCACTCCCCCATCCACATCTACACCCTTTCTGGGTCTTTCATTAGAAAAGCACAGGGTTTGAGGAAATTAAAAAAGAAATGTAACAAGTAAAATATAATTAATAAAAAAAGAGAAGCTTTCATATCTAAGTCTGACGAGGCAAGCTGACAGCAAAATCGAAGAGCCCCAGGAGAAGGCAAGAGAATCAGAGACCCACTCGTTCATACATCTAGAAATCCCATAAAATTACTAAACATAAAGCTGTGGTGTGTTCATTAGACTCTTTTGAGGAGCCTCTGCACTTTGATTTCCATATCAACTGAGGTGGATTCCCAGGCTGCTACCTCTGATTTTCCTAGCAAGCCTTTTGCCAGGACGGCCTTTCAACTCCTCCACATGTAATAAATAATACAATTAATGATCAAGGCCCTTTTGTGCAAGTATCCTGATGAGCCTTCATAGCCTGTTACTTCAGGAGGCAGAGGTGGGTGGGTGAAAGGTTCACTGTTCTGCAGACTGCATTAGGACAGAATAGACCTAGTGTATAATGAGGGACATAAGCACATAAGCAGACCTATCAGCAGCTAATGACTGAAGCTGTTCTTTACAATGCTTAAAAAAAAAAAAAAAAAAAAAGAGCCTCCCACTCTATTTAAAAACATACCAAAGGGGATTGACAGGAAAGAAAATCGGGAAGTGACTTGACTTGACGGTCGGTAATTCTGAAATCCAGAAGCAACACTTGAGAAAAATTTGTAATTAAGAAGGTACCTCTCTTCTCACCAGTTGGCCACTGGTAATGACCTGCCTCTCAAAGGTGACACAAATGTCTTTGTTCCTATAAACTCAGAGAAAAGGGAATGTTTCAGTGTGGCTGTCAAAAAAGAACACAAAATACTAGGGAAAAAAAACAGAGGAGGGTAGACATAATTAGTAATTTAGTTAAAGTAACCAGAATGTACCAGCCCTTGTCAAGGAAGAGCTTTTACTTTTGTGGCTTTCTTTGGTAATCACATGTGGATGAGTCATTTAAAAGCCAGTCTGGGTGTTTCATGGCATGCTGTTTTATTGTGTTTTCCCTTTCGCCAGCATGCCTGCTTGCCTTTAAACAGTTCCCACTTGCCCATGAAAGGTTTCCATCTGCTCCATGTAACTTAACAATGATGTGAAGGCCCCGTGGGTCCTTCTTGTTTATTTTAAAAACATTATAGAGGGTCCAGGAAAGTAGACAGAGGTGCTCTGTAGCTATAGCTGTTTATCTGAGTTTCATCTCTGTAACTCCCATGGTGTAAGGAGGAAACAGGCTCTCACAAAAGTGTCCTCTGTCTTCTGCACATGTAAGGCTCAGAGTATGTACCTTCTTAAGTGCACAGTAAATAAACAAAGCCATAGATAGATAGATAGATAGATAGATAGATAGATAGATAGATAGCAAAATTTTAAAATAAAATCACAACAAATAACATAATTTGTATGGGAAAAAAATCTAGATTTCTACAAGTTTTTATTTGCAAAAGCTCCTCAAAAAATGTGTTCCAGTGCCTTAAAAATATTAAACACTAAACAGTGTGGTCAATATGTTTACTAAGGTCCTTTACATTTAGTCCATATAACCCAAGAATGGAGGTGCACACAATCCACTCACAAACTGGACTCACAAGGACCTTGAGTTTAGTGCCATGGGTGTTACCTAGCAAAGTCAAATCTAGCCCGTTTGCATAGTGAAAGTTTTCTTAAACAGAAAGAAGCTAACAGGCAAATGAGTACATGTCATGTAGTTTGGTGAAACTTCCTTGACTTTTTTCAAACCTTTATCAATCCACACTGTTTTCCCTTCCTTGCCAAAGAAAGTGCCAGGCCTACTGGGTTTAGCATAAACCCTGCCACAGGATGAATCCTGCTCGCACCGAGTGCTTTGATTTTATCACTATTATTCTTTTCTCTTCCCAGTAGTGAACTTCATTTGGTAATCCATTAGCTGGACTAACTATTAAGTAACTGATGGTCTGAATCGTGTGATTCTGCAAACCTGTGGAAGAAGTTTAAGTGTCTCCTACTTTTAGATATGTGGGCATCAAAAACAGAAATGGGAAAATTAAATGCAGCCTATGTGAAGTAATCGTTAAGAGTTCTGGTGCAGATAGGTGATGTTTTCAGGGAATGCCTATGAATAATGTGCACGCTAACTTCTTGTTACTGTCATTGGAGAACTGTTATATTTTTCCACTACCACTCTTAAATAGTTGCATCTGCATGGTCAAGCCTATTTTCCTCCTTTTATTCTTTTGTACTAGAGTATATGATTTTGTCTAACATAGGTAGTCAGCACACACTCACTTGATTGATGTCACTTAGGCAAGTTCGTAGAAAAGGAAGGCCCATGACATCTTTAAATTTTGTTTGAATTAGTTATGTTAGAGAGCCAGGTTCTTGAAAAGGACAACATTATTCTAATTCCAGGTTAAAGATGCTGGCATTCTGACTGGATAGTCTTCGGGAAGTCAGAAGTCCGTGTGTCAATATTCTTCCCTGGCTTCAATTGATCAGTTACAGGAAACTCTGGTACTTTGAACTGTCTGAATGGGAAATGATGCTGAGTGTAAGCAGAGAGATTGACCTTATGGCCACAGGTGCATTTCCAGTGTTGCCAAGGAGATTCCTTCCTCTTACAAGACAGGCCAGGACCCAGAAAACTGCATCTTGGATAATGCATGACTTTGTGGGGAGAATTTACTGTTACAATGAAAGAACAAAAACTATGTGTCTTCTTTGTCAATTAAGAAACTCAGCACACTCTCTACTTTGCAGCCTGCAGCTGTCTGCAGACACAGAGATGATACATGGACATAGTTTCTGTAAAGCACTTGGTGTGATCCACAGATGACTCAAAGGTGAAATAGTGACATTTCCTTGGAGTTATTCATAGCAAAGGAAAGTGCAGCATTATGGGGCTTTTGGCCAATACTCATTTAATCTGGCTGTATAGATGACAGTGTTATTTTTGAACTATTCAAACCATATATGTAATTAGCTATCTGTTCTGCAAAATTATAAATGATGGTAGATGCCTCTTGGAGCTTGTGTTGGGCTCTAGAACACATGGAGGCATTTCAGATGATCCAAACACATAACCACATACCTTCACAAGCTCTCATAATAATATTCAGACATAAAAACTTGTGCATACATAGATATGTTCACAAACCCTAAAACACACACAGATACGCACATAGTCACACCAGTATGCAAATGTATATTCATATAAATTACACCAGCATGATAAACACAGATACATTAAGGTAAAGGCAGTGATTCATGAATGATACTAAAGAGCTATATCCATATCAGTTTTTCTACTGTGCTATTGTGATGTATTTATGCAAGATGCTACCGTGGAAGGAAACACATTGGAATCTGCCTGAGCATCTTTTCTATTCAGGCATCCCTAGGTCCCCTGCAGAGGAAACCAAATTATTCTTCCAAACAGATGGCACAATGCACTACTCTAATGCATGCATAGTATTGCCTGTAAGTTTGTCTCTCCACCGAACTGTGAGCCTCTCAGAAAATCATTCATTGTCTCAGCCTTTCTAGAGCCTGTCTTCGCACTCAATACGTCCTGAATTATATTTAGCAAAATGAAAATGTGCTCCAAGGGTCTTCATTAGGTCTAAAGAGTGTTAGAATTGTTGAAAATGAAATACTTTGTACTGAAGTACTATATTTTATGGGTTAGTCTCGGGCAATATATTTTATTTTTATCTTAAGTAGGCTAGTCTCTTCTCCACCATCAAAGAAAATGTGTTCAGTGGGAAAATTATCAGGAATCTGTCTTAAATAGAGAGAAGTAGATGATACACTTCCACAAAAGTGATGAGAAAGGAAGGAGGGGTCTGACTATAACTTTGTTGTGAGATATTTACCCACATGGTCATTTCTGTCCTCAGACACATTTTGCTGGGGTAGAGGCGGTTCATATTGAGATAGTATGATAATTGTGAAAACTACTCTCACTTTACAGTGAACTGTATTCTGCAATTTGAGCAATCTTTTAAAGCCGACGTTCAATGCAATGCTATATAGGGGTAGAATGACATAGCTTCTGCATACTGACAATGTAGACCCAAGCTGGAAAGCTAAGGGGAAACAACATGGAAAGGCATTGCATGCAGCATCTCAGATAATGGCCTGGAGGATGGCAGCCTGCTTCCCATAGTCTTTTGTCTCTCAGGGCATTTCAGTTCTCAAGCTGTGATTGGATTTGCATTTGAAGCTCTCTCCTATGATTTACAGATATCGAGTGTGATCTGGCAGCTTATTTTGAAAGTCTTTTAATCAAATAAGAGTAAAAGATACAAGGTGTGGTAGAAAATCACATTGGAGGTGATTCGCATTTCTGAGGTTTCTCTTTAGGAACCTACATTATACAAATCTACTTAAGAAAATTAGGCGGAATAGTGAGAGATGCCCTTCTGCTTTTACTGTTTCTTGGTTAATTCTGAAAGAACACCATTGTTGAAATTAGACTCGGTAAAAATGTACAAAGCAAACACATCTCTGCAAACATCATCAGGCAGTGAAACAAAACCCACTTGGACTCTGATCATTAATTTTCCCACCAGTCCTCACCTTGAGCATCCACGGCTCTGAGTTCAAAACACTATAGAATGGTCATGTATGTCTTCAAAAGTTGTGGTAATAGAATCATCCAAGAGGTAATTTTCAAATACTTTATTTCATTTAAAGCACCTTGGGGATTTATTATTGGTTTGGGTTATAATAACAATACATGAATGTGTATTACTATACAGTGTTCTTTATTTTATTCATTCAATTATTATTCACACACATCTATGGTATATACAGTTTGTGCTATTTTGAACAGAAAGTCTAGAATCATTCTTTCAGGTGCCTCTCATGACTATAGTTGTCATGGGAATTGTGGACAGTGTGTATCAAGATTGAACTTGTTAGATCATGGGGACACATATGTTATGTTCAGAATTGGTACCAAAATGTCATCTATGGCAGCAGGAACAAACTGGTCTTAATTTCTAGTATAAAACATATCTATTGACTATTTCCTTTAGCCTGGTGAGAGCGCATATGAAGACTCTTTTCATTTTAGCTTAAGTTGCTGTGATTAACCATTACACATTTAATCCATTTTTAATCTCTTTCAACTTCTTTTCCTAGAAATCACAGGCTCAAATCTACCTTTTTTTTTCTATTTGTGATCTGCTTTGTCTGATGAGTCTTACGTGTCATCAGTCATTCTTAAACTTCTATTTTTCATTAGTAGAGGTCTCTAACTCATCATGAAAGTGTTACTCAGTTCCCATCTTTGACAGTATTTTTATGTTCTCAGAAACCATTGCCTATCCTGTGAACACAAGATTCCCTGCTTTTCAATGTATACCTGAATCTGTTTAGGACTTAATGCAACGTACTGAAAACAATTGTTTTGCAGTATCCTGTGTCATCTGTGATAAGTCCAGTGTCCATCAGCAAAGGTAACATATTCTATGTTCTCTCTTCTGTTCTATTATTTGCCTTTCTCCTGTTCCATATGGGCATAAATGAGTAATTTTATCGACAGTGCTCAATGATATAAAGCTGTTGCTTTTGCTGTTTTTTTTTTTTTTTTTTTTTTTTTTTTTAAGTCAGAAGGTGAGACATCAAAGTTCTACGGTGGAAAGCTCTTTGAACAGGAGTATATCAAATAGTTCTTTAAAAAAATACTCATGATTTTACAGTAGTTCAATCATTGTCCCCCTCCTGGTCCAACTTCCCACAGTTCCCCATCTCATTCCTCCTCCCCTTGTCTCCATGAGGATGTCCCCACTGTCAACCACCACCCTGCCAGGCTTTCCTACACCCTGGGCCTCAAGTCTTTCAAGGGTTAGGTGTGTCTTCTCCTACTGAGGCCAGACCAAGGAGCCTTCTGCTATATATATATCAGGGGTCTTGGACCAGCTCTTGTATGCTGCCTGGTTGGCACAGTGTCTGAGTGATCTCACAGATCCAAGTTAGTTGAGACTGCTGGTCTTCCCAGGGTTGCTCTCCTCCTCAGCTTATTCCAGCCTTTTCCTAATTCAACCACAGTGGTCCCCAACTTCAGGCCATGGTTGGGTGTAAGTATCTACATCTATCTCATTCAGCTGCTTGTTGGGCCTCTCAGAGCTTGTTTGTAAGTACACCATAGCATCAGTAATAGTGTCAGGCCTTGAAGCCTCCCTTGAGATGGATCCCAAGTTGGGCTGATTACTGGACCACCTTCCCCTCAGCCTCTTTTTCATTTTTGACCCTGCAGTTCTTTTGGACAGGAACAGTTCAGAGTCAGGGTTTTCTAGTTTTTTACAAGGGGGTAACAGAGAATTAAGTCAGGTCATTCTCACCTTATCCATTGAGACATATCTCCAGCTCAATAATGCATATTAAATTAGTGTAATTTCATTATATTTTTTCCTACTGTATTTTTGTACCAAGGATGTGTGCATCTGTGTGCACAAATGCGCTTGAATCTCTATGATTCATGTGCATGTATTTAACGTGTATTATACATATATATGCATGTATATGTTTTGTATGTATGTACATATATGTGAGTATGTATATACATACATGTGTAAATATGTTGGTATATGTGCATGCATTTTTGTATGTTAGTGCATGTATGTATGTTTGTATGAGTCTGCATATATGTATGTGTATAGGAGGTAGAGATGTGGGTATAAATGTGTATATTTTCAAACCTCACTTTGCCCTTTTCTTTATGGGCTTGTTCAGAAACATGAGGAATATAGTTTTCTTTGCACTAGCTTTTCTATTAACTCTTCTATTATTAATTTGGTTGCACTGACCTCTTCTGCTGTTACTATCTTGGATTCTGCAATTGAGAAGTCTTCTCTATTTAAGAAAAATATTTTGGTAAAGAAATAAGAACTTTGAAAAGATGAGCCATGAATATCTGAATTATTACCTTTGGATTTGAAGCTTATGCTTCATTGCATAACCTCCTGAAGTTGAAGGCAAAATGTCAGAAACCAGAAGAACCTGTGTACAATGGACTTCCTCAGCCTTCACCAGGGTGCTGTCTTAGCACCAAGCAGTAAGAACAGAAATGGTTAGGAATAGCTTCCTAAGCAGTTATTTCCTTTGCTATATATAGGCTGAGGTTGGGAAGCTGTAATCTGATTAGCTAAACTGGACATAATACCATGTAATTATCTTCAGACAAATACACATTTCCATTTGAAAACAGGAAATGCCCAAATTCAGCTTCCCTGCTAGACCCAGCTGTGAAATATATTGAAATGTCACTACGTTTAAATTAAACCCAACCAAATATACTTATTGATTGATGGGAAAATATTATTGATGGTAAACACAGGTTCTCCACATTTGTAGTGCCTACTTAAATAATTTAAGACGCTACTGAGAAAGTTTGTCACATTATGAAAGCATTTCAGTTTCTATGGTTACACATTCTTTCTTAAAATGAACAAATTGAGCCTATTTCTCATATTTATAATGATTAGCTTAAGCTTATGTTTATAACAGAGAAAAGTGGCTGCATTTTGTCAAATTTGTTTTGAATTTTTTTTTTCAACAAGCCTTCTGTTTGGAGAGTATTTTCCAATTGTTGATCCAAATGTTTCCTTCAAGCAGGCTCTTAAGGGCTAACTCTGTCAATGGGAGGATTTACCTAACAGTTGTACAAATAGACTAAAAGGCAAAAGGGAGGCAAGGGGCTATTCGCCTCCACATGTGAACATACAGGTTTTATCCTCTTGCAAAAAAGAAAAGCCAACAACTAGAAGTAAATTCGTTTAATTAAAAAAGAGCACAAGTAACTCTGGTAGCATTTATTACTTTAATAACATGTCTCATAAATTACTGAATATTACATATTTAATTATTTAAAAAAGAAATTTGTAAACCAGCACCACTAAAAATAATTGAGATGAAAGATCTAGAGTTCAAGAATGCTTCAGTTTCCAAATCCTTACTTGAACTTTTTGGGATATATTTATCTTGGGAAAGAAGCCATTATCTCCAATATGTCTGATTGTAACATCACACTGATCTATTCTTGTTAGTACTAAACTTTTGGCTAAGTTATATGGTCACAGTTATGGAGAAATCTATCTTAAAAGGTAAAATGGCCAGCTATATGCTTTACATTAGTAAAATTACACTGTGTTATTGGGTGAAATAAGTATGGAGACTATACAAGTCTTATGTGCATAATGGTTTTATCATTTATTTATATATTTATGGCATGATATAAAGAAGCAAAAGACTGTCACAATGTCTTGTCATTGCTTCTAAAAGTGGGCATTACTTTTACTGATTCTCATTACAGTGGAGGCTTTAGCTTAAATTAACAAGAGAGCTCTGTGTCTGAATTCTTTAAGAATTCTTTAAGGTCTTCATAAATATAATAATCTAAGGTTTTATAATTTTGACTATCACTAATTAATTTAACTCCATTTTTCTTGAGTAATTTTCATTATACAAACATACTTTGGCTTTCTGTTAATTTTTCAACTAAAGGGAATTTGATTAGAGTGTTGGGCTATTGCTCATATCAATTTATTCTTTGGAACACATATCCTTTCTTTTCAGTGTTATATCTCTTGAGAAAAATTACTTTTACACAGACCACTTTTAACTTTATAAGAAACTTAGAAGTCATGCCATTTTGTACTCCTGACATTAATGTCTTCCTTCATTTAATTTTTTATTACACCAAAACTTATTAGGACCAATATTATAAACTAATAATAAGGTCATATAGCAATATCTTATTATAGGTTTAATTAACATTTCTATGATGATTAATACCATTGGACATATTTATATTCATTAACACTAACTGTGCAATAATTTATTGAAAGGTCTTCATAAATATATTGAACCTTTTCCAGCAAGTTGCTTAAATGTAGATGATCTATTTATGGAATTAATTCACAAATACCAAAAACAATTTCTGTTATTTCAGAATTTCTTTCTTCAATAGACAAAGAGCAAGAATATCTCTGGAACTCTACAAGTTTTCTGGAATTCAGGAACTTCCATGCTAGCCTCAGAACTGTCAAGGGAAAGCTATGGGGGTGGGTGCTAACCCCTAAACCCAATTTATTTTTCTTTTAAAAAGAGATTTAAAAAAATATATGTGCATGAGCGTTTTGCATATATATATGCATCTGTGTACCATATATGCATGGTACCAAGGGGGTCAAGAAGACTGCATTGGATCCCCTTATAAAGGAGTTACAGAGTTAGGAGCTGTTATGTAGATTCTGTGAACCAAACGTAAGTAAGTACTCTAAAAGAGCAGCCAGGTGAGGCTGGTCCAGAAATGGCTCGTTTCCCCAGTGTAGGGGAACACCAAGGTGCTGAGGTATGAGAGGGCGTTTGGGAGAGGGAGCACCTTCATGGAGGCAATGGGAGGGGGAGGAAGGAGGGGATTGTGGGAAAGGGATAACATCTGAAATGTAAATGCAGAGAATTTCCAATAAAACTATTGGGGGTGGGGAGACTGAGCAACCAGTGCTCTTAACCACTGACCCATCTTTCGACCCTCTTAATTTTCTCTTAAGTTTCTATGAATTCTTTGAAATTTTCATATATTATATGATGTATCCTAATCTTATGCACCTCCAGCTATTTGCTTCAGCTCTCCCTGGGATACCACAATGCATCTTTTGTCCAGCTTCATACAATGTGTGTTTCCAGTGTGTGTGTGTGTGTGTGTGTGTGTGTGTGTATGTGTGTGTGTGTGTGTGTGTGTGTATGCCTCAGAGGCTATCAAGTTCTTGCTGCTATTCATGCCATCCTTCTGTAATGTCTCTACAAACATCAGATCAATATTCGTACCGTATTTGTATCAGATGAAGTCACAATCAAACATTAGAACTTATGTCTGTCTATCACATTTCTAATGAACAATCCCAAATCAATTACTAAAGCTGAGGTAGAACATGGATATAATTTGGTTCCTGATGCAGCTTCACTGGGACTTTGATTCAAATGTAGAAGATCTTCTATTAGCTTATCTTTCTCCATCTGCATGAAATAGTCATTTTCTCAGAGGACTCCCCATCTTTTAACTTAGCTCACTTCTCATATTTCATCCCACATTTGTCTAATGTTGTTTGATATCTCTTAACTATTTTAGATTTTTTAAGTAGGTATATTCTACCATACTACATTTGTATTTTCTTAGCAGATGTGAAAAAAAAAAAAAAAAAAAAAAACAAACAGCTTATATTTTCTTAGTTTTAGGCATTGGTTAAATGGGATTGATGTCTTGGTCATGCTCTTCTATTGAGATCAATGAAAAATGGAGAAGAAAATGAATGTCATTTGTATTATTTTATGCATAAATAGTTGGATAAATACTAATAAATCTACATTTTTCAATATAACAGTATGGTATTGTGTGCTAACCAAATCTCCATGGGCCAATCTAACCAATTAAAGCACTTCAAATGTGGATACTGTAATTGAGAAATTCTATTTTACATTTTTAACTGGATTAAAATTTAACAAGCTATATTTCATAGTGCTTTAGTCATAGAATGAAAGGCAAAGAAAGGGCTTAGCTACTTTTATAAGTATAGCCTCTTGACACAAATATTGCTTGTGGGATTATTTCAAACCTTCTTTAAATATTGTTTTTATTTTAAACAAGTTCCTGGCATTACTATATTATCTGTAATTTGAAGTAGACTCAAAATATCTTGCTTTAATGTGGGCTGACATTAACATTGTACAATGTTGGATATTGTGATTTTGCATATAAAACACACACTTAACTGTTGTGAGTCAAAGAAATAGAACATTTTGAAATTCTATTCATAAAACATTTATGAAAAATATTTCTAAAGCCTGGGGAATGGCTAATTTAGTGCAATTCTTGTAACAAAAGCTTGAGTATCTGAGTTTAGACCCCTGGTACCCATGTAAAATAACTCTTCTTGGCTGAATGCATCTCTACTAATGTTGGTGAAGCAGAGATAGGTGAATGCTGAAAGTTAACAGGTCAGTCAGCCTAGACAAATGGAGAAGCTCCAAGTTCATCAGAGAACCTGGTTTCACAAACAAGATGAAGAGTGGTTGAAAGAGACATCTAATACTAACCTTTGATATCCACAGGCAAGTACACATTGTATGGTCACTCTATGTGAATGCACATATATATGCACACACACACACACACACACAAACACACACACACACACACACACACACACACACACACACACACACAGTATTTCCAAAGGTGATAGAGGTTTGCTGTATTGCTTTATATTATTTCAGCGAGAAGTTCGATCAACACAGTCATTTAGATAGAATGTTACCAGTGTAGTAATGATGTACAAATCAGATACCCTTTACATATAGAAATCTTTCCATTAAAGGCAGTACCTTAAAGTGGTTCTATGTTTTGTCATTTTTGGATGCCAACATTGACTTTGCTAAAGTAAACCATTAGTTTTTTTTTTCCTGAAAGCAATATGATATGCTGAAAAGTTATTTGTTTGTATGTGACGCCAGAGGTTCTTAACCTGTGGGAGATAACCCCTGTGGAGAAGGAACAACCCTTTCATAGGATTCACTTATCAGATATCCTGGATATCAGATATTTACATTACAATTCATAACAGTAGCAAATTTACAGTTATGAGGTAGCAACCAAATATATTTGCTTGGGGGTCTCCACAAGACGAAGAACTAACTATATTGAAGGGTTGCGGCATTAGGGAGGTTGAGAACCACTAATCTAAACCATCAAAAAATAGTTTTATTTCATTACTTTATATGTTTGAAGGGTTTTAAATCCCACGATAATAAAAAGGTGGTGTCCCTCACATTGAATAACAAACTAGCAGTTCATGCAATGTGGGCCTTTGCAGGACCACGTCAGACTGCACAGCTTTGAATTTTCAGAACCAACGATCCTCCCTTTGGTTTAGAACTCCCACTGTCGACTTTCATCTTCCCCTTGGCTCTAAGAGCATTTGTCTCTATAATATGCTAGCTCCTCATGGGCCTCTGGTCTATACCTTCAGTTCAGAGACAATGCAAACCCTAGGGTATACCTTTATTCATATACTTCTCTCTGCTATAGAGTTGATACCCATCTGACACACACTTAGATAAGAAACTGATGCTAACTTCTTCATGACTTTACTAGAGACTCAATGACTTCACTTAATACACTCTAATATGTGGGATCCAGGGATCCAACTTGGGTTGACTATATGTGATATTATCCATTGAGCTTCTCATTGACCTCATCCAAAGCTGTTGAGTGGGGCATCCGATTTATAATGTGTAAGTCATTTTATGTTAATTGGGGTAGATCCTTTCCACAATTACAAAATGCAGTTGCAAACTACCGTATCAGTACAAGTAATCTAGTGTAATAAAAATACAATTATTCTTATCTGAATATATATATATATATTATATATATATATATTATATATATATAATATATATATATATATATATATATATATATATATATATATATATATATATATATATAGTGGGTAAAAAACTTCTCTAGACACACTGAATGCCTATCCACCCAACTTTGGGAAAAGTCATAAAACATAAACACAGGTGAAATAAATTTTTGTAGAAAATGCAATGCTTTTAAGGGGACCAAAAAAAAAAAAATCACAGACAATTCACCATTGGAAAATATATTAGATACATCTGTTTTTCTTTTCAACCCACGAATTTTGGAGGTAGTATGAATGACAAAACTGTCTACCATGATATATCTCTGATTTGTAGAGTTCAGGACTGACAGTGAGGAGTGAGGATTGCCTTAGTTCCTCTCTGACTTTTGGCTTTAAAGAGGTATTATGTAGTTATCCCCACAGTGGAGTGGCTCACCTTTATTTTATAGAGCAGAATGATGGATGGTGGGCTGAGAGTCTTGAATAGAATGTGCCTCTCAAAACACCAAGGTACATTTACTTGTGTAGAGGACAGCTAGCCACTAGGATGACTTGGATGTTATTTTCTACACAAGAACATTAAATCTTCCTCAACTGGCTAATACACTTCTTTCATTGAAAATAAGCTTGCCTATTAATACAATTACATAATAATAATTAGAATTTGGTACAGATTAACAGATTAAGGGAGTGGTTTTTATTTTATTACACACCAAAACTTGCATTATGAATATATATATATATATATATATATATATATATATATATATATATATATATATTCTGTTACATAACAAGTTTCTAAACTGTAAATAAATTTTCTGCTCCATTTGTCATCTACCTTATTTTAGTTAAATAAAAATATTATGACATATGGCAACTCATTTCTATGTTAATTTTAAGCCATCTTGCTTTTTCCTCTGTGTTTTATTTTGATCTCTTTTGCTATATTTTTGAATGCTTTTTTTCTTATAAATTTCTATTTTCTAATGTTTATTTATTTTTATTTTATGTGTGTGGATGTTTGCTCTAGGCACATGAATTACATGTGCACTTTGTGCCTTCAGAGGCCAGATTGGACAGCAGGTGTCCTGAAACTGGAATCACAAAAGGTTGTAAGCTCTAGTGTGGGTACTGAGAACCAAACGCAGGACCTCTGCAAGACCAGCTAGGCTTTAACTGTCCTTCCTGTTCTTAAGTCGCTACATTTTATGCTTCCTGTGGGTGATAATAGTATCCTCTATGTGTTTAATGCCAACTGTCTGTGCTTTCCTTGATTTTCTTAATTTTCTTGTAGCTCTTTCTGTGCAAACTCTCCACAGACTTAACTCTTCAGCTCTCCTGACTTCTCACATACACTGATATAATATCTGTAGCTCTTCCAAATATTCAAAATGGAATCGAAGCCATTTCAAAGCCCGAGAATCTGGTTTAATAACTACGTGCATTAAAAAAAGTGCAAAAAGAGTGCATTAGAGTGGATACATACTATCCACTGTATTCAATTCATATACTTATAATTCTGTGTTTTCTATGGGCCTATGCACACACTCTTAATTTATATAATGGCATTTCTAGTTCCTAAATTGTCCTCCTTCCTGATGATTAAAGAAGATGTAGTTTTATTTAGTTGAACAGAAGCTCCTCACAGCAGGTAATGGTTTTCTAACACCCACCATAGATATACTTAGTATTATCTAAGTATTATATTTAAATACTTATTTCATAATATAATAAATTATATATATATATATATATATATATATATATATATATATATATATATATATACATACAGTTATTATTACCTAAACATTTTAACCTTGTGTTTTCTGATAACTGAAAATGGAGAAGACCTGAGAAGAATCAAAAAATCTGCAATATGAAATGGAATAGCAGGTCCCTGAACGTATAAGCTTCCTGCCTGGAGGACCTTCACAGCTGTTTCCTGTACTCCTTTCTTATTCATTGCAATAATGCATATTCATCTTAAGCATCCTTTTGATGTATTTTTCTCTAAGGGAGACCATGCATTTTTTTTCTTGTATATCTGAAACTCTATAAGCATATATATAGTTCCTGTCATTCATTTCTGAATCTTTCAAAGGTCCAGATAAATGAAGTTTGTAGGCAAAGATTTAATGTTTTAAAATATAGATCGTGTACACACACACACACACACACACACACACACACACACACACACACACACATTTCAGGCAGGCCTGGTGATTGAGGCATGTAATCCCAGCTACTTCACAGGGTAAAGTGGGAGATTTTCAAATCTCAAGGCCAGTCTAGGGTATAGAATGAGTTAATGACCTGAAGACTTACTGGCAGACCACTTGCCTGACCAGAACAAAGACCTGGGTTTTTCAATCTTCAAGGTTAATACTTAAATAATATGTATTATATATATATTATTTATATATGCATATATATACACAATATGTATTTCACGGAATGCTGTATTAATACATAGTCATTAATGAAGTTTCCCATTAAGGCACACACCCTTAGGGTATTCATGCCACCTTGTGCAAAACAAATAGTGAAATGTGACTATCAAAAATAAAAACAAACCTACAAACTATGTCAACTCAAACGTCACAGTCATGCTGCTTTTTTTTTGTTTTTGTTTTTTTTTTTGTTGTTTGTTTGTTTTTTTTTTTCCTTGTGAAAATACAGGCTTAAAATAAGGTCTCCTGGCTGGACTCTGTAGAGTCCCATTACTGCTTGTGGATCATAAATATTTCCTGAAAGGAAATGTGTCTTTGCGTCTTACTGAACTATTACCTGGTGTCTTTGGCTTTTTTATTGCTTCAACAAAACAGTATAACCAAAAGGGATTTTGTGGAGAATCAGTTGATTTGGCTTATGCTTCCATATCTCTGTTCATGACTGAAAGAAGTCAGGACTGGAAAAGTCCAGTCCAGGCAGGAGCTGATGCAGAATCTACAGAGGGGTGCTACTTACTAGCATGCTCAGTCTGCTTTACTTTTTAAAATAGAAAACAGGAGCAGCATTCCAGGGATGACACCACTCACTAATTGAGAAAACTGCCTGACATCTGAAACTTATGGAGGCATTTCCTTATCTCCTTCTTCACTGAGGACTCTAGTTTGTATCAAATGACACAGAATCAGACAGTACATCTGACCCTTGTTAACTTGACACAAAACACATCGCTATAAAACCACAACCGTACTGTCTTATTCATCTCCAAGGTCACACTTTTAAGACATAATTTTAAAGTCCTTCTAGCTAGAGCAGTAAGAAAGATAAGTCGACCAAGGAAATACACATTAGAAAGAAAGAAGTCAACATATTGCTACTCATGGATGTGATACAGTTGTAAACATAGGCAACCCTGATGACTACTTGGAAGCCTTGGATGGGGAAGGATTCAGGGAGTCTGTGGGGGTGACCCAATCTGAGATTCCTACCAAAGGGGGTTAAAGAGCTTAGAGTGTCAACCTACTGTAGCCAGACATGACTGCCAGTGGAGGGAGATGAACATCAATCCACCCATAATATCATTAGCCCAAAATTTGTCTTCCCTGGAAGAGGTGCAAGGAAAAGATGGGGCAGAGACTGTGAGGACACTCAACCAATGACTGACCCAACGTGAGATCTATCCAATGTGAGCAAGCCAGCCCTTGACAGTATTAATTATGTCCTGCTATGTTTGAAAACAGTAACATAGCATAACTGTCTCCTGAGAGGTTTTATCCCCAGCAGACAGAGGCAGATGCAGAAACCCACAGCCAAACATCAGGCAGACTTTGAGGAGTCTTGGGATAGATTAGGGGATAGAAGTCAGCAAGCCAGATGTGTCAAAGACACTACAAGAAGACCTATAGAGCAAACTAACTTGAGACCATGGGGCTCACACATCCTGGACCACCAACCTGTGAGCATGCAGCAACTGGATCTAGAACCTTATACATTCCTTGGTCTAATGGTGGTCCTCTAACAATTGAAGTAGGCTCTGTTTCAGTCTCTATTCCCTGCCATCAGATCCCCTTCCCCTGTGTACACTGCCTGGTTGGGCATCAGAGGAAGAGGAAGAGGAAGTTCCTGGACTTGCTTGGACCAGATATACCAGGGTGGGGTGGTACCTATGTAGGGATCCCCTTCTCTGAGCAGAAGGGGCCAATAAGGCAAGGGATTTGTAAGGTTGGGACTGAGAAGAGAAGATAAAGGGAGGCTGTGATCTGTATGGAAAATGATTTTTTTTTTTAAAAAAGATAGTTTAAAAGGCCTATAGTCTTTACAAACCCAAAGAAATTAAAAATCTCAATCCCTCTAAAATAGCCTATTTCTGTTAAAACCCAAAGTCTTTCAAATTTGAAGTTATTCAGCTGTGGGCTCCACTAAAATACTTCAAGAGGAAGAAATCAGAACACAGTCACAATCAAATCAAGGAAAAAAATCAAACTCCTACTGCCCAATGTCTGGGACCCACTCACAGTCTTCTGGGCTCCTCAAAAAAAAAAAAAAACATGGGTCACTTATTTTGATCAGCCATCCATAGCATATACAGCTCATCTTCTAGGCGTCAGCTGGCCCACTCCACTGCTGTTCATGGGGGTCATCCTCCAGTGACATCTCTAAAATGTTGGGGTTTCTCACTGCAACTGGCCTGCATTTTCAACAGCTTCCCATGGATTCTCTTCATGGTGCCAAGCCTCAAAGTCTTTGTATGACCCCATCAGTCCTGAAAGTTAAACTGAATCTGTACCTTCA
The DNA here is from genome assembly GCF_963924665.1 of Micromys minutus. Taxonomy (NCBI): domain Eukaryota; kingdom Metazoa; phylum Chordata; class Mammalia; order Rodentia; family Muridae; genus Micromys; species Micromys minutus. The sequence continues at coordinate 12,464,075 of NC_137960.1, read as the reverse complement.
TCAAATTGCCTCTCCCAGCCCCTCACAGGGCCAAGCATAAGCTGCTCTCCATGAGTCCTTCATGCCTTCAAGTCCAGTACCATCTACATGTTTGGCTACAGTAAAAGACACAGCCTTGGCCACTTCTGGAACACATGCCACATGTGACAGTCAATACATGGATATAGATGAATGATCAGATCAGAGAAGACAGAGTAGAAGTGATATCTGATGGTTAATCTTGATTGTCAACTATATGGAGTTTAGAATCACCATGTAAACAGATCTCTGAGTAGCATTCATTTATTTTCTCTTGGCTTGTGTTGCAGATGCAATGTATCCAAGCATATCAAACTCCTTACCATGATAGAATGCACTTTGAATTCAGAGACAGAATAACCTTTTCCTATATTAAGCTGTTTTTGTTAGGCATTTATCCCAGCTACAGATGATTAACTAATAAAGGTTTTCATGGCAAAAGCGACAGTCAAAATGTTTATATTTACCTCCTGATATCTTGCCTATAGACATGGAGAAAATGAGGAACAGTGGTCAAGGGGTGAACAGAGGGAGTTGAGTCTTCTTAAAGGCACCATTGATCATGAAAAAGGGGACATCTCAGCAGATCTCAATTACCAAACCAGTGAGGAAAATTAAGGAAGTGTTTTATAGTTACAACCAAGGTACTGGGAGTAAAAGAGATCAGGCTCTTAAGAGCAAGGTGAATTCTCCATCAATTTTCAGCCAGCATATAGAGAAGGAATAAGGACAAATAGATGATATTTCCATAGATATTAATAAGAGACAGAGGGATAAATGATGCCCAAAGATGAGTCACTTGGGTAAAATATAACAGATGTATTAAGGGAACCCTCAATCTCCTTACCAGGCTTTTAGTGTAAGCTAAGTGCTGATCCAATCGTTTTATATAAATCTTCTAAAAAAGAGAAAGGACTGTTAATAAAATAATAGCATGATTACTGCTGTACATATGTCATTCTGTGACATCACAGCAATCCAGTGCCTTGCAGCCTTTGAGATGGCCTGCCATGCTCTCATCTTCTGCTCAAGAAGGTACAGTAAGAGGATTTCTACTCCTACCCTTTGGGCATGTTTGCTTCATGATCTCTTCAAATCACATAAAGACTTACATTGGTTTCTAATTGCCCCTAAATCTTCTGACCTGCATAGATGTAATTGCTTAAGGTTTATCATCACTTCCACAACTTCACCAGAATTTGGATGGTCATGAATGGGCCTTTCTAGACACTTCTCTAACATTCTTGACATGTTGGTTTAGAGAAGTACTTTATGGGTACTTGAAGAAGCCACAATATTCCTGGTGGATCCTTGACTATCTTTTCTCTTGTGCATAGTACATACACTCTAGCAACAAAATGGTCCAACCTAATGGTCTCTCCATTATAAACTCCTGGTTACTGTAAGCACCCACTCAGATTAGAATGATAACCTAATTATTTTCTTTATTTTCCCCAAAGCTTTTATATCCCTAGTATCTGGAGTAGAAACCTATTAATCTCCAGATGAAATTATATGATTTTTTTTTCTGATGGAAACCCTGCAGTGGCTAACTATGTCACTGATTAAAAGCCACAGTGAGCACAGTGGTTTGCACAAGCCAGATCATTTGCCATTATCCACTGGCTCTTATCCCTCTGCGTCAACAGGCTGTGTGATATTCCTGGAACACCAACAGATAACTATGGACAGAAATCTGATTTATTGTCCTTCTCTTTGGAAGTCTTTTCTGTCTGGTATCAATGTGGCTTGCTTGCATACTTTTCACAGATATTTAGATGTGACCTTTGTGATAAACGTTCACCTACCAACTCTCCTTAAAATAACATCCCCATGCTCTCTGTCAGCACTTTTTATTTTCTCTGTAACCACCATACACAATTCAATATATCTAGTCCATTAGTACAGGGGGTTCATTTAGTTTCTTATATAAGATTCATGAACTGTAGACTTTGTCTCTTTTTGCAACCATACCCGGAGCACATGTGAAAAGTTGTATGTTCAATAATTGTTTCCTAAATTGCATGAATGAGGGTTGTTTTCTCTATGTAAATGCTTGGCTTCTGTCTTCTGCCATTGTAAGTTGATCAGGGTTAGGTACTTGTCACAACACCTGCCAATGGACACATTGTGTGATGACCCAGAACTTGAAGAATGCAGTTTCTCTCAAAATACATTACAGGAATCAAGCTGAGCTCTTTTCCCCCCAGCATTTTGAAATGACAACTACAACAATCTTGAGAGATTAAATTTGGAAAGTAAACCAGTAATGTCATTATATCATGGGAGTGAGGAGCTTCTGTAAAAGACAAAAGCTTCTGTATGTGAAAAAAAAAAAAACTGATGCTTTGTCTGGAACATAAGGATGTAGGTCAAGGGGTCGAGACCTAACTTTGCATGCATGAGGATCTAGTTCCAGTTCCCAGGATCATACCAACTATAACACATGCACAAACACACACACACACACACACACACACACACACACACCAAACAAATTCACACACTGAAAAAAAAGTACATGTGAAAAACACAAAAATATATTCTGTAAAGAGAAAGCCACATAGTAATAAAATTCTGTTAGAGAAGATGAACCCATATGTGTTTCCCAGAGTTCTAGAAGGCATACATCTTCACCTGACTAAACTGAAGGTATCTTTAAATTTTGTTATTTACATTAAATATGCTTTCAAGAATTTCTCCTTTCAAGGTGGCTCTGATGGCAATTTCCCTTATCTACTTTTCAACCAAAGCTTTGGAAATCAGGTTGTGAACCCAGTCCATGTGTAGTCCAAGACTACAGCTTCCTCGAAACAGCCCAGAGTTTCATATTTCATCCCTGCACTGGCCCGTAGTAAGGAGAGACCCAGGTGCTGGCACATTCACCAAACCCTTGTTCTCCACAGCTGAGTTCATCTCCAAGGTGCTTTTCCTTAAAAACAAAAATATGTAAGATTAGGGCCACAGCCATTATACCAAGAGTCACAGATCCAGAATTCCACAGGATGCAAAGGAAAGGTGGTTCTGGGATAGGACACAGCATCCTTTGGATATATGACAGAAGTGATACAGCTATGTTGTAGAGTGCCTGTTTATAAGACTGTACTTACAGAGATATTCATACTGGTCACTCAGCAATAGGACATCTATGATATGATAGTGGAGAAGGGAGGAGGGAAGAGAATTCTGGGATGAAGGATATGAAGGGCTGGAGAAAAGAGCGGGCTCAACACATGGGATTGTGCTTGAGAAGGATTCAATGATGACACAGCATGTGCTAACTTCAAACTAAAACATAACAGGAATTAAGCAATAAGTGCTCATAAACAGAAATAGTTGAGAGTGGAGATAACAAAGATGAAATATAAATTATTTTTAAAGCAAATACAAATGACTCTTATTGTTTTGTTTTAATTTTATTGGATATTCTCTGCATTTACATTTCAGATGCTATCCCCTTACCCCAATCCCATCTCCCCTCCCCCTCCTATTGCCTCCATGAAGGTGCTCCCTCTCCCAACCACCCTCTAGCACCACAGCACCTTGGCATTCCCCTACACTGGGAAAATGAGCCTTTGCTGGACCAAAGACCTCTCTTCCCATTGATGCCAGACATTGCCATCCTCTGCTGCATATGCACCTGGGGGTCATGGATCTTTCCATGTAAACTCATTGGTTCGTGTTTTAGTCCCTGGGAGCTGCAGTGGGTTTGGTTAGTTGATCATTTTGTTCTTCCCATGGGGTTGCAGACCCTTTCAGCTCCTTAGGTCCTTTCTCTAGCTCCTTCATTAGGGTCTCCATGTTCAGTCTGTTGGTTATCTGCAAACATCCTCCTCTATATCAGTATGGCTTTGGCAGAGCCTCTTAAGTGGCATCTATACCAGGTTCCTGCTAGTGAGCAGTACTTGGCATCAGCAATTGTGCTTGGGTTTAGTGGCTGCATGTCGGAAAGATACCCAGGTAAGACAGTCTGTCCTTTTTCTGTTGAATGTTTTTAACTCCTTTGAATGACCCTTATTGTATAAATAAATATTCACAGAGATCCTGTGTCTTGTCACATTGAAGTATTTCCATCAAAGTTATATGTCCTGATATAATTTCTTATCTTTCTAGGATGTTACAAAAAAAAAAAAAAAAAAACAGATAAATCATTGATAGTTTATATGTTCTTATATAATGGAAAATTACCATAATAATTAAAATAATTATTTTCCAAAATTTCTAAGTTTCTCTCATTTGTAATTATTAGGTCTCAGGCCCAGGGAAAATAACCGACATTTAGGATAGACATCAAGTCCTAACAGGATTAGGCACATTCTCTCCTGCTGAGGCTCAACCAGGCAGTCTAGGTAGGGGAAATGGCAGAAATAAAGACCTCAACAACCCCCACTCCACTTGTCAGACACTTAGATGAAGATCAAGTTGCACATTTGCCACAAATGTGAAGGGGGCCTAGGTCCAGCTCCTGCATGCTCCCCGGTTGGAGGCCCAGTCTTTGTAAGCTCCCTGGTCCCAGGTCAGTTGACTGTAGGTCTTGTAGTGTCTGGCTTCCCCACCTTTACTCCCCACTCTACTGCTACACTCTCACAAAACTGCCTGACCGTTGGCTGTGAATCACTTCATCTGCGTCCTGGATGGAGCCTCTCGGAGACAGTTATGCTATGCTAGGATCCTGCCTACGAGGATAGCAGAACATCATTAGTTGTGTCGGGCTTTTTGGTGACTGACCTTCTTTGTCTTCCTCGAGAATCTAAGGAAAACGGACGCTTCCACATTTCTTGCACTGAGATTGGGGAGGTTATAAGGCACCCCACATTGTGCCGCAGCGTGGGCTCTTCTCCCTAGTGGCTCATCCTCCTCTGTTTTGTTCCTCAATGCTAAGTCTTGTGACTTTGGGATCCAAAATCTTAGTGTGGTACGATTTGGGGTGAAATTCAAAGTGTTCCTTCTTGATTTTGTCTCTGACCCTTACTCCCAGATGAATTTTTTAATTAAAACCAACAGGCTGAGTAGATGATTTCTTGGCCTGCTTTCAAGAATTCTGAGATCAAGTTCTTGCAGTTGATATATATTCAAACACTTATATATATGGCTGAATTTTCTTGGGTCCTCTGGCTCTTTTTTGTTTTTGTTTTTTGCTGTACTTCTATAAATCACATAACTTGAGACATTAAGAAATTTTTGGTTTGCAATGCAGAAATCTGGGGGTCTCATGAGAACTTATATTCCACAATGTTGCATGTACATTGAATTTATCATCTATAATTCTTGTAGCAAGAATAAATGAATTTATTCTCTATAATTTTTGTAGTAAGGATAGTGTTTTCCCTGTAAAAACACCTGTAGGATGTCTTTGCTCTGAGTTATAATTAATCCAAGGTAAATAAGTCATTTTAGATTCATTTAGGTGTCGGCATATCAAGGATTTCAAAGATTTGCCGAAGATTAAAAAATTCAAAACACTGTGCTGAGACTCACTATTCTTTTCCACAATAAAGCATTAAGTGTAATATTGATAGAGTAATTATAGCTCCAATCATCAACTAGTGTTCAAATTCCCTCATATTTTTAACTTTCTAAAGTTTTTTTTTTCAAATCAGCATACAAATTATTAAGCTTCCTTGTGGCATTTTTCTTACATATGTGTTATTATATTTTCTTCGTATACATTCTTCTCTCCCATTCTCTCTCTCTGCCTTATCTATCCATTGACAAATGAAAACAACACTAGTCCAAGGTCCCATACTTACCCCACTCCTGCACTCTGAAGGAGCATATTCTCTGAGCTGAAGGTAACAGATAGCCCAAAGACACAAGTATTAATTTTTCAAAAAAAGAATTTTAAATAACAAAAAAGATTAAAGTAAAATTATAGCATTAGAAGACATCATATTCTCTTGTTTAAAGCATCTGCTTTGAACACTCCCTGAGAAATCCGAGAAGAATGTCCTGCTGAGAAGGTTGGAGAAGCCTTATAATTAATTTTCTTTTATGGTTTTTCTTTGGTTTTGTTCCCAACAAAACTGTTTAACTTGCAAAGAAATCAAATACTTGGATAAAAACTAATATACCTTTCCAACCTTGTTGCCTTAAGGGTTAGTTCTGGGCAACACTAGCTTCATCTTTATCCAGATAATAGTGTCATTTCCTCATATTTTAAAAACATTAGATAACTTCTTATATATGTGTATACGTGCATATATATATATATATATATATATATATATATATATATATATATATATATACATACATACATAGACATATATGTATGTATGTATATATGTCTGTATGTTTGGGTATGAGACAGAGAGAAACACACACACACACAGAGAAAGGGGAGGGAGATTGAGAAAGAATGAATGATCATGAGTTTAGGAAATGACACTTGTTTATCAGTAGCATCAAACAGGCAAACTCACCAACTCTGTGCAGTTCATGAAGATTTCTCTCAGTCCCATCTTAGATTGCATGTTTTCCTTGAAAACAAGATCTAATGTATTTCCTTTGGCTGTCTTTTCCTGTTACTTCTTAATAGCACACAGTATAAATTCATCATGATGGTTATTTACTAAAAACTAGATGGTTCATCAAATTGAGGTTTCGTCATTCTGAGTTTTCCGAAAACGGTGATACTCTGATTTTTGTTTAACTAATTTCCTATAAATGTATTTCTGTGATGCATGTTATTGGTCTTGGGAGATTGTGAATATTTTGACTGTCCCATACTGAGGAAAAATTAAAACTGTGTTTAGATGTGTTTATAGCTAATATAATTCCTTCACCTCCACACTGTTCTATTTGCATGTTATTTCTTGACAAGCTAAAGTCTACATTATTCTAATTGCCTTAGTTCCTGACTAATTAGTGAGCATGTGGTTTTAATGGATGAGTTCTATTATCAACTGCTTGCAAATAATATTTTTATATAGAAAAATTAGGGTGGTCATATTATTGTTTGTCTGTGTTTATTGGTTCAGCTAAGAATATCTCCTGTCAATCATCCTCAAATTGTTTATGAAGCTGTGGTCACAGTCTCAGTATGGTTGGCTTAAGATCTACCATTGAACAGATGTTAATCCCTGTTAGGCTTTCCATTTTAGATGTCAATCAAAAAGATTTTTTTTTTGTTTGGTTGGTGAGTTTATCATTAGTTTCAGCTAAGATCTTTTTGTTTAAAAGTAAATCTTTTCTAAGATTTATTTATTTATTATACGTAAGAACACTGTAGCTATCTACAGACACACCTGAAGAAGATGTCATATCTCATTACAGAAATTCGTGAGCCGCCATGTGGTTGCCAGGATTTGAACTCAGGACCTCTGGAAGAGCAGTCAGTGCTCTTAACCACTGAGCTATCTCTCCAGCTCCTCAGCTCAATTCTCAAAGCAACATGTGTCTACTTTTGTTCATAATGAGAGAATAGAAAACATTGTTTAATGAATAGCAAAAATCAAAATGGTTGCTTAGGACACTAACTCTGCTATGTGAGGGGCAGGGGAAAGACAAACATAATTAACCATGAAAGACATAATGTAGGGTGAAGAAGAGGTTCTTCCTTCAAACCTCCTGAGTCCATATAGAATATCTAACAACTCCAAACCCAATAAGACTGAACTTGAGAACATTGTTGAATTGAGTTTACAAAAATTGTTAGTCAGCCTCACTTTTAAACCAACTGTATAAAACACTTTGTCCCCTGGTTCAAATGGAAACCTCCTTGTGTTCTTTGGGAACAATGTGAGAACGAGACACATGGGGTAATTTCTAAAACGTTCTCCCAAGATTGTTCTCAGGGAAATATTGTAATTTCTACTGTAAGTACATGGAATGGTTCAATTTCCAAGAGACACAATAGCTGCAGTCATTCCTTTTTTATTTTATCTGAGGCTTTAAATATTTTAATGGGCCATGTTGGCATCTATGTGGCTGGGGATGACCTTGAACTCTTGATCCTTCTGCTTCTATGTCCCAGTTGCAGATACTATAGTGCGTGTTATTACCCTGGGCTTACGGCTATAATTTCTAAACTGTGTGTTGGGGCTTAAACATCTTGGATCTCTTTAGTACTAGGCAGAAATGCATGCATGAGCTACAAAAGGCAACTCGATCTTTTATCTCATCAGGAAAAGAATAAGATCAATTACTACAGCCTGAGAACTCACAGTTAGCCCCTTGTAATGGTGATGTGTTTTATGGGCCCTGTTCTGTTTGCTAAAGTAGTTTGTGCGTGTGCCACTGTAGCATCTAATTTCATCAGAGGAGCCTTATAATAATGGCAGAGGTGAGGCAGACACCCACTGCTTCTTAAGCAAACAAAAGCTTATGTTTAACATTTTGGAGCTTTGAGGAACCTTGAATGCTAATATCAAGTGCAAAGGGCTCAGATGACTAGGTATTAAAGGCCTTTTACTTTGAACTCTCGAGGTTATTAAGTATAATAACTAATATAAGAATTAATAAGGAGCTCCGATGCTGTTTAATCAAGGGTGTAGGGTTATGGCTTAGGATAGTCAAGATATCTTATTATTAGAGAAATAGAGAAGCATGCATCCTTGAAATGAAACACGTTATAATATAAAAACTACTAAGAAGGGCCCATGTATTAAGTTATAATAAGTTACTGGCTGCCAGATATTCCACACCCCATGTGTGTGTGTGTGTGTGTGTGTGTGTGTGTGTGTGTGTGTGTGTACATATGTATGTTACAGACATATGTGATTAGTCTGCTTCCCTATTTAATATTTCATTCTTAGCAATTGAATTGTAGAATGGTATCCTTATGTAGTAACTTCTGTGAGAGCCTCATGTCCTCCAGTTTCCCACATCATTGGGAAATATCAAAGACTAATGCTGCAGATGAACCTTCTGAGGCAAGTTACCTAATAGCCTCTCAATTTTCTTTCTAAACCCAATGGTATTTTGTAGCTAGTTGTTTCTCTAAATGTCTTTCCCTCCTGCTCGTTACATAGAGTGAATATCTTAGCTATATGAGACACCATTCACATTGGGTTTCTTCTTACACCTTCTGAGGCAACTATACGTACTTCCTGAAGACATCCAGGAGTATTTCAGTAATGAACAATGTCCTACCTCTGACTACCACTGCACCAAGAACTGGGAAGGTAGCTGCAGGCAGGTTGAATTCAACCTGGAATTCTTGTTACTTCTTCACTTCTTAAACTATTTTTTATGAAGACTTTGGCAGAAGGCAAAGCTTGTGACTAATTCTGCTTGGACTCTAAACCATGCATTTAATTCCCCTGTCTTACCTGGCTAGTTATGCATACCCACCAACCAACCAACCAACCAACCAACCAACCAATCAATCAATCAATCAATCAATCAACCTGTCAACCAATCTCTATCTCTGTGTGTCTCTCTGTCTCTGTCTCTCCCTCCCTCCCTCTCTCTCTGTCTCTCTCTGTGTCTCTGTCTCTGTCTGTTGTCTCTCTTTCTCTCTGTGTGTGTATGTGCAGGCACATGTGTGTTTACTCTGTGTCCCTTTACATGTACCAAGCTAGAACAATATGCTAGCTCTCCTGCTCCATTACTCTTTCATGTATCCTATGAACACAGGATATTTCATTGAATCTGGCACTAAGCTGATGGCCACCAATCCTCAAAGATCTTTCTGTCTCAGCCTCACTCGGGTTGAGGTTGCAAAATTTCTGGATTTTTACATGATGTGTGTGCATCAAATTCTCTCACTGAGCCATCTCTGCAGTTGTTTGCCACACTAATAAATATCATCTCAGAATATACTGAAGGATTCAAATCCAACTCTTTGAGATTCAAAAACACTTCATAGGGTCCCGTACCACTATACTATCTGAGCAGAAATTATTTATGGCAGAAATTGAATAAAGTAATAAAAGTTCTTCTTAGGAAATATCGACCAATTACTTTGTTCAATCTTGAGATAAACATCAAAGTAATAGTCTGTCTGATGTTTCTATTGTACTTCAAACTCTATAGTAGTAATTCAAGCAATTTAAAACTATATTTATTTTTAGACCGTGTATATGAGTATTCTTCTAAATGTATGAATATGCACCACATGCATTCAGCCCCCAACAAGGCTAAAGAGCACATCAAATCCCCCTAGAACTGGCGTCTCAGGTGTTTGTGAACCATCATGGAAGTTCTGGGAACCAAACTCAGGTCCTCTATAAGAGTTTCAAGTGCTGTGTCATTGCCACCGTCCCTCCCCTAAAATGATTATGTAATAGATCTCTTCATATGATAATACTTTACAGTCTGAAGTTGGCTTTAGCTGAGCACCTCCCACTAACATTAGCTTAGAGCAGTGGTTCCCAACTTACCTAATACAGTTCCTCATGTTGTGCTGACCCCCAACCATAAAATTATTTTCGTTGCTACTTTATAACTGTAATTTATCTGCTTTTATTAACCACAATGTAAACGTCTGATATGTAGGATGGATAATATGTGGATGAAGTGAAATAAGGTGTCGTTTGACACACAATGGGGTCACATCCCACAATCTGAGAACCGCTATCTTAGAGGAACATGGCACTGTTTGGTACATCAAGTGAAACCCAGCAATACAAATCACAGCACTGTAATTTTATGCCTTTCCTCATTTTCAAAAAGAGTGTAAATATATGTATTTTCATTTCAACAACCCAGAGAGAAGACCATGGAGACAGTGTAGGACCTTGTTCCCCGAGCACCTCCCTCTTTTTCTCCATCATTTTTTCTTTCCTTTGCAGAATCCAGGTGCCTCACCTCCTGTGGAAACCAGATATTGGTTTAGACTTTCCCATTTGCAACCTGGACATGCTTTCTCAATCTTTATTTATTTTTCTGCACACCATACACATAGAGAAGCACATGGAACATATTATTTTATTTGTTGCTCACTCTTTCATTCTCTGCCATGTTTATCCTTCTGTATTTAGGCATTTTCATACATTCATCATATTTACAGGTCTGTCCTTGATAAGTATGTTGCCACATGTCTTATATAACAACACTCTATTTAATTTACTCATTATACTTTGGTTGATAGTTGTCTCTGTCTCAGTCTGGAATCTTGAATCATTCTTTTGTTTTTGGTGGTGGTGATGGTAGTGGTGATGGTGGTGGTAGTGATGGTGGTGGTAGTGATAGTGGTGATAGTGGTGGTAGGGATGGTGGCTGCTGTGGTAGTGGTAATGGTGGTAATAGTGGTTGTCATGGTGATGGTGTTTTGCTTTGTCCTTTATTATTTTAATCATTATCAGTACATACTTTTGTTCAATGTAGGTCTAAAAGTCCAATTTCTAGGCCTTGGTGAGGGTATCTATCTAGCTTCTCTGTAAAATAATCAGCCCATTTTCTGAAGTGGGTGTAATAATTTGACAGTTTTTCAGCACAGCATAAGAATTCCAAGGCACATGATCATCACAGTCTATATCAGTGAACCTGTTCTGAACTTTTCGTCCATGGTGGCATTTAATTATGGTCTCAGTTCTTATTTCATTTGCTATTAATAAGGTGAGTCACATTTAATATATTTATTGTTGAGTATTCACGCACTGTATCTGTGAAACGCTTTAACCAATTAACTTGACTGTTTTCAATTTTCTTTCTTGTTTTTATTGATCTGAAGAATCTTAATTTTCTTGAAACAGGAATTTGCCAGTCACCTGGGTGTTGTGTGTATTCCTTTTGAACCTTGTGCATTCAGTTTTAATGCTTTTAATTTTATCATTTTAAGAATAATAGTCTTGGCTGTAAATCTAATATTTTATGGCTTGTAGGTTTTTATCTAACTGTTTAAAATTCATTTCCTGCTCTAAGGTCAAACTCAATTATCATAGAATAACTTTAAAACACATATTGCTTTATATTCCACATTCAATACTTCAATCTATCACAGGAGGGCCTATGTTCACAGTTTTAGATCAAGGTCATTTAAGTTTCTACAGTATGAATTAATTTGAACTAGCATAAACTCCAAGCACAGTTTTTTCTTTTCTCTGATCAGAACTTTATCCAAATCTGCACCTGTAAGTCAGTGTTTATAATTATTTTGTTTTAATCATTCCCAATATACTATTTTCATATGTGTAAAGTTAATATATAAGTATACACCAACATTTGATAAATTAATTCTGTATATATGTTTTATTTTAATTTATTTCGGGTTCTTTGTGTTATTGTATTTTCGTGTAAATTTTAGCTTTCAGCTTTGCCTTTTTCCAATTGTTCTGCGAACTTGATTTACGTCCTCATCCGTCCAAATCTACACTCCTACTTTCTCTCACTTGAATACAAACAGGCTTTGAAACTAAAAACTATAATAGTAAAGTAAAATTTAAAAATAAAATATCAAGCCAGAATCTGGTGAAACAAACACATGTGGAATAAGAAGAGCTGAAGGAAGAACAGGAGAAACACGAACAGATGCTGAGACACGCAGAAAACCCATTGAGCATAGAATCAGAGGCCATAATATATAATCAAATTATTCACAAGGGGAAAGGACAATGACAAAGCATCTCATGGCAAACAAAACAAAAGGCAAGAGAAAACTTTTTAAAAGCATACTCCTTGGGTGAATTTTGCATTATCCATCTGTTGGTGGCTATGGGGCCTGCCTTTAAGTGTGGTTTGTTCTGTGAAATTCCAGTGGAGGAAACTAATAATTCCCTTACGAGCTGCTATCAGTTGGATACATCTTCTGGGTTAGGGATGGGAACTTGTGTCCACTTTTTCCCTCAGTGCTGAAAGGCATAAACCTGTGTAGACTGTGCTCACCCTTCCATAGTCTCTGTGAGTCTGTGTGCCCTCGTCCTGATGTGTCTAGATGGCCTTGTCTCCTTGGTGTCTTGCGCCCTCTTGGGCTCCTAAAATTTTTTCTTCTTCTCTTCCTCTGAGTTTACTGTTCTCTTTTATAAGAATTTCTGAGCTTAGAGTATTTCTCCAAAGCAATGGAAACCCTAGCTAATAAACTACTCAAGGCCCAAGTTTAGAAACTCTTTGATTTTTTTTCTACTTCCTTTTTTTAAAATTTTTATTTTAAAAATAATTTCTTATACAATATATTCTTATTAGTTTCTCTTCCAGAGAGTTTTAAGTACAAACGTACAGTTGATATCTACACCAATGTATTTTATGACAAAATTCACGTGTGCAAATTATGAGGAACTTCAAAGCTAAGTGGTTTCAGAACTTTTGAAAGGGTACATTATTGATTATAGATTATTGATAAGAAAGAATCTCAATGTGAAACTGATGCTAAGTATTGAATTCCTGTTCACTGCATCTGTTGAAATATTACTTGTGTTGAACATGGGACATATGCTAACATCTCCTTGCAGAACCACTGTAAGACATTTTAGAGCTTAAATGTTAAAAATACATAGTCTTAAAAAGAGGATTCCTCCATCCAAGGTGTTGAAATTAGGGAGAACCTCTTGTTCTTTTCTTTTTCAGATTTCCTGTGTCTTCATAACTAGTATCGGGCTCCCATCTGACAAAGATCTTGATGAGTTTGACAGTCATACCCTAAGAAAAGCTAGGGCAGTTTTGAGGAGATCTGGCTTATAAGGACGATGAATACACTTATAAACACAGAGATTTAGAAGCCAGTGAGATTTGCATTTGATTTTAAGTGCTTCAGAAAAAGGTTGGAATGAGAATTTAAATATGTAATTGATAACAAGAATAGCTACTACTTATTGAATATTGCCAGCATTAAAAATATACAGCTTAGAAATATTTTAAATATTTTAAAGGGTAAACCTTTATTTTTTTAGTTTTTTAATACTGTTACAAGAAACATTAATGTCTCTGTATTTCACATAAACTAAGATTTATGGAGCTATGACAGACATTTAACCAAACTAAATAATAGAACATAGTTCTATCTATTTCAAGCACTTCTCTTTCCCATAGGAATCAAAACATAAACCTGTCTACAATTTTTGACTCCGCATGTGTCTTCCTGTAGGCACCAAACCACAAGGTTCAAGGCTCATATATGGGCATAAAAGGTGTCCTGGATTTATAAATGATAGATCCTTAAAGAAGTGTAGAAATAATGTTTGTAATCAGCACAGCATACCCAGAACACCATTCTGAAGTGCACCTTGTAAATGAGCACATGCTGGGAACAACAGGCTATACAATGCTGGGGATAAAGTCATGGTAGTTGGATAGAGACCATACCTTTATCTTTCCTTTGCCCATCCATTCTTAGATGGATATGTAGGGTGAGTCTCTCTGAGGTATTTGTTACAATTTGTCAATGAATATACAATGGAAAATATCTCTTCAACGTCTTCTCTTTTATTGTATTGGGGATAAAATTTTCATGCACATCCCTGAATTTCTGCAGCTGATGATAAAATTCACTACATCATAATGAACTGAAAAGAACTGTCATAAAAATCTGTGTATCCAGGATTTTTATTTAAGATGTTATGATTTCCATGGTTTATAGCAATGTGAACATAATTTCAATGTGATTCTAGACTTACACTGTTGAGATGATCAGTCTCTGAGTCATGACATCTGTTGGTTTATCTGACAAGTACGCTCACTGAATTTTAGATAAGTGCCCTAAATTTTATTTAGCATTTTTATAATCTCCATAGCAACCTTATTTATTTACAGTACATGTTTATCTCTCCAAGTGCTCCATTTATATACAGTTTTAAGATACAGAGAAAGGCCAGTTGTTCCCAGCATGTGCTTATTTTCATGGCATACTTCAGATTGGGGTTCTGGGTAAGATGTGCTAATTGCAAACATTATTTCTATACATATTTTTGTTGCAGATTCTCTTTCTGCTGAGAAGTACTGAATTTGTGAATCGAGACATTTTTCCTTTCCACAATTTGATATTTTGAAATGGCAAATTTGGTGATTATATTTGTTCATATGAAGCCAAGCATGTGGAAAGAATGAGAATTGGGGTCAAAATCCAGAAGAAATGAACACAGGTTACTAAAAGTATCAGAATCAGAAGATTGGAGACACCTAGCAGCATGGCTGACTCGGGTACTGTAGGGTTTTGCTGTCCCAGCCCCATCATCTAGGCTTTCTTTCAAGAGCATCTCCATGTAAATGTGTTATCTTTTCACTAGTTAACATCTTGGGAAAAATTATTTGTAAAACATTGATACATATTTGAGGAGGCAGGCATGCTTAAGATGACTTAAACATAACACAGTATGTACATGTACTAGTGTTTGACATGGAACTTCACAGATTTGTATAGTTTTAAATGTTAGTTGAAATTACTTTTTCCCTTTAATTTAAGTTTTTAAAATTATTCACTTTATATCCATTTCGCTGGCCCTGTCCCAGTCATCCTCTCCCACAATCCTTCCCCCATCCTCTTCTCTTTGAGTGGGTCAGGGCCTCCTTGTGTATCATCCCCACCCTGGCACTTCAAGTCTCTGCAATCATAGGCTCTTCCTCCTCCACTGAGGCCAGACAAGGGATGTTCAATGTGACATTCCCTCAGAAGGAAGGGCTACTATGGCAGCAAGTGACATGTCTTCATCAGCCTGTCAGTCATGAACTCTGACACACCTCTATTCCATCACAGTATCTTGTATTAAATAAAACACAGAAGATAGATAAAAATCAAATTGTAAGACAAAACCTTGGCTAGGTTATTTTATATTTGTTGGTTCTGGAGTGTTTGGAATACAAGTATGATAGTCTAAGAAAAGATTTGAAGTTAACTATGTTAAATGTAGGACTGGCTTAACCTTATGGTTTCAACCCATATTATGCTTTTAGCAAGATCAGTCCATTGCTAATCAAAGAGTATTTCTAGAGTCTACAATCATATATACTCTTTAAATTTTATCTGAGAAAGCTTTATAGATCTAGATGTAACGTTATGTATCACAGATTATCATGTACTTAAAAATTAAAATATGTATGTCTGGGCACTACATGTAGTCTAGCTGAGTTATATTGAAAAGGCTAAGCTGACTTCATGACATGTTTCACATTAGTGGTTTAGGAGACTACACCTAAGTCTCTGTTTCCAAGAACTGGGCAAGTCTCGTCTAGTCCAGGCCTCAGAAACTGCCTGCTCCCTTGCTTGAAGCAAGGACAATGCATCAGGAGCAGTTTCCAAACTTCCCCAGCAACAGTTTCCAGTCCTTTAAGCCCAGGCAATGGTTCTGGAATGTCAGTAGAGATAGAGCTAAGATAGAGGTCACCTATCCCTCCCAGGATTTCCGGAATGTGTTTTAGATCAGGCCTGCCAGCTCACTTCAGGGTCCTTTTAATCCTTGAAGATGGTAGACCCCAGCATGTTGGACAATTTGTTTCTTCGTACGATTTAAGTCTGGGATATCATTTTTTGGTGAATCATGGAACCTTGCAATATGTGTATGTATATTGTATGTATGCCAAAATGCTACTGATTACACAAAACATATATATTTTATTATCTCTAAATAAAATACATGTAATGTTTTATAAATATCCCAATATATGTAATGGTTTATAAATATTCCTCATAAATCACAGTGTTTTATAAAATATATGCCTATAGGTTTTGTTATCAAACCCAATTGTTGAAATTATTTCAGAAAGCAATATTCAGTGTTGTAGTAACTTTACTTTTAATCTCACTGAGTGAGATTTGGCAGTATATACAGTTTAAAAACAGAACATTCCAGTGTTTGCGTAAAGCTTACTAAATACCGATGGCAAATGAATAACTATAAGAAGGCTCTTGGTGGTTTATGGAGCTTTGTATTACCATCTCTGGATTTTATGAAATATTATTCAGAGTTTTATCTACTGAAAATGGTACCTATAATAAGTCAACGAGAAAACCAGTTTTTAATGGTGGTAAGTGTTCATCCCAAGAGAACACTAAATACAAAAACATAATAAGAAGTACCTTGATAAAGGCAGGAAATACAGGTAAAGGGGTACCTGGGTGGACTGAAAAAAAAAATGACCAACTGGTTGAAAGCATTCACTGCTCTTCTTAAGGTTACAGAGTTTGTTACACAAACTTTTTCTTCCTTTATATAAACAGTATATGTAGAGGATGGAAATAGAGCCCAGTGGCAGGTGTTGAGAGGGCTCAATGGAGGATGGTTGGAGGGCTCACTGGGGAATGGTGAGAGGGCTCAGTGGCTAATATCATGTTCTTTGTTTGTTGCTTTGATTTTTTTATTACTAGGATGTTGGCTCAAGACTTAATAGCATATCTTAAACTTCTTTCATTGTGAGTCAAATATCTAGAAAATATGTCTCATTAGAACATTTTAGAACCAAAGCAGTCACAGTGGGGTTACATGTTACTAGGAAACATGTAGCAAAGACCAGCAAGAAGGAACCATTCTTAGCAGTGTTTTGATGCAACCAGTTTCTAGAAGACTCATTTTCAAGTGCATCTTGAAATTTCAAGTGCAGTGTGCTATTGGATTGTAATTGAACAGAACACAGACCAAAGTGTTTTGAGGGTAGAATTACATAAATTAATGCTTTATTTAGGTCAATCACTTTATTTGTGTTAATGTTGTTTTTAGTTTTAGTTTATGAGATGAAAATCATATCTGTGTGTGTGTGTGTGTGTGTGTGTGTGTGTGTGTGTGTGTGTGTGTCTATGTGTGTGGGGGAGTTCTGACTTCTCTATATTGCAAAACATTATAGATCATGCTCTTGCCCTTGGTTGTTCCCCAGCATTGGAAGGTAAGTTCCGATTACTAAAAGCACTACATATTTGCAAGACAAGGCTCAGAGATCCTTGAGCTGAAAGTGATCTGAAAGCCTATTTCCTGAGAACTAATTTTCATGGTATCAGAAGGGGACATGTTTATTTCCATGCTTACATCCATGGGTGACAGTGACCAGGATGCACAATAACTTTGAGGTAGCAATAGTAGCACATATACCTTGAAAGTAACCAACAACTCTCTAATTGGACTAAGACCCATTCAACAAAAGGGAAATCATTCCTGGTTCTGGAACCAAGCCAGTAATTTATAGTGAGGTCATGACTATTGAAAGAGATCTGCAAACCACACTTACTTAACCTCTGTAACTCCTAATTATAGTTTATATTTGTCCTTATATGTACAGATAAGTTTTTCTTATCAAGGAAACTAGCTTTTGCAACAGATAGACATAAAAAAAAAACACAACCAACCATAATGCAGAGTTTTTGAGATCAGTTCAAGCGCATATAATTACAATACCTGTACACTAAAGTCAGAAGCCAGTCATAGTCCTCTTTATTGTTGCTGTTATAGATTTCTTTGTTTTATTTTATATGCATATGAGTCTTTTGTGTATTTACATTTATGTACCAAGTGCATGTAATGCCTGAGACCAGAAAAGGATCCTGGATCCCAAGAAACTAAAGTTAGAAATGGTTGTTAGCTGCTCTATGGTTGTTCAGGATTGGCCCAAGGTAGAGTATCTGGTGGTCTTAAATTCTGAGGGACTGTCTACTGCATTGTGGTAATGAACTTGTATAATATCATAGTTCTATTGCCAGTGAGTGTTCTCTTCAAGAAAAATGGCCAACAGGCAAATGATGTGAGAATTTTCTCTCTCCACTGATTTCTTCCAAAATGTTGACACCTAAATTGATTCCTTTTGTAAGATTCCTTTGATTCATGGTATATCTTTAACAAGTTTGGTAAATCAACTCTTAAAAAGTCACAGGACTCCATATAAGCACTTATAAATCCTTTAATAAATTTTGTTTACTGTTACAGATTAAGAATATTCCAAAACTGGAATACATTAAAACTGATATTTGTAAAGAAATAGCTATTTCCAGTGAATATTTAATCTGGCACCATTGGCTGGATTTTTAGGTAAAGTGGGAAATATGCCAACTCCTTTAGTGAGAGTTAAACAGTTTTGTTACTAGATTGATGTTTCTGTTCTCATTATTTTGCGACTTTCATTCACTTGCTGTGATTGTAAAAGAAAAAAAGAGCAAATATATTGCTTCTCATATAATCTGACTTACAAATGTAGAACATGTCCCCAAGTTCAAAATATGCACAACAAGCAATTAAATGCTTTGTAACTATGTTTTAATTCAATATAAATATTCATAAAATTTTTCAGCAATGTGCTTCCAAAGTGTTCCAAGCGTTCCAAAATACTACATTGTTGTGTAGTAGAAAATTGAACATGATTGTATCTTTATTCTGGGGGAAAAATGTTTGTTGTATCCTAAGGGAACATAAGTAAAACCTGGAATATTTGGTGCGGGAAAAGTACAATATATTCTGAGGTTGAAGGCTAGTTGAAATCCCTCACCTCCTCTAATTTTTGCATAAAATCACAGACCTCTATCAAGGTTTAGCACTGAGATCCTAATTCTGAGAAAGACCCACAGGTAGAACAGTTGCACGTTTGTTTACTCTTCACTTCCCAAATCCTGGCATTCGAAACATAACACAGCATATCTGTCTCTTCATGCCCAACCCCCTGCACAGCAGTAAGAGAGGCAGAAATGACGTCAGAAATCCACTGACAGATTACACTCTAACTCTCCTCTTACCCCCACTGTTATCTGCACTTGAGTCCTGAGTCTCATGTTTCAAGAAGGAAATAGTTGATGATTCTGCCAAATAAAGTAATCCATGTCTTTCAAATTTATATTCACATAAAACATCAGGACATGGGCCAAATGTAGCCAGATTAATTTTCAAAACAATGGATGAATGACCCAGAAACTGGCTGGTAAGAGAGAATTTGGTTCTCTCAGAAATGTCTTGAACCAGGCCTCTGTTTTCTACATAACTCTCAATGTCACATCCTTCCATGCTCCTACAGGAACAGACTACCATGTTCTTCATATCCTAGTCAATGACTTTGGAGGGCACATTTTCAAGGACAGCTAAATTCCTTCAGAAAAATAAACAAAAACATTGTCATGCTATTTCATGACCACAGCCTCTTTTTTCCAGGTAACAACTTCCACATTGTTTCCTTGATAAAGCACCATGACCAAAAGCAAATCAAGTTAGAGAGGATTTTAGTTTATGGTTCCAGAGAGATGGAGTCCATCACAGTGAGGAGGCTAGCTGCTCACATTTTTATCCACATAGAAGAACAAGAGCAAGCAAGCAGGATGTGGAATGGGGCTATAAGCTCATAAAGCCCGCCTCTCCATGATGTAGGAGGCTCTAATTCCTAAAGCTAAAATAACTTTCCCTACAATCCAACCAACCAGGGATTATATATTCAAAGTACATGAGCCTATAAAATATCATTTTAATTCAAACAGGGTGCTTACATAGATTCCATCAATATCATGGGGAAGGGGGTAGAGGCATAGTTCAGTTGGTAGAGTGATGGGCTAGTAAGCATCAGGTTCTGAGTTTAATTCCCAGCTTCATATAAAACCAACCATGCTAGTACATACATGTTATCTCAACTCAAAGTAGGCAAAGGTAGGTTGATAATAAACTGAAAGTCATCTTCCTTGGCTCTATAACATATTCAAGACTAACCTGGCCTATAGGAGATCCCATCTCAACACAAAAGAGCAAAACCACAGACAAGATCTAATTGTTGCATATTTTGACATCCGGTCAGAGTATTTCTCAGTATAGATTGTTCAGTTCTGTTCTATATATTGAAATTAATTTGACATAGCCAAATACTTTCTTTGTTCTGGCTCACCAACATGATCTTAGTTATTTAAAATTAGCCTCACTTCTAATGCACATAAACAGGATCTACTATTAAGCTATAACTCAGAGTGACATACCCATAAAACAAAAAAAATATTTTTTATAAATACCTTAAGACAATTCTTTTAGAATGAGTGAGCTACTTAGAAATGATCTTTTTATTTCTATAATTCTGAGCTCACATCATTATTATTTCTTCTGTAATTCTTTATATTTTCATTACTGTAGGCTCAAAAATGGTACTGATAATAAATAACTACAATTACTACATAGAATTCTATAGGCTATTGGGGAGAGACAGATTCAGTTGACATTAAAGATTGAAATAAAAAAACAGGCAAAGTAGAAATCACTCATTAATCTCATAATTTTTAAAACATAAGGCAGAAAGGAAACCAATATATTTTTAAAGTGTGTATTAAAATTAATTATGATTTTTGTGAAAGAAAAATTTTACTCTCTGAGAGGGAGCAAGACATTTGGAATATGAAACAGCATGTATATAAATTTATAAATATCTGATGCTTCAGCAAGAATATAAAAATCAAAAACAACCTTAATATTACATGCCCTAAATATTTCAAGACCGGATTTTCACATTTGAGTTACACATAAACCTTTCATATAGGCAATTTCCTTCGTATCACTGTTTTTGTTTCATTAAAATAGTGAAAGGTTCTTAATTCCCTGAACTGACCAAACAGGATGTTACTGTCCTTTCAGTTTTTAATATTAGGAAGCTAAATGGCAAATATATTTCTAGGAAAACATACGAAATAATTCTAGTGTCTTACTGTTTCTCTGGCATGTATTTGGTAATCTGCATTCTCTCTACCACTCTGGAAATAAATGTTTTTCTTCCTGTTGCACAGTTGTTCCTCCGTCTGTTTGTTTATCATCAAGCTCCTGTCTCCTCTTGGCTTCCTGTCTTTCATGTTTGAAAATGCCCCTGAAAGGATCTGCACAAGTTCGAACCTTGGTGTTCTGAGGCTTATCTCCTTTCCTGTGCCGGGGTGCTTGATATTTGATTGATTGTAATTAAGCAGAAAGCTCTCTTGACATTGAGAGACCTCGACACTATGGATTTACAGAATATTCTGAATTTGACAATTCAAGTTTTTGTTCCTATTTCTCAATGGGAATATACCATTTGTGAGGTCCCAAGAACATAACTAATTACTTACAATTTCTGGAATTAGAATAAATGCAAACATGACTTACTACTAGGGTTTTTTTTTTTTTCCTTAAGGAAAAAATGATGCTTTATTACAAAATACTGTATCTTGTCAAGCTCAGTGGAACTATGACTGAGGAGCAGGGCTGATTCTTTGATCTAGATGTAGTCTGAGGGTAAACCTGTTTTAGACACTGATACTTTATTCTATAAATAGTTTGATCTGTTATTCACAGTGGACCATATGGGACTTTGTAAAGTGATTTATAAATTCAACAGGACTTCAGGAATATTAAGAGAAGACTAAGACATTTTTGTATTAAAAAACTTTCCCAATTATGCCTTCTGTTGGGAAAAACAGACAGCACTTCTGCTAATAGTGGTGCTCATTTAAAGTAGTGATCCTCAACCTTCCTAATGATGTAAACCTCATGTTGGGGTGACCCCCAAAGCATAAAATTGTTTTTGTTACTATTTCATAACAATCATTTTGCAACTATTACCAAATCATAATGGAAATGTATTTTTGGAGACACTGGAGTTTTGTCACAGGGGTCATGACGCACGGGTTGAGAACCACTGAATTATACCTGTGGTTGACGACTACCGTTCCACTTCCACTTTCGTGGAATTTTAAAATTCTCAAAGAACACTTACCGGATTGTCAAAGTTCATCCTTGAATGTGCTTCATTCTCGTGTGAACGGGGGACTAGCAACCCGAGAAACACAGTTGCCTTTCGCCAGGTTAGTCTGTAGGGGATGGAAACCAATCACCACACAGGGTTCATGTTCGCTCATACTGGAGCTTGCGTGGCAGACGTTTGTTGGACCCTGATTAGACAAAAATAGGTCATATGGGGTATCTTAATTTTGGTCTCTTTGATAATGGAAAGATCACAACTCCAGCGCCCAGAGGCTCCAGTTGGCTTCTGATCTTTACTCTTGGATCAGGGTGGCATTACTTTGCCTGCCTCTGACTCCGTCCCAGCAGATGTCCCTGCCTGGCAGGGATGTATTTCATCACTATCGCTGATGGTAGGCCCTCAGTTCCTCCGCTTTGCTTAAACCAAAAGGTTGCAATTGAAATCAAATGAAGGAGAAAAAGAGAGCTAATTGTGTGATTGAGCAATGAGCTAGGTATTCATCCACACTGGCTCAGGCTGTGGCAATCTAACACCACGCCTCTCTACAGCTGTGCTCACTGAATGAGCCAAGGAGCTACTCAGGGTGATGGTTGGAGTCAAAGCCAGTTTAATACTTCTCTCCATTCCTTATGCTGGTGGAAGATTTTAGGCATAACTTGTTTTTTAAAATAACTCAGAATCATCCCTCGAATTTTACAATCTCTTACTTTAAGAAAAAATACTATGTTGCTATACATTTCAATTAAAATAGAGTTATATCATTCCCCCCTTCTCTTTCATCCAACCAACTCCTCCCAAATATTTCCCTCTAATTCTTCTCAAAACCCCTACTCTTAAATCCTCTTCATTATTATGAGTAAAGTCTGTTGGTCCATTATTGTTGCTTCTGTATCTGTGGTTTCCAGGGTGACCAGGTTGGATTGAGTAACGAATGATAGTGTTCATCCCTGAGAGAGGCTAATACGCCATCCACAGTCATCAGTTGCCTATAATTTCCTCTCCAGGTGTGTGACTCCATAAGACCCCCTTCCCTGTTCATAAACCTGTTACCATTCAGAGTATTTGAAAAGAATAGTTGGATTCTTTTTGCATTCTATTTTTTAGAAAGCGATATCAATGCTCCAGAATCATAAATTAAGATACCAAAGAGCCTTACAAATGAAAATAAAAAATATATCTAGGGTTTTTTTTAATTATAGAAATTTTGCTCTGGACTACCCTGGTGAAGTATTAATGGCCCTTTTTGAATTAAAATGAATCACGATGTATAAATTTATGCCTAAAGTCAAGAAGCAGAATATTTGAGAGCAAACAAGAATTTGACTCTTATCTATAAGTTTGGCACGATTAACCCATTTGTTATAGGAAAAACAGGAGAAAACGCTTTTTTACTTATATTTCTGGGAGATGTAGGGAAGCCAAATTTTTAGTCAACTGAAAAGCTTGGAAGGAAGATGGGGAAGATGCATTCTTCCATGTCCCTCCCCAAATATACAGCTGGGAAAGACTGAGAAAATACATGTGACAAAAAATTAGGAATGACAGAAGGGAGCAGGGGATGACTGTGCAGACACTTGTGATCCCAAGGAAGAAAGGCATTGTTCTATTGTCCTTGTTTTCTCACATGGCTGCTAAGTTTCATGGTGGAGAAGTGATAACATGGAAGATTACAGTTGACTCAGAGTAAAGCAAACAGTGCAACGATCCTCACAAAACAAGCTCCTTTCTGTAAATGGAGTACTGAAAAGAGATGACTTAGCATAATAGAAAATAGTTACCTCAACAGAGAAAAACAAATGTAAGGACTTTATCGCTATATAGAAATAATGTTTCCTGTATATTGCACTCTGGTTACAGAACAGCAGGAGAGAAAGAAATGCAGTGTAAGAATGTCCCACTCTCTCCTAGAGCCGGGCTTGCAGGTTACTTAACAGAATGGCCAGAAGGATGGCTTAGTTCCTGTGTTTGCTGAAAGACTAAGGACAGTTAAAGTTGATGTCCACAAGTGCATTTCCAATGGTTAATTGTGTGTGTGTGTGTGTGTGTGTGTGTGTGTGTGTGTATGCACAAGTCTGGGTGGGTAGGCCATGGTACTGGTTTACTGTTTGTTTCAATCTTGCTATGCAAATATTTTCTAAATAAATATTTGAGTTTGTTAACTAGAGATTAGAAAAGTTAAGTCCATAAAGGAACTGATCATCTGAAGCTGCAAGAATGAGACAAAGAAAGAAAGAAAGAAGGGAGGAAACAAATAAACAAGCAAAGAAAGAAACAAAAAAAAACAAAGATAAAGAGACGTGAAGGAGGGAGGAAGCAAGGATGGGAGGAAAGGAGAAAGAGGAGGAGCAGGAGGAGGAAGAGCAGGAGGAAGAGGAAGAGAACAAGCAATAACCGCAACCAACCCTACCTCTGTGTTAGCAGAAATCCTTTTTTTCCCCCAAGTTTGAGTTTGTTATCATTAACTGGAGTGATAGTTAACGTTTTTGACAGTACATATGACAAAAACACCCAATACCAGGAACCAGGAATGGACACTGTTCATAACCAATAAACAGGTGCAGATGACCAGTAAGTTCTCTCTTGTCTCTGGATTTGTGTGTGGGATATGGGGACTCAGGAGAGGATCAGATAGGCTGAGAAATGGCCTGCTGTCTGAACAGTAGACAGTGATTATAGCAGGTGATCCGTTAGCCCTTCCACACAGAGCGGGGTCAAGTAAGAGTCAGCGTCTCTTCCTAAGGACCCTGTGATTGGCAGATCAGAGATTCGGTTTTGGTTCTGAGTTTAGACTTCTCATGATCCCGCAGGAGTCATTTATCTTAGATAATTTCTTGTTAAATTTCTTGTTAAAACTCAGTCTCTCGCCGCAGAGTTCAGAGGGGCAGCTTGGGGATAGAGTTTGTAGGAACTTTGAGTTGACAGGAGCAATTCCTAAAAGTTATGCAACATCCTATCTGTACACAGTGTTTTGGTTTATTTTTTTCAACTTTATTTTTAAGAAATAAAACAGAAATACATGTACAGAGTTTTAAAAGTTCTTCAAAAAATCTGTACATGGTAGCAGGAATCCTATATGAAAGTAACTTTCAACTCTACCAAATCCAAAACTCTCTTGGTCTATCCTGTCCAATCTGGACTTGATTTTTGAAAGCCTCCACAATCTTGTGAAGCAATGATTCAAAAATCAATCTTTCCCCAGCACCCATGAGACAAAGCACATATACAGTGCAAAATACTGTTCCTCTGAATAACACAGACTACTTCAAAAATTTTTTTCAAAGAAAATTTACTCAACTTCATATAGCACATCTCCAAAACCCTACAACTAATCACAGCACTTGTCACAATAATGAAATTATTTGCTCTTTAGGGTATTTGAAGAAAGCAAAGGTGTCTGCTTTATCTATTTGGATCCAATTTCATAACAGAAGATAAAAGATATGCATTTGAAAAAGGAGAGAAATGAGACTCATTGTGGATGGCACTGTATCTCCATAGAAAAACTACTAAAGAAAATATATAAAAAAGAACTTTCTAGAAAAGAATTAGTTCACTGAAGTTACATTTAATAATTTAAAAAATCCATCATGTTTCCATATAAACAAACACAATATATATTTACAGACCATCAGAAGAGAAAGAAACATTATGTAAGAACTTTTCGTCAGCTTCTGGTCCAGGGCTCAATGTTCATTTTATATGTATGATGTTTAAAACATTGTATATTAAAGCTGCAAGCTTTTCTTAGATATTATTAAGTATTTAAGATATTTAACTTTATATGGACATATAATTAATATGATTTTATCGAATTCCTCACCCTTTAATTCCTCTCATATATCTTCCACCATTTATCCTTGCCAACTTTATGTGTTATTATTCTCTGTGATTGTCTCTGTCTCTGTTTCTGTCTGTCTGTCTGTCTGTCTGTCTAGTTAATGCCATTTGAGTCCACTTAGTGTTGCCTGTATGTGTGTGGTTGCAGGACCATCCACAATGAGCAGCATCTCAGGACCCATATTCCTAAAGAAAACAGACATTTTTTAGAAGACAGAAATTGTCAATATGTTCTCAGACAGAGGAGTGACATTAAGAGGCCTTTGGGGGAATGGCTATAGGGATTTTAACTGACTTGATTTTATGCAGATCTTTTAGATGTCAAAGCCACTGTGATATCATGTGCTCATATGTTCAAGCACATTCTCATGTCTGGCAAGTATTTTTATTTGTTTTTTTTATTTTATAAATTAAAATAAAATTATACAATTTCCTCCTTTCTTTTATTCCCTCAACCTCATGCTCTCTCCCAAATAAAATGTTGCTATTCTTTTGTGCTATTACACACACACACACACATACACACACACACACACACACACACACACACACACATATACATTAAATATATAAATACAACCTTCTCAGTCTGTACAATGCTGTTTGTATGTGTCCAGGACTGACCATTTGGTACTGAAGAATCAAGATGGCGGTTCTTCCCTGGGGAAGGCGGTTTCTCCCATTCTCAGCACTCCTTAGTTGCTTGTTCTTTGTCTAAGGTTGAGGCTACACAGGATTTCCCTTTTTCATGTTAACATATTTAGAGCTGTAAATGTGGAAAACAAGTGACCCACAGACAACTGATATGTTTATAATGCAATTCCTGGACCTCAGTCTCAGGAGTTGTAACAGAATGAGGAGCAGAGAGATTGTGAAAGTCAGAGAAGCTGGAAGTTTGCGTTGAGGTTTCATCTTCTAGAAATGTAAGAGATGCTATACCCATGATGTCCCTCCACATGACTAGTATTGTTTCACTGCAGCTGTCCACAGTCTTTGTCTCTTACAGTCTTATTTCCCCTTCTTCTGAGCTCAGGAGAAATGGGGTATGATATAAATGTCCCAGTTAGATCTGGGCACTCCAGAATGTCTGTTTTTTACATGTTGACTGGTTGCTGAGCTCCAATTTAATCTTACCTGCCACAAAACGAGTCAGTACTAATAAGAACTAAGAACTGTAATAATTTATGGATTGAAACCTCAGAACTTAGGAAAACATTTTCACTATGTTTTGAAGAATAATGACATTGGGACTCCCACCCCACCAAAAATCTATGCCCTTGACAGCCACAGGTTCGTGGCTGGGATAACAGTGGCAGGTATGGGTTTCATCTTGTGGGATAATTTGGCAGGATATTTGCTCACACTGTGAACCCCGAGATTGCAAACTGGAAAAACTTTGCTGTGGTGTGACTGAGTCCCAGCACATACCTTTAACCCCTGAGCTTTCTGTTTATGGCAGGCAAGTACTTGTGGTGTGGCTCAGCCCTAGAACACACCCTGTAGCCAAGAGCTAGATAAAGTCAACCATAATCTTAGAGGTAGGGCAAGCAACCAGCTGAAGGGGAGTGAGCATGTAAGTGAACATGAAGGAGGGACATTGAGAGGGAAGGTATTTAAGACAGTGTGGAGAAGAAGAAAGAGCATTTTTTCCCCTCTTCCAGGACATTGGTGAAGTAGGAAGTCCAGTTGCATGATTTCTCTGCCTCTCTGAACTAGCTAGATTACTCACACCACAGCATCTGACTCCAGAGACTTCATTGGTAAAGTTGAACTGCTAGGATTTTGTTTTCACAAACAAGTGAGTAGGTTGTTTTTATAAACGTAATTGATAATGTTATCGGTTGCCACCATAAGAGTTGTGCCAGGATTTTACCAGTGGGCATCTTTCCTGGCTAGATATTGTTGTAGCTAGAGAGACTTGATGACTTTTCATCTTTGTCTTATATACATAGAATATACCAACACTAGAAGAACTAGCCCATGGAAGCGAAGCATTCACCTGAGTATCCACTAGGGAGTTCCATGCTCAGTGACACAGTCATGTAGTTTATATGCCAAAAAGTCTCACTGAAAGAGGTCTTACTGTCACGCTCTAGAGAGTATCCAAAAGCTATGACAATAGCTAATTATAGGTTTGAGCAGGAAATCATCTTTGAAAACACACTGACCAGTGTCATACTGACACTGAACTTTTTATTGGCTAGCCCATTGTCCCCTGTTATGGCATAAGGAAACTTAAACCCCCTTTCACAGATATGTATATGTGTGTTTTATGTATATGTGTGTATACACATGTATTATGGGAATGTGTTTTTATATGTACATATGTATATGTGTGTATATGCATGTGTATGTATATATGTGTGTGTATGTATATGTATTATGTGTGTGTGTTTGTGTATATGTGTTTATATGTGTATATATGTGCATACATGTGTGTATATTGTGTATATGTGTACATATGCATATGTGTGTGTATGGAAACTTCTACAATAACAAATTTCCACATGACACCTCCAAAAATTTACTGTGAGTTATCTTTTCCCACACTCCTTCTTCTTCTCTAACCCAGGCCCATCTGATTTTTCTCTTCTTTTTCTTTCTTCTGAGGTTTATGAGCCTTTAGATACTAGTATTTAAATTGAATGTCCATTAAAGGCAGGAAGCTTGGAAGGGGGCCATGGGGGAGATTCCCAGGGAGGATGACAGTAAATGGCTGGTATGAAGGGGCAAAGAATAATAAATGGCTCACATTTAATAAAATACATCTAATAAATCCGAAACAGAGGGGCACACCGTCTACAAACTGAAACGTTCGGCATTGTGACTGAGTTAATGTTCCACAATTGATTAAGTCATTGACATAATCCTCATGGAAGACAAATGCATATGCAGGCTCAATTACATTTTCAGCAAATTTTAGACAGCCCCTCCTAAAATGTACATAAAATGTCAATGGAAATGTGAGAGCTTGCGGAACTTTGAAAGACAATAAAGTAGAAGGAGGTGGTCCACCTGGTTTCAAGGCTAATTGTCCAGTTACAATGATCAATACAGTAGCTTTGGCAGAAGGACAGGAACTTGAATCAATGAGACAGAATTTAGGAACTCAAGCATTCTCACAGAGTGTTCCAAGCTGCTTTTGAGAGAAGTACAAGAGGAACTCAGTGTAACAAAAGAGTCTGTCTGAAGCTAGGTTTAAACATACAAAATTTTAAAATTCATTTTAATATTATTTCTTTATTTCAAATGTTATCCCCTTTCCAGTTTCCCCTCTGCACACCCCCATCCCATCTCCCCTTACTCTGCTATGAGGGGGATCACTCAGCCCCCCAAACCCTCCTGCCTCATAGCCCTAGCATTCCTCTACACTGGGGCATCTGCTTTCACAGGACCAAGAGCCTACCCTCCCATTGATGCCCTTCAGCTCCTTCAGTCCTTCTCCTAACTCCTCCATTGAGGTACCTGTGATCAGTCTGATGGTTGACTTCCAGCATCAGCATCTGTATTGGTCAGGATCTGGTGAAGCCTTTCAGGAGAGAGCTGTATCAGGCTCCCGTCAGCAAGCACTCCTTGGCATCAGTAACAGTGGGTTTGGTAAACATAGAAAAATTTAACAGAATCATACAGTCATAAAAATGTTAATTGCTTAAAGACTTAAATATGCAAATGTAATAAGAACAAAAGAGAAAAAAGGCATCCTGGTTCTTAGACATTATAGAGCTGAATTACACGTACAGTTTTGAATCTGTGATCTATGTTAACTCAATTGCTTAGCGGTTGAGAACATTGTCTGCTGTTCCAGAGAACTGGGTTTCAGTACACAGCACCCAAATGGCTGCAGAAAACTGAAACTCCAGTTCCATGGTATCTGGTGCCCTCTTCTGCTGTCCTAGGGTACTGCATGCACACGATCACACTATCCCTGCACAGAAAATATGAAAATATGTAATTAAATCACGTAAATAAAGTCACAGAAGACAGTACCCATTAGATATTTGAAATTTAGTTTTGTAGGAGAGGGGGAAGGAAACTATAAATTTTAGGAAAATATTTCTTCCCAGTATCTCTCCAAATTCTGACATCTCAAATATAAAACATTTCGAAATGCTAAACAGTAAAAATCTAAAGTTCTTGGTGCTATTATTTCTGGCTCTAAGAATCATTCTGCCTCCTCTTCTACATAGATCCCAGAATTCCGAGGAGACTGTTTTGTTAAATGCATCCAATATAGAATAAGTTCGGAAGTCTGTCACTGTATGTACATGGTTCAGCTGTGTGTGTGTGTGTGTGTGTGTGTGTGTGTGTGTGTGTGTGTCTGTGTGTGTGTTAGCTCCATTCCACTGCAAGAGCAAACTTCTCTAAAGAGGGGGATACATATGTATGAAGTGATTTGTTATTACTGGTAACTTTATCGCTGTGTTCTTTTAGCAGGATAATAGCATTATATATTCCAGAAAGCTCTAGGACCTGTCTAGTCTCAGATTCTTGCTCACTTTAGCAGAGCCAAGCATGGGTTCTATTTCATGGAGTACACTTTAATTCCCATCAAAAATTGATGAGTTAATCCAAAATGTATGTGCCATGAATGCAACAGTGTATCCTATCCTGCGACATCACAGTTGGGTTGACAACAGTGATTACTTTTCTCCTGCAGAAGCACACCTTGTGTTCTTTTTTGTTGTTGTTGTTGTTAGGTTTGGTTTTTGTTACTTTTTTTCTAATTGTTTTTGATTGTTTTCTTCAGAAAGAGGGCAAATGGTGCTGCAGGTAGGAGGTGTTAGGTTGGGGAAAAGAAAATGATCCAAACACATTGCATGAAAAAAAAAAGGCTTCAAATAATAATAATAATAAAAAGTTGGTTATAATATGGGAGAAAGACAGGAACAGGCACTTTACTGAAATGTTAGGCTACTGAGCAGATGAAAATTGTTTAACGCCTTTGACATTCCAAAGGCTAGTACAGTTAAACTTATGATGAGAGTTTGGCACCCCTCTAGGAATGCTTGAGATGATTAGCAGCTAAAATGCTGAACCCATGCAAGAGTGGAGAGAAAGTGATTTGCTTAAAGGTGGTTTATGGAAATATCAAACCATGCTACCTTCCTGAAAAATCACTGGCTCCTTTTCTTTCCTTTTTCTTTCCTTCCTTCCTTCCTTCTTTCCTTCCTTCCTTCCTTCCTTCCTACCTTTCTCCCTCCCTCCCTCCCTCCCTCCCTCTTTCCCTCTCTCCCCCTTCTCTCTTTTTCTTTCTTTCTTTCTTTCTTTCTTTCTTTCTTTCTTTTTCTTTCTCTATTTTTAATTAGTTATTTTATTGATTTACACTCCAAATGTTGCCTCCTCTCCTGGTCTTCCCTCCCAGCATCCTTCATCTCTCCCTGTGCCTTTGAGAGGGTACTTCCCCAGGTGGCATTCATTTTTCCCTGGAGAAATCAAGTCTCCGAAGGATTAGTTGCATCATCTCCAACTGAGCTGAGACTAGGCAGTCCTTTGATACACATGTGGTGTAGGCCTCAGCTCAGCCCATGTATGCTCTTTGGGTTGGTGACTTAGACTCTGGGAGCTCCTAGGGATCCAGGTTAGTTGATACTGTTGGTCTTCCTATGGGGTTGCCATCCTCTTCAGTTCCTTTGGTCCTTCTCCTAACCCTTTTAAAGGAGTCCCTGGCCTCAGACCAATGGTTGGCTGTAAATATCTGCATCTGTCTCAGTCATCTGCTGATAGAACCTCTCAGAGGACAGTCATGCTAGGCTCCTGTCTGCAAGCACAACATAGCATCAGTAATACTGTCAGGGTTTGGTGCCTGCCCATGGGATGGATTCCAGTTTAGGTCAGTCACTAGCTGGCCACTCTCCTACAAAACTAAATTTTAAATATCTAATGGGTACTGTCTTCTGTGACTTTCACCAGATGTACTGTTCGACAGAAAACATGACACATGTGTTCAGAACCCTTTTCCCTCCTGAATTTTAACAGTGTGGTGTGGATATATTTGTTCAGTGGGCGTATCCTGCACGTTATGACTTTGGTTGGCCTTGCTGAACAATGAATTAACAGTGGGAGGACAAAGTTGGTGAGCCAGGGCTATATCACACTGAACAAACAGGTATGGGACCCCAGACATAGGCTTCATGAGAAGTTCTGGTCACTATTAGACTTTGGTGTTTAAGGAGCATATGTAGGGCCCAGGCGTAACTCTCTGTAAATTCTCCTTATCAGATAGCATGATGTTCTGGTGTTCTCTGTTGAAGACTGAGTACATCTAGGAGATTCTTTAGATTGTACTGCATATGCTAAAGAGACATGCTTTGTATAGAGAAGGGTGTCCACTATGGGTTGCAACTTCAGCGCCTATAACAAAATATTTCAGGGGCAATGGGAAGTTAAATTGTAACTAGGAAGCCAAAATATGTAACATATGATCCGTGACCTTGGCGTAACAAGTTAGACTTTTTGAGGAGTAAGTATTTAAATTATTATGATCTTGAGCTTTTAATAAGTAACAAGTTAGACTCGTGGGGAATAAGTTAATGGAAAGGGAATTTTTGAAAGTTAAATGAGAGTTTGAATCAAAATCGAAAGGAAAATAACAGCAGAGTCTGCTGATGTGCCATTGTGGCAGGCATGCACTTAGATGCAAAGTGTTGGAATATTGTATCTGAATTGCAGAACTGCCTATTTTGCATGTGATTTTACTGTGTTCAATATTGTGACCTATGCTCGCGGGGTAGATCGTGTGCAGATAACTCTTCCTCTGAAAGGCTTGCCAGTGTCCTTACATATAGCCAGTTAATCTGACCTAAATTGAAGGTTTGCCAGAATGAGGAAGCATCTGCAGATACTGCTCACTTCCACAGAGCTCTGTCCAGGTCTGGGCACCACCATTACATTAAGGCCACCAGGGTTTTAGCTTCTTTTAGAATAATAAGAAGTCTCAGAGATTTGAAAGTGCAAATGATATAAAACTGCTAATGAAATCCCAATTACCAGGAGATAAAGATTTCACCGGAGAATGCAGAACTCCAGGATTCCTCTCTTCCTCACCTCCAATTACTTCCCCACCCACAGTCCTGCTAGCCAGGGGTTCAGCACAATGATTCACATTAAGAAGGACATCATTTATAATGGGTCTAATTTTAGGAGAGAGCCATAAGGTAGAGGTTGGGTTGAAATCTCTTCTCACGTATATACAAATGGATAACACCTATGAGTTAAAGCCCCATTGTAGGGCACATTAATTGTGTCTCAGGTTATCCCTGTGCTTATCACCATGGAGACAGAGGGTTATTAGGTCATTTCTATTTCTCCAAGACATGAATATGTTACTATAGATATTAGTTCATCAGGAAGCAATAGCTGTCTACTTCAAAGTAAGGAATAAATTATAAATTGTCCAACCTAGGCTAAAGAGTGACATTACAGGGAATCCACTTAGAGTCCTGACAGACTTCTTGCTTAAGTTTATGGTGGATGCAGTATTTCCTGGCTGTCTTCACCACCTTTGATCTTCCCATCCACGTCCCTCCATTACTCCTTAGACAGTACCTTCTTTTCTTTGTCATCTTCAGAATTCTGGCGTCCCCCGCCTAGAGATATTCATCACTTTTCAATACACTAAGATTCACTAGTTGTTTGTGAGCATGCTCAGAGCAAATGACATCAGAGTATGTCCAGGAGACAGGCTTGATTATTCTTGACAGTGATGAATGATTGCCTCACTTGGGTAGGACTAGTTATATAAACATTCCTCAAAATCTGTGTGTGTGTATGTGTGGGGTGTATGTATGTACGTATGTGTATTAATTTTGAGAACTAAATTAAAACTCAAGTCAACTTTTGAAAAAAAATTTAGAAATAAATGTGTAGATGCTTTGGTGAATCAATGCCAATATATGTGGTCTCTAACCTTACATCCTAGCAAGAGACCTTTCAAATTTTGTAGTGTCCTGAAAAGCTAGATCGATAGAACGCATTTTTGTTTCATATTGTCTTGTAGCTCCTGATATGATATTTCCTGAATGTCTTTTCATTTCTGAATAAGTAACACAAGAGGAATACTACAATTTGTTAGTCAGAGTGAACCCTGGTTAGCCATTCCGGAATTCACTGTTGAGAGTAGACCTTCAGAGTGGAGGGTGAAAGACAGAGTGACCATCTATGTGATCAGAGAGACCTGACATTAAGTAGGGGAGGTTGGGAGGCACTGAAGACAGGTGTCAGCCACCAATGGCCAATGAGTTGCCCAGTCTTGCTATGTAATGAAATCTCCAAGAAGATCTGGTGGGGGGCAGAAAGGTGCAGGGTATCCCCGAGAGGACTAGTCACTCCTACACCGTTCATGGTTCTTACCCTATTCTGCCCTGTGTAAACATTTTTGTGTCGCCATTTTCTCATGGTATAAAGAGTGACCATCTATAGTAAGCAATTCTTTGACTGTGTGAGCAACTGCAGTAGATCTGGAACCTTGAACAATGGGAGTCAAAACCTCTAGACTTGGGACAATTGGTCAGAAACTCAGGTAACCATCTTGACTTTGACAGATATCTAAGGTTCGTATCTAATATATCTAATACAGATCAAACGGGTTTGTATTAGAAATGGATTCTTTTACTCATTAGCACTAAAATGTAGGATATGCTGTTGGTGTCTGGAGTGAGAATATGGAGAGGTTTTCTGACAAGCCCGTTGTGATGAGCATTTTGTGAATCTTTTAAAAATATTTTCCCATTTTACTTAAAATAACATTCTGTGACAATAAGACTTAAGAAGGCAAAATATGTATCACAACAGCAGTCTGACAAAATGATACAGAGGCTTCCTTACAAGTTGTGTTGAAGTAACATGTCTGTCACCTGTCTTCCCCAGAGAAAAAGGGAAAGTATTGGACATTCAGTAATATCTCTGTATACCTAGAATTGTGATATTTCTTTAGCAATTCTGAATTATCACATCTCTGGTTTTACTCAGAAAATTGGAAGAGATCTTTGTCTTTCAAAATAACACACGTTCATTCATGTCAAAGGGAGAATTATGTTAGAGATAGGTGTATTTTACGTAATCCCAATTCAAAGCCATTCTCATATCTGTTCTTTCTTTTACTGAAGTATGGGGATTGTCAGCCTCTGTCAAGATATCTGTCAAGATAGCAGCTTAAATAATAAACCAGTGTTTAAATATACTTTTATTTGGATTTGAGAAAGATCCAACATCAATGTCTTATTTTATATTAATCATTTTTTGGTTTGGTGTTTGGATTAGACTACGAGGCTGCCAACATGCTGGACGTGTGCTTCCAACTGACATGCTGAACTCCTCCAAGGACAATGGTTTTAATAAAAATTCCAAGTTAGTGTCATTTCATCTTTTGAAAGACTCCCAAATTTAACATTTTTCTATACCAGGAGATAAAAAAGATAGCTATCTAATATTGACATTTCCAACATCCATTTATAGCTGAAATTTTTTTGGCCACATTCGTTAACTATCATGATATGAGTTCATGTGTGCTTGTGAGTGTGAGAATGTATGTGTGTGTGTATGTTTGAAAGTTTATGTGTGTGTGTGAGTACATATAAAATATAGAAATCAACCTATGTTTTTATTGCTGAAGTTGTGTGTGTGTGTGTGTGTGAGTGTGTATGTTTGAAAGTATATGTGTGTGTGAGTACATATAAAATGTGGAAATCAACCTATGTTCTTATTGCTGAGGTTCTGTTCACCTTTATTTTAGAAAGCAACTCTCACTGGTGTATATCCTACTGAGCATGGAAGGCTGTATGGCAAAGGAACCCCACAGGTTTATCTGCCTCCAACTCTTCAGACCTATGATTACAAAAGTATTCCACTATTACATGAATTTCTATATGCATCCTAAATATTAAACTAGGTCCTCATACTTGAGACATACTGGCAAGAATTTTCCTTGGCTCCAAATATAGCCTTGACAAATTTATTTCCAGATGACAAATATATGCTGGAGTTGGTATTTATAAATTCTGATACCAAATACTGTGGATATGTTGATCTAGTGGCTTCTTCTATCATTTCTCAGAATATCATAGGTAGTGAATCCTAATATGTAGACACAGGTGGACCCACAAAAGAGCACTTATAGATGTGCAAACACATTTTAAGTCAGTTATCCCTGAAGCTGACTGAGCACAGACTTTGCTGAGTCAACTTGGAACAGATGTCAGGTAAAGCCTCCTTTTCCCCCAAGAAGACCTGACTTCTTATTTTACACTGTGAAATAAAAGGTTCTAATCGATAGCTTTTATATATTAGCACTGTACATCTCTATTAATGGAGGACAAAAGGCCTTCTAGTTCCAAATATGAAATAAATGAATATGCCATTTTAGGCAAAAAAAAAAAAAAAAAAAAAAAAAAAAAAACTAAGAAAATGATGGGCTCCTTTTAAATCATGGGAATGATTTAAGACCTCAAAAGAAAACTGAAGGTTTAACAAATGGATCCTAAAATAGCAAGTCTATTAAATCTGTACTTGGTTCATACAAATGCATGGTAAGAAATATGTTATGAAACTTAGGAGAGTTGGAGGATGCAGAAAATACTATTCATCACAAATGGGGAAATGGGATGCATGTAAATTTTCATACATAAAGAATGAATATGAAAGATCCTAACTGTGACTTAGTTCATCAGAAGACAAAGGGAATCTTGCTTTGGCCTCTGCCTAGGTAAGGATTTTAAAATTCTACTCTGTAAGCATTAGCTTGCTAATTTCCCTTCTTAATTTATAGTCGCACTCTCGGTGACTATAAAAATACCAATATAATTAGCACATAGTAAATATGTAATGAATGGCAAAATTATACAGAAATAGAAGCTCATAGATGATCTTTTTAGATACCAACACATCTGTGTTTCCCAATGAAATTGAACTCTGCACCATCTAACAAGGATAAATAGACAGATCATAGCATCATTTTCTCTTGTTCAAATACCATGAAAAAGAATAGGGGACAAGAATTGCAGAACTTAACAATTATCTAAAACAAAATAAAGAATATCCTATCTTGGAAGCTGTAATAATCACATGATGTAGGTTTTATGCAATCATATTCAATGAAGAACTTCAGTTCGGTTCAGTTTACCCCATGAAAAAAAGAAATATTCAAGGGAGGGGACTTTTCTATATAGTTCAGATATTAAAATAAAATCAGGATGTATGTTGGTGCTTTTAGGACACTCCTGTGAATTTTTAGACTTCCCTGTTTATAGTGCAGAATTCAGCTTCTCTACTGTTGCCTCCTAAGGCTTTGGATAATGCAGAAATGGAGACAGCCAATGAAAGAGCTGCCTGAAGCACTGTATCTATCTAGTACAGAATGTTGGGTTAAGTACCAGTATGTACATCACAAAAACTTCTTCAATAAATGAATCTGTTTGGCTCAGACAAGTGCTGTCCCATCTTCCACAAAGAAAGTAAGTCATAATTAAATAGGGTTGAAGGCTAACCCTTTTACCATGACCCTCACCACCCTGAAATGATCACTGCTTTGTTTAGAGATTATATATGACATTCATGGAGATACTATATTAATCACTAGTTTATTTGTTTTCTCATTAAGCACATCTTTATTCAATAAATACATACTAGTCAGTTCTATATATCTCAGGAATATATAACTTTATCCAGGAATCTCAGTTACACAAATGTATAAGAAAATAATAGTAATTAGCAAGTCAGGAGACCAAGCACATGCTGTTATAACCAAAAATATAATTGATATTAAATATGATGCCACATTTTCCCTTAAATAAGTTTGAAATTTACATTGCAAAATATGCACATTGGCATAAAATATGTCCACAGTGTCTGAAATTAAAGAAACATGTATCCTGAAGAACAGTTTAGAAAAATCAAATCATTCTTTGTATATATTAAAATACTGCTTAAGTATCTTTCTGTTAGCTTTTTATGTTTGGTCACTGTAACTCTTTAGCTATTTATAAATAAGTATAGGAACTAAGCTCTTATATTTTTGGTTGTGAGCCTAGCCTCTAATGGCTGAGCCATCTCTTTAGCCAATAGATAAATAAGTATAGGAAAAGTGTATGAGTTGTTGAAATATTAGGGAAATATTGGCTAGTAGTTGATGCTTAATTTACTCCATATTAGTGTTTGAAGGAAGCACCTTTCCTCTATGTTCTCTAACTCTAAATTTCCTTGTTGCCTTCATCATCTACTCATCATCTCTTTTCTGTTTTCTAAATTCTGGTTCTTGGTGAATATTAAGTAAAACCAAAACATTGAACTATACAGTGCATCTTAAGAAATATCATGAGTCTTTTGCTAGACTGCTTTGCCTGCCCGTTATAATTGTCTTTCTTGCTTTCCTGACCAAAAAGGCAGCTAACTGACTTGGGATGTGCAAAGCAAAATAGGAGCCTTAAAGTCTAAAAATAAAAGGTATTCTAGAGATGAAAATACTCCAGGGGAATAGCCTGAGTGTTTTTCTATGGTAAAGATGGAATGGGTGATTGTCAGGCTTACACTACTGGTAGAAAAGCCTTGCAAGGGGTCAAAAGCATGGAGATACTTTACTCAGAGTCCCCGAGTAAACTCTGCCCTCGGGATCACAACTCATTCTTTTGAAAAGAACATCACAGACTGAGTGATGTGTTTCTTCTCTCCAAGCCCCCCTCCCCCACTTCTTTTCTCTCGATCTCTTTGATAAAAACTGGTAATGGCCACACTCATGGTAAAATGTGTCTTTATTTCCTGTTGAGAATTCGCTCTCAATGTAGCTCCTCTCAAAGGGAAATCAGGTGCCCCATTGGTCCACAGTTCATCACACCACCACATGACTGTCTTGAACTGTGCTCCCCTGGAAGCTTTAGAAGCTTTCTCTAGGACCTTTCGCCTCAGTATCATAGGTCCAATGAGTTCTCTGAAGTTCCAGGCTCATGAGAGAGTGAGATGCTTTGATTAGGAAGCCATGAAGAGCAACCCATGCCAAGGGAGGTGTCTGCAGGATTTTACTATGATACAAGTAGACCACTGTGTATCTCTGGGTTTCACAAGAGAACTTTGTGGACATGCTATAAGTCAGAACCTCAGATTAGTAAAGAATGTTATTACAAAATAATTCTTGAAAGGGTTCATTTGATTTGTATATGTAACTGATCAAATATAAGTAGTAACAACATATCCAAATTGAAATATTGAGCATGACAAAGATATTACCTAAAGAAAGTGTTGGGGAAAATCTTTACTTAAAAAAGAGTGTTCTGCATAGAGGACAGCAAACATGAATCATTTAGACATCTAGCAAACAGGATTCTAGCATTTAAGAAGGTGACTGTTTCTTCCTGTTTGGCTGGGTCACGGTTGTGCTTAAATACAGATAAGTGGGTGGCGTGATGATATTGTTGTAGTGCAGAGAGAACTCGGTTAGGTCTTGTAGATGGAGGCACCCAGGAAAAACCTGAGGGGTGAATCTGGGATTCCAGGCTTTAGTGAATGGGATGAGCAATGGCATTTATTGAAAGAGGTTTCCAGAATGAACTTAATAGGCAATAGCACAGGGCAACAAGGGGAAAGTACAGATAAATAGGTGGATGGTTATAATGTTTTGTTTTGTTTTTCTGATATTGTCATTACACATTTACTTTTCATTACAGATACAATCTATGAGTGATAAGCAACATCAAAGTTATTTTGAAAAAGAAGTAAGGCTAGGATCAAGATTGTAGAGAAATTATAAAAATGTAAAAGGACATAGATGGATAGATGGGAGAAATATAGATTTGTGTGTGTGTGTGTGTGTGTGTTTATGTGTGTGTAAAATTTATACTCTCTCGGGTTTCCTTTTAGCTTCTGAAAATGCAGGGTAGCATAACTACCACCCAGTTCTTCCATAGCATCTTCCTACAGCCTATTACAGCTAAGTTAACTTTTAAAAATCCATTATACACTTCAAAATTAGTTCACTAATTGTGTTATCAGTGTGGAAGAATTGGCTACGTTTCAGCACAAAATACAAATGGATCTAACTTTCCTCATTAATATTTGATGCTACATGGTTTAATCTGGAATTGAAGCAGAACCCTGAGGAGGTCCTGAGAAGATAATTTATAAATGTAAATTTAACCGAGAAATGATAAAGTAAATCTTAGCTTTAGTTCTTCGAGGTGAGTGTGTTCTGCTCAACTCTATCAACATAGAAAGAGAATTCTGTTAAAAGGGTTACACCTCCATCACTATGGAAGAGCTGGAATTGACACCTTACTCTTCAGAATTATTTTCACAATGCGATCTCTAAGGTATCAACAGAAACCACACACGTGCAAACCTTGACCACAAGCCCTGAGAGATGAACTGGTCCTATCTAGAACATAGAACCTTGGTATTGCCAAATGATCTCTTCGTGTTAGTTTAATCTACCAAGTTTACCTTTTTAAAAAAAAAAAAAAAAAGAAAGATTTTTCATTTTCTTTTCTTTTAAAAGAAAATAAAATGTAAATAAACAATAAACGTAAAAAACATTCTGTGTTACTTTGTGTGAAATTATGAGGTTGATAATCATTAAGTTTAACTTTTGGAAAATGGTAGAGCGGCTCAGAACAACAATCTGCATACTCTTTATGATTGAAAATTGGGTCTTATAGAAATCCAGGGTCTAGGGAAATGGCTAGGAAGAACCTACCTGCAGGCCACATGGATGGAAAAGACTTCAAAGATCAGAGAACCTCAACATGGTGTTACTCAAGGGTTCTCTCCTTCCTCCTTTACTTTGTCTCAACTCAGAACTATCAATAACTATGTGTTTCTATTAGTGATTTATACATCTTCCTTTGAAAGCCCAGAATAGTGAATAGAAAAGATACCCTTGGCACAGGACTTCTGGGAGCCAGTGTTACACAACCAGTGCTGGTTCAGCAATTCTGAAGAACTTCAAGTTCGAAGGCTAAAAGTCTGGAAGCAAGTATGAAGCCCTTCAAGTAGGGGCTCTAGGTTGCCACAGAGGCTGCTTCCAGAAGCAGTTAGAAAAGGAGAATTTAAGCAACCCTGAGAATACTTTCACACACCTGAAAGTTCTATCCGGAGGGAATGAAAACAAGACTCCAAACCCATCTCTCTGATAAAAGCCGTTAATTTATGTCTATGGAACGGGTTGCACCTCATTCCCATGAGGTGTTCTCCACTGATGTGCTCAGCTTTCCTCCCAATCTGATGGGGTGTCTGCGAACCTCTGCTGCTCTCAGAGTTGAAGGATTTTAACAAGCCTCTGCTTGCATAGCCTTGGGATGCAAAGCCCTACTAACCCTAGTTCTTAAAGTCAGTTTTCAGGGGGTTCTACGAAGAACCCCTCACATCAGTATTTGACATTGGCTTCCAAATTTACCCAGAATACCATTGATGAGTATTTAGTCCAAATCCATTGCCCTGATAAGGCAAGTTCTAGAATGGTCACCCTGCAGACTAAAACAGGTTTGTGCATATAAATGAAGCGTTAGATGGAGTATTAAAAGGAAACTTGCCTGTGTCAGAGTGTAAGCTTGCCTCGGGCTCCCACACTATCAGAAGAGCTCAGGCTGGTTCTCCTCAGGCTGACAGGAATTCTAATGTGCTGACACGGGTCATTCACACATGGCAGGAAGTGAGGGCAAAAGAGAGTTACCTACTGAATTCTGCTTTGCCTATTCTGCATGAAATCTAATTCACCTCGGCAATGTATTCATAAGTGCTTTTTCAAAACTCATACATGCAGATATTTCAGAGGAGTGACGTTCCAACTGGGAGTTTTTATCCATTCTGGATGAATGCATCCTCTTATATGACATTCTGTTTTTTATTTATTGAAGCAGCCGTCTTGTTTTTATATGAGTGGAGATGACCACTATCTCAGCACATGATGCTTGTGTACAAATAAAAATCACATCTAAAAAGAAAAACCAAAAAAAAATTACTTTGGAACTAGAGGGATTGTCTATCACTATAGCAGTAAGACAGTTAAAGTAAAGTATAAATAAACTTAATGTGTATTAGGTACTTAATTTCTTTGCTTTATTTGTGGATAGTTGGACTTTTTAAGAGCATTCTCCTCCACACAGAAAGCCATTCCCTTTCATATATTTATAGAAGACCCATTTCTTAAATTGGGTTTAATATCACCAGTTCATTATTCAAATGAGTATCTTTTCCTTCGATGTAGTAAAAAACTGGAAGGACTAGAGAAGCTGAGAGTGTTGTCGAATCCCATCAAAGCAGGCAGACCCGGGAAAGATGTTTTCATTCTGCAAAATACAGCATTTTGTCCTCTAATGAACTTTTTTTATGAGGTGAAATCTCATCACTTAGCAGAGCTTGAGACCACAGTGGTCTCATAATTACTGGGCTTATGAGAAGAACATAATAGGAGGCTTGCAGGCAGAGACAAATCAGGAAATAATTATGCCGCTTCTTTGGAGGAGAAGATCATTTCTAAACTTCCCCTTGACAAGATCCATATCGTAGTACACCCAGAGAAACATTACCAAGACCAGACCAGAATACCTAGCTGTTCCTAGTGGTCCATCACTGAGTTTCCCATGCTTCTAACAAGGCAGGACAGATTTGTCATAACTGCTCACAATTCTTTTTACATTCTTTAGATTCTTTGGTTCTAGATTTTTTTTGAATGATTGGATATTCGGAATGGATAAGAAATACAGGCATTTGAAAACATACTGATCTGCCCACTGCTGTATTTTATAAAAAATAAAGAGCCAGGGTATGTTTGGTAGAGGCATGGTATGGTAAGGTAGAAGGGGGTCCCTCTGGGAGCCGATGCTGAGGCATCCTTTCCCCCTGAGGTACCAGACATAAGACTGGTATGGTATGGAATAGAGTTTATTTAAGTCATGGGGAGGGGACTTGAGGATAGAGTAGGAATAGAGAAAGGCAGACACACACACACACACACACACACAGAGAGAGAGAGAGAGAGAGAGAGACAGAGACAGATACAAAGACAGAGACACAGAGAGACAGAGAGGAGAGGCTGTCCAGGAACACATGGAGAGACAGAGAGACAGAGAGACAGAGAGACAGAGACAGAGAGGAGAGGTTGTCCAGGAACACACAGAGAGACAGAGAGACAGAGAGACAGAGAGACAGAGAGGAAAGGCTGGCCAAGAACACATGGAGAGGAAGAGAGAGAGAGAGGAAGGGGAATGGAGAGAGAAGTGATGGACTAGGTAAAAAATAAGAGAGTGAGGAAAGGCAAACAGCCCCTTTTATAGTAAGTCAGCCATACCTGGCTATTACCAGGTCACTGTGGGACAGAACCTAGAAAAAAAACTAACACCTACTGCATAATATTTTTAACTTGCCTAAACTGAGGAATGTTGGTAGGTAGAAGAAAAGGTGTAATGAAAATAGTCTGCTCAATAATAATATTGATGGTGATAATAATAATTGTGATAGCTTGGACATTCTTGGCCAAGGGAGTGGCACTATTAGGAGGTTTGGCCTTGTTGGAGTGGGTGTGTCACTGTGGGTGTGGGCCTTAAAACCCTTGTCCTAGCTGCCTGGAAGTCAGCCAGTTTTCTAGCAGCTTTCAGATGAAGAGGTAGAACTCAAGTTTCTCCTACACTATGTCTGCTTGGATGCTGCCATGCTCCTGACTTGAAGATAATGAACTGAACCTCTGAACTTGTAAGCCAGCTCCAATTAAATGTTGTCCTCATAAGAATTACCTTGGCCATTGTGTCTGTTCACAGTAGTAAAAGTCTAACTAAGATGATAACAACAACAACAACAACAATAATAAATTCCAGGTTTTTAAAAAGGAGTTATTCTTT
Source organism: Micromys minutus (assembly GCF_963924665.1). Taxonomy (NCBI): domain Eukaryota; kingdom Metazoa; phylum Chordata; class Mammalia; order Rodentia; family Muridae; genus Micromys; species Micromys minutus. The sequence goes on along the minus strand of NC_137960.1, from coordinate 12,419,931 downwards.
TAGATATAGTGACCATTTAGGATTTAATATTATCATATTATAAACCAATAGGGAAGACCTACTGGATGACAAATGAAGTTCTCTTTGAGTTTATTGTCAGTCTGTAATCAAAGCAGTATGTGTCAATCAACCTGGAAAATATATAATCAGGGAGATTAGCAATGACAGGTCTTATGACAGATTAGCTGTTTGGAATGATCTTCCCAACTCAACAAACAGCATCCCGATAGATGTAAAAAACATATTTCTTCAAGTCAATCTTTACTAACATGGACAACTCTATAGATGCTTTCTAAATATAGACAGCAGAAATTTGTCGGCATGCACAGAGAATGTGGTGGGAAAGGGGATAAGAAAGTCCATTCCATAATGAAGAGAGTTTTGGAAAAAGAATAAGGGGAGTTTGTGATCAAACATGTAATATGCATTTATGAGAGTATCAAACAATAAAAAGGCAATAATAAGAAATTTAAACAAATTGTGGGATCATAGAATTATCTGCTTTCCATTTTTAAATTATTATTATTTATATTATTTCTTTTTTTTTACACTCCAGATTTATTTCCCTCCTGGCCCACCCTTCAATTGCTCCAAATTCCAAACCTCCTCCCTGTCCCCCCTCCCTATTTCCACAAGAATGTCCCCACCCCACCCACCCAACCAGGCCTCTAAAGTCACAGTGACCACCAGTCTCTTGAGGGTTAGGTGCATCTTCTCTGACCAAAGCCAGACCAGGCAGTCCTCTGCTGTATATGTGTTGGGGGCCCCATATCAACTGGTGTGTGCTGCCTGGTTGGTAATCCAGTATCTGAGAGATCTCAAGGATCCAGGTTAATTGAGACTGCTGGTTCTCCTACAGGGTCACCCTTCTCTTTAGTTTCTTCAAGCTTTTTTTCCCAATTCAACCACAGGGGCCAACCATTTCTGTTCATTGGTTGGGTATAAACATCTGTATCTGACTCTTTCAACTGCTTGTTGGGTCTTTCTGGGGGTGTCATGATAGGTCATTTTTGTGAGCCCTCAGTAATAGTGTCAGGCCTTGGGGCCTCCCCTGAAGCTGGATCCCAATTTGGTACCATTGCTATACCTTCTTTTCCTCAGGCTCTTCTCCATTTTCATCTCTTCAGTTCTTTCAGACAGGAAAAATTATGGGTCAGAGTTTTGACTGTGGGATGCCAACCCCATCCCTCACTTGATGCCCTGTCTTTCTGCTGGATGTGGGCTCTACAAGTTCCCTCTCCCCACGGTAGGGCATTTCATCTGGGATCACAGAGATTTCAAGCCTTGGGCTTCCTTACCTGTGGACATGACATCCTTGGACCTCACCCCTCTTGTGTTTCTAAGATGAACTCCATTTCTAACATGAGAGAACTGGGAAGTATCCTAAAGGAAGTGCTGTGGCTGAAGGGGAGAAGCAGAACAGAAGAGGATGCAGGGGTGAGTGTAACCCCAACAAAGTGTATAAATGTATGAAGCAGCCAGAGAATAAATTAAGAAAGAGGGGGGTTTTAAATAAAGTTGAGAAGTTTAGATCACTATATGCAAAAGGCAAATCAGATGTTTTATCAACACTACATAGCTTCCATTCATGTGTCTTGGCAATAATGTGATGGAATATCTAAAAAGTGTGTTTCAACAGAAGTTATAAATATCATATAACACACTAAAAAAGGAACCAAATATTGTATTTATAATTGTGTATGTTAACATCACACACAGAGACACACACATACACACACACACACACACACACACACACACTTACACACACACACACAAACCAACGCTGTATAAACTTCAAAACACATTCAACGGAATTCATGATTATTAAATCTTAAAAGGCTCTGAGTGAATTTTGGAAACTAGATTCTATGTTATGTAAACAAGCTTGTGGTGTTCTTGAACAAATTATTATGTTAAAGTTATATATTAACTTTTGTAGTCACTTATTATTAAACTTAGATTCCTAAATTTTTAAACCTTCCAATTCAAATTATGTGGGGATTTTTCTAATGAGTATAATAGATTATACATTTATTTGAAAATACAAATTACAACCCTACTCCTTTCTTGACTCGAGTACTAGAGAGGATCCATTGCTCTCAGGGATATTATTAAAGTTCCTTTAATCTCTCTATATGGAAATTGGGTTAACTATGATTTCAGGAATTTCAATATAAGGCTTGGGGTTTCAAGCAGTTATTATGCATTAGTTTTCATAATGGAATATTCTTGCTACATATGTGCCTATCATCTATCTACCATCTGCTGGAAGTTAATGAGCACACACATTCATTTTGTGATTCTTAGAATTCAACTTTACAGGTAAACTCAAAGGGGTAGCATCAGTTCCTACCTAAGTCCTGTCACAGAAATGAACCTGGTAGTAGCAATGGGTGTATCCCTTACCCAACTGAGACAGCTTTGCCATTTGTAAATTTTACCTTCTGAACAGTTTGACTATAATTTTAACTAATCTCGTTCTCTCTCTCTCTCTCTCTCTCTCTCTCTCTCTCTCTCTCTCTCTCTCTCTCTCTCTCCTTCCCTCCCTTCCTCCCTCTCTTTCTTTTTCTGTGTGAAATGACATCCATTTACTATATGCATTCTTTTTTATTAAATTATTTATTTACATTCCAAATGATGCCTCCCTTTCTGTTCCCCTGTCCCCAAGCTGTGTTCTTCATCCCATCCCTCTTCCCCTTTCCTTCTGAGGGTGTGCTCACCCACCCCCACACCTCTACCTCACCCCTGCCAGCATCCCCCTTTGTTGGGGCATCAAGTTTCTACAGGATTCAGCACATCCTCTCCCTGAGGCATTCTCTAAAACAAGATTTATTTGGGAATTGTTTTCCTAATTGACACCTGAGTATAAGAAACTAGGTTATGCAAACTTAAGTGTATGGGATGGGCAAAGCATTCTCTTTTTATACAGTGTGAAGATGATGTCTTTAAAGACCTTGTGGTATTTGGCTGGGGCTTGTGAAGATGGTTAGTCAAGTTGCTGCTCTCACTGTCTGGAGTTTGATAAGGCAGAGGAGACAAAGGAGCTGAGCATTTGAATCAGCTGCTGTGAAGAACCACAGCTGAAGATCTGTTTGGAGTGTCAAATGGAGTAAAGAAAACAAACAAACAAACAAATGAAACGGAGCTAAAGCTTACAGCATATCATGTGGGAGGACACAGTTGTGAGTCAGAAAATCAATCAAGGAGTCAGGGGCAGAAGAAATGTAAAACACCCTCTTTCAATGTCCCTACCTACTTCTCTTCAATCTGCCTTCTGATACTTGGTTGAGATGATTGTTTGAAAATAAAAAATAAAGTTAATATTCATACAAGTATTCGCCTTTCGAGATGTGCTGTGAGGTATCACGGCAAGCAGGCAGCATGAGAATTTTCAAGGTATTAATTTCAATTTAACCACACTTATAGAGGATTATCCCTGAGTGGCTTGGGCTGAGCTCTTGACTGCAGCTTTATTTATTTATTTATTTTTCCTGGCAGATTGAGAGATTCAGAACCATTCCACTGAGTGCTCTAAGTGCCTGACATAAGTTCCTGCATGGCTATTAATTCCCCTTCTGGTCTAACACGCAGCTTTTATTCGGGAGGGGTTTAGAGGCAAAGGCTCCACACTCGTGGCTTACTATTATGCTCTATTTTTAGAGAGCAAGCAGCATTTACTTGTAGCACAACATGGTGCCCTCCTCTTAATGGAACTATTTGAAAGACTTCCTACGTTATATACAGAGGAATCTATTTCACTAAGCCCACTGAAACATCTTTGCAGAAAGTCTTTTTGATTGTTATGCCGTGTAGTCAGAAAAAAAAAAAAATGTAAAGGAAAGATGTAGTTTATTTCTATGATATTGATGAATTAAAAGTTGCATCTCTGCCGGGAAATAAGTCACATAGGGCGCAGGGAGCTTGGTCTTGGCAAGGAAGGTCACAGCTTTAGTCAAATCCTGAGCAAGTAAAGAGAGTAAGAAGCCTGAGCCAAAATACCCAGAAAGATTTGCATAGTCCTTGCTGATGAACCAGGGGTGAGGCTGACCCTCTGAACCTGACAATTAAAATGACCCATTTCCTTCATGGTGCCTGTCTCCATACTTGCTGAGAGCTAGAAAATGCAAATCATGTGCCCGATTATTCTTCCTTTTAATCAAAAAGGAAATTATAGGATACTGAAGTTAGGCAGATGCATGGAGCACCCTTGAGGGTGTGCTCTCGTTCACGGCCAAACCTCTTTATCTTTTCAGCAAATAAGGAAAAGACAAGTCTCTTTGATTAGAGAAGAAAGTCGTCTACCTTCTGCTACCGACATCAAAGAATAATTCCCTTCTTATTGGCAAAAAGGAAACTGGGAAGGGCAATGGGATAATTTTTATACCCTGCCTTAGGGTTTTATTGCAGTGAAGAGACACCATGATCATGCCAACTCTTGTTTTGTTCCTTCTTGCCTTATTTATTTATTTATTTATTTATTTATTTATTTAGTGGTTTTTAAATTATTATTTTACTTACTCACTTTACATGTCCCCGCCCCCTCCTAGTCACTCCTTCCCACAGTCCTTTCCCCTTTCTTCCACCCCTTCTCCTTTGAGCTATTGGAGCCTCCCCTGGGTATCCCCCTAACCCTGGCATATCAAGTCTCTGGGCTGTTAGACCCATCCTCCCCTCTGTGGCCAGACAAGGCAGCACAGCTAGAAGAATATAACCCACAGACAGGCAACAGCTTTTGGGATAGCCCCCACTCCAGTTGTTCAAAACCCACATGAAGACCAAGCTGAACTTCTGCTACCTATATGCACAGAGGCTTAGGTCCAGCTCACATATGTTCTTTGGTTAGTGGTTCAGTCTCCAAGAGCCCCAATGGTCCCATGTCAACTCTTATAAAAAATATTTAATTGGGCCTGGCTTAGAGTTTCAAAGGTCTATTTATTTGAATCTATTATTGTCTGTCATGGCAGGAAGCATGGTATCATGTGCGGACATGGTACTGGAGGAGCTGAGAGTTCTACATCTTGATCTGAAGTTTTCTGCGTGGCAGAGTGAGCCAAGGGGCAGAACTTGTGCTTCTAAGATCTTAAAGCCAACACCATAGTGACACATTTCTTTCAATAAAGCCATATAATAGTGCCACTCCCTATGAGCTGAACATTCAAACACATGGGTTGAAGGGGACCATTCTTATTCAAACCACCACACACCTGAAA